>NC_134541.1:65197700-65507442 GCF_050624435.1 Tenrec ecaudatus | reverse complement strand
TAACATTCCTATTTTTGAACACTCTAACGAAGTCTTTTGCAGCAGATTTGCTCAAAGCAAGAGATAGTTTGATATTTTCATTGGTGCTTCAATGACTGCATTTCTCTATTTATTATGATGTTACTTACTGGTGTAATATGCTGCGGCAATGATTGCTGAACAATCTGAAGCTAAATTTTATCTGCATGTTATATTTATGCTATTGTTCTATCATGTGAGCATTCTGTTGGGTCACCTTTCTTTGGAAGAGTAAAAATATGAATCTCTTGTAGTCAGTTGAGCTATACTCTCCAATGCCCTTGTCAATAAAACACAAGTAAATATCTTTCTGGCATTTTCTGTTTTCAGCCAAGATCTTTTTGACACCAACAGTGATATCCCTCGTCCTCTTCTACTCTAGCCGGAATTTCTGTAAGCTCCTTGTCATTGTACTACTGCAACCATTGTTGAAAGATCTTCATCAAAAATTTCTTGCATGTGATCTCAATGATCTTGTTCTTTAAGTTTTGTCTGTTAGGTCGTCATTTTTTTTTTGAATGGGTACAAATATATATCTTTTTCAATCACCCGGCTAGATACCTGTCTTTCAGGTTTCCTGGCGTAGATGACTGTGTGTCTCCAAACTTTTATCAGTTTGTTGCAAAATTTCAATTGTCATTCCATCAATTCCTGGAGCCACCCCTCCTTTTTTGCCTTGCTAATGCCTTTTTGTAGCTTGGACTTCTTGCTCATAGGCTCCCTCTTGCTCATATGTTCCCTCTTGAGATGGTTGAATTTCAACTAGGTTTTTTTTGTTTGTTTGCTTGTTTTTGTAGAGTGACTGTGTATTCTTTCTATTTTCTTTGGCTGTTTCCTGCATCATCAAGATTTTGCCTATAAAATCTTTCAGTATTACAACTCGATGATTGCATTTACCTATAGTACTTTCAGCTTGAGATATCCTGAGTGCTTTCTAACTCTGGTTCTTTGCATCTTTCATATCATATTTTTGTCTTCTTGAGCTTCCCTTCGAAAATATGTTTGACTTCCTCATTTCTTCCATTTGCCTTAGGTAAGAACTAGCTCTACACTCACTTCCGACATCAGTTTGATCTTTCTCCATTTCCTGACTTTCCAGTGAACTGTGTATTTCTTCATTGTGTTAGCCTGGGTAGACTAGAGAAACAAATTAATAGACACTCATATGAGTATTAGAAAGAGGTTTATATACAAGAGCAATTGAAAATTGAGAAAATATCCCAGTCCAGTCCAGACCAAGTCAGTAAGTCTGATATTAGCCCATATGTCTGATACCAACCTATAAATTCCTCTACAGACTCATGAAACACATGCAATGACACCTAGTGCAGGATGATCACAGGCCAGTGGGTGGAAAGTCTTGTGGATCCAGTGGCAGTAGAGGCATCTCAATGCTAGCAGGGGTCTCTACATGGCTCCTTCAGCTCAAGGGTTCTAGAATAGTTCCATGTGTCTTCTCAGCAAGCATGTGTCATGGGGAGTGAGCCTGTGTCCTACCTCCAGCAAGCTATGTATTTCCTTCATACTTGCAAATGAGGTCATCAAGCTATGACCTGATTGACAGGCTAAACTTCACCCCTTCACTCTTAATACTCAAATGGACAACAGATTATACAACTACCACATTTATCTAAGATGTTCTTGAGGTCATATCACACTTCATCAAGTCTTCTGTCATTAATGATCAATACATCAAATCTCATCTTGAGATATCCTTAAGATTCAGGTAGAATATTACTCAAGGTTGTGTCTTGCTCTCATGCACTTGTTCATATTTTCTTGAGCTCCAACCTGAACTTACATATGGGCAGTTGATGGTCTGCTCAGCCGCTCACCCCTGGGCCAGTTTTAGCTGTTGACAGTGAGCTTCTCCTTTTTCGCTTCCCACAGATGTAGTCAGTGCGATTTCTATGTATTCCATGTGAAAAAGCCCACATGTATCGTCACTGTTTTTGTTGTTGGAAAATATGAAAAAGTCATCGCTTTTGAAAAATACTGGCATGAATCTCCAGCGTCATTTCTGTCACCAGATCATATTTTGCAACTATTACTTCTTCCTCTTTGTTTCCAAGTTTTGCATTCCTGTAATTATCAATGCACTTTTATTGCCTGTTGGATTTATTTCAAAGGGAAGACATTGGCAGAATTCTTCAAATTCTGCATCACTAACTCTAGGGGCTGTGCGTAAATTTGGATAAATTTGTATTGATTGTATTTATTTGAAAGTAGATAGATATAATCCTACCATAGCACAGTACTTCAAGATAAATCTTGAAAATATCTCTTTTGAAGATAAATATGATACCATTTCTCTTGAATTTGTCATTTCTGGCATAGTAAATCATATAGTTTTATGATTCAAAATGGTCAATGTCAGTTCATTTCAGCTCACTGATGCCTTGGATGTCTGTCTTTATTTATTGCATTTCATTTTTGATCACTTCCAATTATCCTAGATTCATACTTTGTATAATCCAAGTCCCAATGATTAATATGTGGAACTATCTAAAATAATACAAAGTGTCACATGACACAAAGAAATAACCTTCAGAGTAAGTGTTTGTTTATCTGCCTGGTATTCAGTAGAGTGAATTTCAGCCTTGGCTAGAATGTTAAACCCAATTACATCTAGTGTTTCATTCGGCTTAAAGACTTTGAACTTCACTACCAATTATGTAAGGAACCCTGCTGGTGCAGTGGTTACTTGTTGGGCTGCTACCTGTAAGATCAGCAGTTCACACCCAGCAGCCACAACTTTCTGCTCCTGTAAGAGTTATATAAAAGGGTACCCCCCAAAACTCAAGTTGTTTTTTTCCCAAAGGTATGTATTTAATTTTCTTTTACAAATTAACCTTATCACCTACAAAGTACTCTCAATTACGCTTAAAACATTTGTGAAATTTTTAATTCCATTCTTGGGAACATTATTCAAATTCATCTGTTTGGATGGCTGACAGCACCTCTTTTGTTCTTTTCTTCACCTCTTCTATGTCATGAAATCACTATCCTTTCATGTCCCTCTTCATTCACAGAACTGAAAAGAAGTCACACAGAGTTAGGTCAGCTGAGCCAGGTGTGTGGGGAAAGAGAGGCATGCTGGGTTTTTTTTGCCAAAAAACTGATGCACTGAGATAGTTGTGTTAGCAGGTACATTGTCTTGGGGGCAAACCAATCCTCTGTCTGCCACAAATCAGGCCTTTTCCATCTCACACTGCTGCACAATCCTTTCAGAACCTCTGAACAGATTGCTTGGCTAATGGTCTGACCTGGTGAAATGAACTCCAAATGCAGTATCCCTCTCACATTAAAAAAAAAAAAAAAGAGCATCCTCTTGATTGCTTTTTTGAAGCTTAAAATTATTTTGTTTTATTGGAAGCTCTTACAGCTCTTATCACAATCCACACATATATGCATTTTGTCAAACACATGTTTACATATGTTGTCATCATCTTTTTTAAAATATTTTTTTTCTACTTGAGCCCCTGGCATTAGCTCCTCATTTTTCCTCCTCCTTTCCCCCCATCTTTCCCCCTGCACCATGCCCCCTTGATACTTTACAAAGTATTTTTTTTTCTTTTCATGTCTTTCACCAACTGCTGTAGCCAAACCTTTGCTTGGATTTCAAGCTCTGCTCCTCTGCTCACTCACCCCACGCCTCTCCTTTGCTTTCCTTGTCCCTCTCTCTGACCCACCCTTCTCTGTTTGCTCCTATCCCTCCCACTCCGTCAGTTCCCCCAGTGCATCTTGACTTTTTATTTCACTTGACAAGCTCGTTTGGGGTGAGGTGATGATGGCGTCTTCCACTGGCTTGAGTGGTGTTTGCTTTTGGGTCATAAGAACAGCACCATGTCTCATCACCAGTAATGACTTTGGAAAAACGTCTGGATCACTTCTGAGTTGTTCTTTTTCTTTTGTTTTCTTATTTTTCCATGACAGAATTTTCCTCTCTGACTTTAAAAAAAAATTTTATTGCAGGCTCTTACAGATCTTATAATAATCCATACATCAATTATATCAAACACATTTGTACATATGTTGCCCTATCATTTTCAAAACATTTTCTTTCTGCTTGAGCCCTTGGTATCAGCTCCTCTTTTTCTTTTTGCTTCCCTCCCCATCTCCCACCACTGTGAACCCTTGATAAATTATTATTATTTTCATATATTACACCATCCACTCAGATATTGCTGGATTTATAAAGTAGAACTGGGGTCATGATTGTGGGGGGAGGAAGCATTAAAGAATTAGCGGAATTATGTGCATTTCATCCATGCTCTACTGTACCCTTGCTGACTCGCCCCTTCCTTGTCACCCTTCTGTGATGGGTTGTACAATTGCCTACAGATGAATTTTGGGTCTCTACTCTGACCCCTATTGTTCACATCGATATTATTGTTTGTTTTGGGCCTTCTGATGCCTGATACCGGATTCTGTTTAAACGTGTTATCACACAGGCTGGTGTGCTTCTTCCTTGTGTGCGTTGTTGATTCCCTGTTAGAGGGCCACTCATTTCTCTTCAAGCCTTTTAGACCCCAGACGCTATATCTTTTAATAGCCAGGCATCATCAGCTTTCTTCACCACATTTGCTTATGTACCCATTTTGTCTTCAGCGATTGTGTTGGGAAGGTAAACATCACAGAATGCCAGGTTTTTAGAACAAAGTGTCCTTGCATTGAGGGAGTCCTTGAGTAGAGGCCTGTCTGTCTGCTGAGCTGTTCTTTCAAAGCAAGGTGCCCCCCAGGACGCCCATCTTCCTAGTCATTAAGAACCCGGGGCACACATTTTGCAGTGACGCTTTTCATTCTCAAATCTCCATTACAATTTGCTCAACAGAGATCCAAGATAGTCCAGACAATCCCCCCTCTTTCCATGGCCCACAGCCAGTCTTTGAGCACAAGTGCACACAGTTTATTGACATTTTCATCCCTTCAAGAAGTTGACGGACGTCCAGAACCAAGTTTGTCATCAATTGACATTTCATCTTTTTGGAAATGAGAAAGCCACTTGTACACTTGAGTTTTTCCCATCGCGCTGCCCTTATAAGCTGTGTTCAAGATCACAACAGTTTCTGCGGCGTTTTTCCTGAGCAGCACACAACATTTCAAAGCCTCACCTTGTTCTCTTAAATCGGCCATCACAAAATATGTGAGGTTTGAACAAAACTGCTTTCTGAAAAAATTCACTGTGACCAGAGGGAATCTTCCTAGGCAACGCCACTGGGTGCACTACCTCAAAGCATGTTGCTCGATCCTCTCCTACGAGGGAAATGTATACTATGGAAGCTCTGCCCAGCAGAGACTTTCTCCATTTTATTTTTGTGGGGGCGGGGTACCCACTTGTCGTTTCAGTAATTCACAAGGGCAGTTCCTTCCTGACCTATAGAGCCACTATGAGTTGAACTCTTCTTGAGGGCAGTGAGTAAGTAGTACCAATTACATATTCATAAGCCCCTGGATGGACTAGTAGAAGAATCATGAAAATAAAAGTTGGTATAATATTGAGTAGTTGAGAGTTAAAAATTAATTGTTAGAGTTAAAAAAGTTATCCTTCTGAACTTTGGAATATAGACAAAACTTTGAAATGTTGTCCTCATCTCTCCATCAGAGTTATCCCAAGAGCATATCTGGAAACCCAGTGGTGATAAAGAAGTTGGCAAAAATGGGTTTACTAAATCAGTTTAACATCTTGTTAAGAAAAAGTGTACAAAGAGGATTATATTGAAAGTTTGATTTAAGGGTGATACATCTATAAACATGTTTCTTAATCACATACTCATTTCTCTTCCTTATTTTTTCTATTCCACAAGTGTGATTAACTAGCTGATTTAATGTATTTTGTATTATAACAAAATTGTAAAATTATTAAGCAAGTGCAGATCTACTCTTATATAATAGCCATCTTTTTTAAAAAACCTAAATTTTGACAACTTTCATGTTTTAATGATTCTAAGAAATTTCCTACCTAAAATTTTTACTTTAATTTGCATGTTTTAAGGATTAAGGTGATTAAAACACAAATGCATCTTTCTCCATAAAAATCTGTTCCTTAAGAGTGGATGTATGCAGTTTTATCCAATTTTTTTGTTATGCTGTCAGTGAAAATAGTAAAGTTTCTTGGCATATTTGCTTATTGGCCTAATGGACCACAAATATATCCATCTTGCACAGCTCACTTCTCACATAAATCCAGATGGAAGATATCTTTCCTTAACTGCTATCATTATGCTCAAAATCATCAGGCCGTATTGTTCTACATTTTATATGCTGTGGCCTATTATTTCCAGTGATCATATTAGAGCTCTGTACCATCTAGCAAAGTGCTTGATTCATAGAAGTTGCCCCATAAGTATTTAATGAAAGCTGAATAGCCACAATCTCTGTCTTATTTGGCATTTCTCAAAAGTCAAAGGAAAAGGAACTTATTTCCAAAGGAAACACTGGACTAATATATTCCATTCATTTAACTCACTATGCGTAATTGCCAATTGACTCTGCAGTCACATCTCTCCATCACTGGGCCAAGATAGCCACGAAAAGAGCCAGTGGGGTAGTAACCATCTTCTTGATGGCTCTCAAGGTGGAAACGTATGTAAGAATGCATATCACCGTGCCTACGGAGGCAGAGCCAATCTGGAACCTCAAGATACTGTGCATGTCAGTTGTCACCAGCATAAAGCATATGGACCCCTTTCATCTCTTCTGGGACTTCCTTTAATTTGAATGAGGAAGAAATAAATTGGGCTTAAACATTCTTAATCTTATTTTCAAATTGCCTTTCTGCACATATGAGTATGAAGGCAATAGATTTCTCTACATCAGTTCCAGATGGAACTTATACAATATGACATATACTATTTACAATTACTTTAATCATAAATCAGTTGCCAATAGCAGACCCTGGTTCATGGAGACCCCAACTCGCAGCATCTCAGTGTGTGTTAAAGATGTTTTCAATAAGGTTTTTAAGTGTTTTCTATTTTGAAATAGATAGCCAGGCATGTTTTCCCTGACAACTTTGACTGAACTTGAACTTCCAAATTTCCATTTAGTAATGAAACGCTCTTGTTTGTATTACTCAGTGTTTCCACTGCATCACTGCTTTATAACCTTTTGAATTTTTTGGTATCTTTTCTACATATCACATGTGTATTGGGGTAAAATCCTGGAGTGATCTATACATTTAACATGCCTGACATGCTAAGGAGAAGTTGGAGGCTCGAGCTCAGGAAGAGGCACTTCAGAGGACGGTCCTGGAAATCTGCCTCTGAAAACCCCGTCACTGAAAACCCTTTGGGACACACGTGTATTCTGATGCACATGGGTCAGGGTGAGTCTGAGTTGACTTGATATTCACTCATTTGCATTGTGAAGCAGGACGAACATAACCAATGGTGGGAAAACAGTGTGAACTAAAGCAGGTTTATCTTCAAGTTTCCGAAGCTGTCATCAACATTTTAACTCTGACTTAGGCCAAGAAATATTAATCTCATCAAGATTTACTAGATAACGATTTCACTAATGTTATGACCTACGGGAACAGTAGTGGTTTAGTGGTCAAAACCTCACCTTGCTTGGAGGAGTTTTGTTTAATTCCAAGTCAGTGTCGCTCCTGCACAGACACATATATTTTAGTGGAAACCTACATGTTGATATGCTGAACTGGTTCCAGGGAAGCTGCTAGGCTCAGGCAGACTATGAACGAAGGTCTGCTGCTCAATTAAAAAAATTGCCAATGAAAACCTTTTTTTGAAGGCCAAATCTACAGCTAAACATTGGGATGATGTAGAACCATGCAAAGTTTTGTTTCATTGTGAATGGAATTGACATGGGTCAGGGTGGACTCAAATGCTTGACTCAACATTATGGCTTGAGGTCTCTATTCAATAGATCATACACATGCTGACATTATAGAGATGAAAGCTACTCAATAGGAGAACGTGAGGGAGAAAAACTCTAACTCAAAAAAATACTTATCATAAATTACATTTTATTTATTTGATTAGAATATACAAAGATCTTGAAGAATGTTAGAAAAGACAGCAACAACAGGAAATTTAGCCTCAGACCTGCATTCCATAACAGGAACATTGTAGTAGTTCCAAATGACAGTCAAGGCACCATCATCAGAAGGAAATAAGAAAAAAAATCAAGATAGAATTAAGGATCAGACATTCATGAAAAGAACAAGAAGCATGATGTGTAATTAAGATCACTCCATGCATGAAAGCCAAGATAGATAACCCTTCAGAAACAGTAACAGGAGTAATGGTTCCCTGCGCAAATGAGGAGCTAGGGTGGGTGGGGGTGGGAGCAGCTGATAGCACTGATGACTGTAGAACCCCACTCAAGGGGAGCTAGCAACACAATTGTATGTTGTATTTTAATGAATATATTAGATGGTATAAGATGTGTCAAAAAAAGAATTTTAAGAAATAAGGGTTCCTGGGGGGTGGAGCCCAAGGGAGAGGTAAAGGGGAGCTGATATCAAGGAGTTCAGGAAGAAAGACATATTTTGAAACTGACCGTGGTAGCACTTGTACATGCTTCATGATGTGATTGAACTATGGAATGTTATATCTATAAGAGCTCCCCATAGAAGGATAAAAATAACCAAACAAAAAATAAACAGAGGAGGAAAAGAAGCATGATGTAAACTTAGGAGCCAAGTAATAAGTAAACTTATTTAAAGAAAGAAAAAAGACATAAGATATTTACAAATGAATCCTTACTTCACTGGGGGCTCACCCAGTTCCCATCACAATCCACACACACATCCACTGTGCCACGCACGTCCGCACATCTGCTGCCATCATCATTCTCAAAATATTTGCCCTCCACCTGAGCCCTGGTATCAACTCCCCACCCCTCCCCCATCCCCCACCCCACTCTTCCCTTCTCCTGGAACCCCCCCAACAGTCCATAAATCATTACTACTCTGTGATATCTCACATTGTAAGACATCCCTCCTCACCCACCCCTCGCTGTCCATCCTCCAGGAAGGGGGCCACATGTAGATCCTTGCAATTGGCTCCTCCTACTTCCACCCCACCTCCCCTCTCCTAACCTCCATCCCATCTCCCTTCCACCCATCCCACCTCCTCTCTACCCTCCCACCCCCACCCCCAGCATCACCACTCTCACCACTGGTCCTGAAGGGTTCATCTGTCCTGGATTCCCCATGTTTCTAGTTTCTATCTGTACCAGTGTACATCATCTGATCTAGACAGTTTTGTAAGGTAGAATTGGGATCATGATAAAGGGAGGGAGGAAGAATTCAGGAACTATAGGAAAGTTGTATGTTTCATCATTGCCGCACTGCACCCTGACTGGCCCATCTCCTCCCCGGGACCCCACTGCAAGGGGATGTCCAGTTGTCTACAGATGGACCCTGGGTCTCCACCCCACACTGTCCCTCATTCTCAAGTATATGATTTTTTTGTTCTTTGATGCCTGATACCTGATCCCTTTGACAACTCATGATCACACAGGCTGGTGTGCTTCCATGTGGGCTTTGTTGCTTCTGAACTAGATGGCCGCTTGTCTACCTTCAACCCCTTAAACCCCCACATGCTGTTTCTTTTGATATCTGGGTTTGATGCTGGGGAGATGGATCTGTGTGCATGTATTTGTAGGTTTAGTATTGAGGTCCCAGATGGACATTGGACCTCCACTCAAGTACTCCCTCAATGCAAGTATACTTTGTTCTATTAAACTGACTTTCCATGATGTTCACCTTTCTAACACAATCGCTGAAGACAAAGTGGGCGCATGGCCAAATGTGGTGAAGAAAGCAGATGGTGCCTGGCTAACAAAAGATACAGCATCTGGGGTCTTAAAGGCTTGAATGAAGACAAGCGGCCATCTAGCTCAGAAGCAACAAAGCCCACATGGAAGCACACCAGCCTGTGTGATCACTGGCACTCCATGGTGCTCACATTCCCAACAAGCGAACAGGATCACTGAAGACAAAGTGGGTGCATGAGCAAACATGGTAAGAAACCTTATTATTTAAAATTACTTTTTTCCCCATTCTATTCAAAGGTCTCTAAAGAATCAGCTAATTTGGATAGGTGATTATTTGATAATAAATTGAATGATAGTAATAAGAATAACAATGATCACCTTCACATGCATCTAAACATTGCAATGAAGCATACTTCTTGACTGCTGAGGTTTTCTCAGATGGAAAGCTCTTTGCCATCAGTAGAAAGTTAGTCACAAGGCAAACAGCAGGGGAATTTCAAATTGTCTGGTGCATTTATATTATCTATAACAATATATGGACAGTATCTCCATACATACTTGTATATTCATGTTTTAATATGCAGAAATCATCTCATTTACATTTTAGGAAATCATCATAATTGTCATTTATAAGCAAAATGACAAAGGCTTAAGAAGTATTGAATTATTTCCAAAGGCAGACTAACACCTGAATTCAAACCAACCAAAATCATCAGTAATACCAGAATCCAAATTCTGGCACAACTTATTCCACCTAAGATTTGGATACAATTTATGATTTTATGAAAGGTCAAGTATTATTACTACCAGCTTCCCCTGCTGTAAAGCCAAGGCACAACATTCAGGGTATCAGGGCATTCAAACAGAGTGGAAGTACTCACACCAGACCTGAAAACAGCTTTATCAATAAAGCAAACATTTATTAAATATGTGACCAAACTGAGTCACTTATTCTAATTCAGACTTTCTTTTTCCGTTTGGAAAATGTATTCCGTTGAGAATAATGTAGATGATATCTGCCTGACTTGATGGTGAAGACTATGAATAGCCGCATATAACGACTGGTATTTGGCAAGCAATTGTTTTTGAAAAATCCACTGCAATTACTTTTACTGCTGTTGATGTTCTTCACACAATACATCTTTCACCAACACTGTGAAAATTTGTGAGGCACCCATAATAAAAACATTTTTTGAAATTTCTTACTTTTAATATAGACAATAGAGGATAAAAGTGGACACTCGCCCTGCTTAAATTACTGTGGATCGCTGTGTAGTCGAGAAGATATTGGAATATGCGTTATCAGAATAGACACCATCCTAGTTGCAGAAGTGGCAAAGGCTGAAAAAAATAGAGATGACAAAAAAAGATACAGTGTAGTGTCTCCAGAAGAAGAGAGAAAGTGACACATTTATGGCTGCTCCGTGACACAAGCTGTACTTAGCCCCTCCGCTGCCTTGTGCCAGTTGATTAAGACTGGGAACATTTTCCCAAGTTGTGTGAGAGCAGCACAGCTGTCATGTTCAGGAACTTGAGCAAGAAGCGTATGCTTCCTGCCAAGCTTTCACTGGGTAGGAGCTCAAAATTTCAGGAAAACAGAATGGATTAAAAAAAAAAACAACAATTGGAAAGATTCATTCTCACTACAGATGGAGCATATCAGAGACTAGGAAATGTGCCTATGTGTGACATATATGTGTGTGTGGGTGTGTCAGTAGCTACATGTGAGCACATGCATTTTGTGAAGAGGCTGTTAATAAATTTGGAAGCTTCATTAAGGTTTGGGGGCATTTTTGTTACCATATTATGTTTTCTCACAAACCAATGTTTTTTAGTGAATAATAATCACTATCATTTTTCCTATAAAATTGAATAATTGAGAATTGATGATTTTCCTTGGCTTTGTATATATAGTATAATGGTTTCTAAAATCTAGCTTGAAAAGTTAACACACAGAGAAATACACAAACATGCAATTTTCCCATCTTGCCATTATAAACTTGTAAAATAGCACACTCACACAGCTTTCATAACAAGGAACACGGATCCAGGATTTGATCTGAAGAGATATTGGAGAGATTTCCCAACAAAAGTGAAAGGGAGAATTTTTTCCCCTAAATCTTTCTATCATTTGGGTATTGTAATCACACCTCTTATGTGGGGTGATTATGCCAGTCAGCGTAACTATGGTGACAGTCAATCCCTTTATTGATGTCCTGCCTGAAGTCTAGTCAATAGTGAAACTACATTACTGTCTATCTTCCTTTCAGACGCTATGGGCACTTATTGGAGGACATAGGTGTGGTGTTGCCAGTGTTACAACAGCCTTCTCGATGGACAGTCTTCCATGTTTCTGAAACCTTGAAGTTACACTAGGGAGAAAAATATTAGTGTTTCTTTCTTGGACTCATAAACTATAAATACACATGTGATCTCATCATAAGTGGATCACTTTTAGGATAATTTCTTGGCTGCCTACTGGGCCATCAGTGTCTGCACTGAAATTACAAATTAGAAGTATTTGTTCCAAATCTAATATGTCGCTAAAAGTTGGAGCCCAGATGTGGCAATGCTTGTAATGTTATGGTATTCATTATTTTGTCTATAAATCAGCAAGTCCTTATGGTTTATATGGGTTGTCACTTTGACTTTTAGCAAAGTTTGTAGCATGAGTAAATAATCAGCAAGCAAATATTCCAAATAGTAAAACTCATAGGCCTCTAAACCTTTTATTGTCATTACTTGACAGAAGTGTTTCTTTGTAAGGAGAAGAGACAAAGAGTCTTCAAGCTCTCAGTCAAAATTTCTGGAAAGTTCTCGGGGGAAAGGTGGGGGAAAACTAGGAATAGCTGAGTAATACTAAGCTGGAAATCTTCCTTGGTTTCGTTCAGTCCCAAATTAGATTAAGGCATTAATCTCCACCCGCCCCCCCCCCCCATATTTCTGTCTGAGAAAAGAGCTAACTATCTTTGTTAGAAAAAACACCTTTAGGAGACATGAATATGTTTATTCCTTATTAATAATTGTGTGAAGACTCAGAGAACAAATCCGTTTTCCATTCAACCATTTAGAAACATTTTGTTTCCTCTCAGTCATAGCAGTCCCACAACGAACACCAAGTGTTCCACTTCCTCCTTGTGTGTCCTGTTTCCTTTCCTCCTACTTCCAGGAGGAATGTTTCTGAACACTGTCCTTAGGAAAATGCTGCTCTTTTGGTTTCTGATGGCTGTTTATGTTAAGGTATGCATCTCATTATTTTTATTTTCCTTAGGCCTGTTTACTTTTTGGTTGTAAATTGAATTATGATAATGAGTTCATTTCCAAACCTGAAGGGTAAAAAAGGACCATATCTTGGGGGGTCCATCAGTCTGTAGTCCATCTCCCACTCCACCCAAGACCTTCTAATGTGATTCCTTTCTGAGTAGCAGGAAGTGGTACAGGGCACCATTTCGTTCTTCTGATCACAGAGTGTGGAGACACATGCTTGCATGGTATGTTCACTCATTAGAAAGTACTGTTTCCCACTTTTCTCACGTTGGACAGTGTAAGATATGACAAAATTATTACTAATTTATAAATTATCTAGGGTTCATGAAGGAAATGGGAGTGGGGAGGGAGGGGTAAAAATGAGGAGCTAATACCTAGGGCTCAAGCAGAAAGCAAATATTTTCAGAATGATGATGGTAACATATGTACAAATGTGTTTGACACAATGGATGTATATATGGATTGTGATAAGAGTTCTATGAGCCCCCGATAAAATGATTTAAAAAAAAGAAAAGAAAGTACTGTTCCCCTGTGTTGGTTTCTGTGACACCAAGTGGTCTTTGGTGTAGCCTAAGAGCATAGTTGTGAGCCCTGGGCCCAGTTACTCCCTTGAAACATTATTTTTTTAAGACTACAGTTTTTAAACTCAATAAAAACAAAAATTTAAATAATATTAATAAACATCCAAAAAGGCCAAGCCAAATCATTAAAACCTGACTGGAGGAGTGCCGTAAAACAGAGGCTCAAAGCAGAAACGGCCCCAAAAAGTCTGTTTTCACAGAAGTGCGGCCCTATTGCTCCTTAGAAGTAAAGATGGTTGAACATTCGTCTGACGTGTTTGGCTCCGTTGTCAGGATGGACCATTTCCTGGAGAAGAGCATCAGACTTGGTGAAGCGGAGGAAGGCCCTCAAAAGGATGGAGAGACACAGTGACTATAAAAATGGGTTCAAGCTTAGGAGCCCTTGTGAGGCTGTGGGAGAACTGGGCAGTCGTTCATCCAGCTGTGCACAGGGTCGCCAGGGTTTGGGGAATGACTGAACGCCACTTAACCAAACAGAGTCCCAAGGAATTTGAGACTGAAACTGTCCCAAATATCTGGTTCTTTCAACATGCTCTTCTTCATCACGCTCCCCCCCCCCCCAATTCCTCTGGTATATATTCCCTCACATTCCTGGGTTCTGGGATTTTTTGCAGTGTCCCACAGAAACTCACAAAACTTTGAGGAAATGTATCATGAGGTGGTTGGTGATGTTCAGTGTAAATCTGAAGGTGGGACACAAGCCGGCCAAATGCAGGATCCAGTGCCAGGAGCCCCAAATGTCCAAAAGTCACAGCAGGTCTCGCTGCTGCTACCAAAGCTCCGTCAGGACCTAGAGAGACGAGAATGAGGTGATCTGTGTTAGCACTGAATGGTGGCTACTTGAATGGACTCTACTTCCGTGATGACCTTTTATTTTCCTCTTGTAGAATATTCTTGATGCCACCCCATAAGTTGTCAGGTCTTCTGTCATTCGTGCTCAAAGAAGATAGTAATATTCCATTTCCTGATGTATCTTGACAAAATATTGTGATTATTTTAGGAAAATACACTGATCTACTAGCTTATTTATGAATTTCAGATTAATTTTTAAAATTCTGACTATAGAGCTAAATGTATTTGAAGAAATCAAAACAGACACACACAGAGAAATCAAACTAGTGGAGATCAGGAAGCAGAAGAACAAAATGACAGATTCAACAAGAAAATGGAAACCATAAAAAAAATAAAAGAACTTCTGGAGCTGAAAAATAAAGTAACTGAATTAGGAATAAAGCATGATAAACATTCAACAATAAAATTTAACAGACAGCAGATAGAAGAAACAAGCCAGAAGACAGAATAACTGAACTTCACCCTTCTCGAGAGACAAGAGAACAAAAGGAAAGTCGAGCCTCCCAACAAGAAATATGGCATTCAATTAGGAAAGGCAAGATTAGAGTCATCACAAAGCCAAGGAACAGTGACAAAGATTGAGGTTTACGTGTAATTTCCCAAAGAATAATAAAATCAGGAAACAAGCTACATGAACTCCAATTAAAATAAGTACAAAAAATCAACTGTCTGTAATACTCTAAAAAAATCCTAAATAACAAAGACAAGTAGAGAATTCTGAAAGTTGTAAGAGAAAAATGGAATATAGAACAGTAAGTTCTTTAAAGGAACCAATGTGGATTTCCACCCAGAATCTATGGAAGTGAGAAGACAAACAAGAATCATTTACAAAGTAAGGATTCAAAAACAGGCGGAAAATCAAGACATTCCCAAACAAATTAGAAGGAAATCAAGATATCAAACAGAGTTGGGAATTTGCTACGACCAAACCTGCTTTGTAGGCCTTGCTCAAGGGGAAGACGACATCCCAAACTCACTGTCATTCAGCTGCTGTCAACTCATAGCGACCCTATAGGGACAGGGTAGAACTGTCCCTGTGAGTTTCTGAGTCTACCCCAGTACAAGGTTGTCTTGCCCCAGCCTAGAGGCTGGTGGTGTAGAACTGCCGATCTTTCAGTTGACAACCCAGTGCCTAACATTTACATCAGTAGGCTCGTTTTTGAAAGACACCTGTATTAATTACTCGTTGCATAATAAGGTGGAGCGAGTTAGACCTACAGATAAGAATAGAACACCACAGGTGATCATAAAGTCCAAACATGAAATTTTCAGGGAATAAAGTCAATAATGAAGTTTCACAAACAATACAACATCAAGGTTTTAAGAAATAAGCACAACATTAAATTTGTAAAAAGTAGTACAAAGTAAATCTATTATACTCAAAAGTTGTACACTGATGCTAGTGGAGACATTGTAAAGCACTAGGGTAGGAAGGAGCATATCACAAGTAGATTTAATATGTTCAGATTGCATGATAACGGCTGTTTATATGTTTAATGTTCTTGCAATCTCGTGGTCTGTAGTGTAATTTATATGGCTTTTGTTGTTTTTAGGTGCTATGGAGTGTGTTGCTACATAGCAAACCTAGTTATTATGAGGATTTATTGTGTCATTCACTCTCTCACTTGTTCTTATTCTCAATCTGTTTCTCACATGCTCCAATTATATGCCTACTATATGAATCATTTTACCTTCCTAATTGTGAGGAGCTAGGCAGTTTACCAAATTCTCTCAAACCATTTGTAACTTCCAATCTAAGCTCTAAACCATTTGTAACTTCCAATCTAAGCTCTGACCATGCTCTAACTCCTGTGTTTGTAATTTGTTAAGCTGCTTAAGGGGCTTATCTATAGAAGAATGATCATATAGATGAAAGAGATTGAAGTGACAGTTTTTCTGAGAGGAAAATGCTAGGTGGTGATGGTTTTGTGCCAGGAGTGCTTCTAAAGAAATAAAACCATAAACATGGGCTTCTTAAATTGGCTCTCCAGCCTGATTAGTCTTAACAGCACTAATAATGCTACTTCAATGCCCCAAAGCATGGATAAGTCTGCCACTCTTCCTAATGCATGGTGTGAAATAGCAAAGATAATACCAAAAGTAGCACCACCAATAGATGAGATCCTGGTTAAAGGAGAGACTCTGAATGATCGTATGCTTGATATTTTCCAGGAATTTTATAAGGATGACAAGTATAGGGAAGCTGGTTGGCTGGTCCTTCTTACAATGGAAAGTGTGATTAGGAGAGGGATGGTCTCAGAGCCTCAGAAGCGTGTCTCAGGTGCAGACTTATGGATTTGAAAACTTCCATCTGTGCTACAAAGGAGAGCCTTCTCTCCTCTAGTAAAAGAGCTGACATTGCTGAGAACCAGGTCCAGAGTCTCATTATACGAGTGGCTGAATTACAACTGCAGCTGAATTGCAGATCTAGAGGAGTGTCTGAAACCAAAGTAAGGGCATTAATTGGGAAAAGTTGGGACCCTGAAACATGGGATGGGAACATAGGGGCTGATGATCCAGAAGAAGAGGATATTGAGCCCTTAGAAACACCTGAGCAGATTAGCCAAACGATTCAAGTTGATATGCCAGGTGGGGCTGCATCAGTAGCATTACCTGAGGAAGATGCCTCGCAAGATATTGCTGAGAGCACCCAGGAAACACCCTCACCACCCATTATTTCCACTAGACCTGTCACTAAGATGAAGTCTCAGAAACCTCCTAAAGGTGAGGTTGAGAGGATTGCCCAAGAAGAAGCGTGTTATACTCATAAAGATCTGCTCGAGTTTTCGAATACATACAAGCAGGAGTCTTGGGAATATCCCTGGGAATGGTTACTAAGGGTGTGGGATACTGGTGCATGAAATGTACTATTAGACCGGTCTGAGTTTCTGGATATGGTACCCCTAAGCACAGACTCTTCTTTCAATGTCGCTGTGAGAGAGGCTAAGAGAGGATCTAAGTCTTTATTTGGTTGGTTCAATGAAGCATGGACTGCCAGATGGCCTAGATTAGACCAACTTGAAGTACCTGATCTACCTTGGTACACTGTAGAGGAAGGCATCCAAAAGCTTAGAGAAATTGGTATGTTAGAATGGCTCTATCAAGATATTCCCATAGACCCAAAAAGGGGATGTCCTGAGGACATACCCTTTACCACAACCATAAGGAACAAGTTTGTGAAGTGGGTCCCAGCATCTCTTAAGACTCCTGTAATTGCTATTTTATGTGCACCAGGATTAACACTGGGCACTGCCCTAAGTGAACTCCAACATTTTCCTACAATGGGACTGATTGTTCCCCATGATGGTAGAGGGCAGGTGTCAGCACTGAATCCACAGAGACAGGGTGGGCGTGGTTATAATAGACAACAAGGTTTCAGTAGTAATCAAAGCCACCTGTCTCATGTGGAATTATGGCATTGGCTACTTAGCCAAGGTGTCCCTAGGAATGAAAAAATAGGAAACCTACTAAATATCTATGTGATCTATATAGGCAAAAGAATGGTAGATCAGGTGAACAGCAGAATAGACAGTCACGATCGCTCAATCAATTCCCAGACCTGAGCCAGTTTACAGACCCACAACCCCTTCAATGAAGGGGAGGCCGGGTCCCTTTGAAGGAGGACCCTGCTATATCACCGAAGGTCTATATTGTTAGTCTTCTAGCCTTCCTCCAAGGGACCTGCGGCCTTTCACAAGAGTGACTGCTCACTGGGGAAAGTAAAAAAATCAAACTTTTCAGGGATTACTGGACACTGGCTCAGAACTGACACTAATTCTTGGAGACCCAAAGTGTTTCACAACTCTCTCACGGGAGTGAGTTGTACTGAGCCATTTGTACTGCTTTATAATTTAACTGTTCATTTCTTGTATTATCTATCTATCTGTACATAATTTAACAGTTCATTTCTTGTGTTATATATCTACCTACCTTTATAAATATATATATATAATTACTAGCAATCTGGTTTTGTCTCTCTACAGAATCCTGTCTAACACATTTTGGCATCCCACATAACATTATTTCAGATCAAGGAACTTACTTCACAGCAAATACAGTGCGGCAATGGGCCCATTCCCATGGAATCCACTGGTCGTATCATGTGCCTCATCATCCTGAAGCAGCTGGCTTGATAGAATGATGGAATGGGCTCCTAAAGATACAGTTACAGTGCCAACTAGGTGGAGACAACTTGCAGGGCTGGGGCAATGTTCTCCAGGAAGCTGTACACGCTCTAAACCAGCGGCCAATATATGGTGCTGTGTCTCCAAGAGCCAGAATTCATGGGTCCAGGAACCAAGGGGTGGAAGCTGGAGTGGCACCACTCACTATTACTCCTAGTGATCCACTTGCAGCATTTTTGCTTCCTGTCCCAGCAACCCTGTATTCCTCAGGCCTGGAGGTTCTGGCCCAAAGGAAAGAACTCTCTGACCTGGAAACACAGAACGGATTCTACTGAACTGGCAGCTGAGAATGCCCCCTGGCCACTTTGGGCTTCTCATGCCTTTGGATCAACAGGTCAGGAAGGGTGTCACTGTACTAAGTGGTGTGATTGATCCTGATTAGCAAGGATAAATTGGACTGATGTTACATAATGGAAGAATATGTCGTAAAGAAGAATATGTCTGGAATCCAGGAGTTCCATGGGTCAACTCTTAGTGCTACCATGCCCTGTGATTAAAGTAAATGCTAAATTACAGCAACCCAATCCTGACAGGACTTATAATGACCCAGGCCCCTCAGGAATGAAGGTCTGGGTGACCCCACCAGACAAAAAACCACAAACAGCAGAGGTGCTTGAGAGGGCAAAGGTCATACAGAATGGGTGGTAGTAGAAGATAGTTCTACCTATCAATTATGACCACGTGATCAATTGTAAAAGCGAGAGTTGTAATTGTCAATGTATTTTCTTTTTATGTGCTATTGCAAATCTTTCCTTTGTTCAGTTATGATATATCAGATACAATTTGACTCAGTGTGTTTTCATTTATATGTATGTTAGATGATTGATGATAAGTATAAGTGTGATTTCATCAATGTCCGGAAATTATATAAGTATATATGGCTAAAGAATTGTGTACAAGTGCCAGGTTGGCAAGGGGTGGATTGAGATAGTTATTTTATTGTGCCAGCCTGGCTGATAAACAAAAGTGGGATTAATTGAAGGGCAGAGTGATAACTGGCTCTGTGAGTCTCGCCTTTCTTGTCTCTCGTTCTATCATCAGCAGACCAGTGTGCGGCTGCCTTTTTTGTTCTGTGCCTCAATATGCAGGCTGTGGACTGTGTCGCTGTAAGCTGAGGTCCCTTTAAGACCACATGATTGGAATGTACATCTCTGGAGCTGGGGACTGATGGTAGGTGACCTGGATGATGGTTGGTGACCTGCCTTGCTGTTTGCTGCCTATGCTGATATAGCCTAGCTCTCTCTACAGAGGAAGAACTGGCAGCCCTCAAGACTTAAAGGATTGCCAGTGTCTCACAACTCTGTCAGGGAATTGAGTTGCACTTAGCCATTTGTACTGCTTTATAATATAACTGTACATTTCTTGTATTTTATATCTATCTGTATATAATTTAACATTTCATTTCTTGTGTTATCTATCTATCTATCTATCTCTCTATATATATATAATTATCAGCAATCTGTTTAACACAGTGATATAAGCCAGATTTCACGGAATATAATTAAGGGCACATACAAGCACACATCATAAACTTGATTTCTGTCCAGGAATAAATTTCAGGCACAACTTCTCATATTAACTGTAGTTGTTGAGAAGGGTGGTTTTTGAGAATAGTCTACAAACATTTTTAACAATAAAAAATGAGGTTGGGGACAGCAATTTGGGAAAATGGAAACCGTATCTACATATTATACCCATTGCTGTTCTTTCTGTTTGTTTCCATTGAGTTTGTTTTGACTCATGGTAACTTCATGTGTGCACAACAGATCAGTGCAGAACAGATAGAGGTTTCAAGCTGTAAACTTTCAGGAACCAACTGCCAGGCCTATCTTCAGAGATGTTTCTGATTTGTGCTCAAATCACTAACCTTTTGGCAAGAAGTGGAGCATTTAACTGTTTGCTTCTCGAGGGGCCCATTATATTCATTCATCCCACTGTAGCCAAGTACAGCTCAACCCAGTGGCCATATTGGGCAGAATAGAGCTTCTGCCCCGGGTTTCTGAAGCTATCAATCTTTCAGAAGCCAATTGCCTCATTTTTCTCTCGCAGCTTGACTGATGAGTTGGAACTTGCAACCTCGTGGTGAGCAGCCCAGTGCTTAACCCACTACACCAATAGTGTTAATAGCAATCTTTAAGTGGAATATATTCTAAGAATGTCAAGTGGGACATCTTTCAAAACTGGTAAATCTGAACAAAGTATCACATTTCATGTTTTCTCTAATTATTTCCCTTCATTCTGCACATGATCCATTACATTTGCACAAGACTAGTTGGGAAACTGTGATGACGGATATTAGAAGCTGCTTGATCACAAAGTTGCAAAGGCAGATTGCTTGCTGGTTCTTTCTAGACAATCAGAGGTAACTAACTGTGCCTTTGAAATTATCATCCACGTGGGTCCTGGCACCAGTGACACTCGGACAGGGCCACAGCCAACTCTGTCCTTTTCTTAGTTATGAGCTCTCAGTTTGAACCGATCAACTCCATACAAAAAGAGTGTCATGGAGTTAAAGTTAAAAGTCAGCTCTTAGTGCAATTTTCTTTAACTAAATTTAAAACCAGATGCATTGTAATCAAGAGTAAATTTACATTTTCTTTGTCAAATCAATGGAAAAGCGAAGTCTCCTCTGTGACCAGAGCTATGAACCAACAATGCAATCAAAAGATTCAGAGTGCTGATCCTTCTAGCTCGGCTCTATGGAACGTTGAGAATTTTCCTGCATTTCTTTATTTTCCCTTTTAAAATAAAAGGTTTTCTGAAAATCTCTTGACATTTCAGATTAATTTTCTAGACACCAGGAGATTTTTTAATGATTAAAATTTCCATAATAATTACAATAGAACCTAAAATAAGTTGTTTTTCTTTAAAATAACAAAGCTAATTTGAGTGACATAAAAAGCTTTCAGACAAGAAATTTTGTATTGCTGTTACTGTTGCAATAAATTCCAAATGCTCTTTATATTACCTATATTGATATAATCTATTTCTTTCTTTTCTTTTTTTCAAAATCAGCACCAAGGTACCTACTTCTTGGTCTAATCTAAAGACTAATATCTAGAAAACCCCTCTGCCTTCTGTTTCTTTGGGTGACACTCCTTCCCCTTTCCTGTCAGAGATACCACTTTCTTGAAAAGGAGTTCTTTCTAGTTCTGTCCCCGTCCTTCCATTTAGCTCTCCATTCATACACATGCATATGTCCTTGGAGACACAGGATCTGCTGCGAACAGAAAGCTTGGAGGTTGGAACCCACTCAAAAGTGCCCTTAAAGAAAGACCTAGTAATCTAGGAAGAAACCTTATGGTGCACAGCTCTCAATGAGACACACGAGGCTGGCCAGAGTCCAATTAGACACCATGGCAAGGAGCTTTACGATTTAAATAAAACCAAATGCATTGAGTTGATTGTGACTCATAGGGGCCCTATAATTTAGTGATATGTATCCCTAATAAAACACAAGGAAACACCTTTCTGGTGTTCTCTGTTTGAGCGAAGGAGCATGTGACGGCCGGAATGATAGGCCTTTTCCAGCCTGAACCTCTCAAAGCTCCCTGTTGAGGTACTGCTGCAATCGTTCTCAGATGATCTTCAGCAAAATTTTACTTGCATGTGATATCAGTGATGTTGGTCTATAATTGGAGCATTTTGTTGGGTCACCTTTTATTTGGGATGGGTACAAATATGGAACTCTTCCAGTCAATTGGCCAAGTAGTTGTCTTCCAAATGTCCTAGCCTAGAAGCATAGTGCTTCCTCTGCTTCATCAGCTCTTTGAGACGGTTTTTGAAACGTTACCATCAGTTCCTGGAGCCTTGTTTCTGGCTAATGCATTCGATGTAGCTTGAACGTCTCCCTTTGGTTCTTGCTTATATGCTACCCCTGGAAATGGTGAAATAAGGGAAGCCTTCACGAAGATGGATGGGCACTATGGCTGCAACGATTGGCTTAAGCAGAATTGAAAATTATGAGGATCGTACAGGACCAGACAGTGTTTCATTCTGTTGTGCGTGAGGTTGTTCCGGGTGGGAACCGACTAGATAACACCTAACAATAACAACAACATCCATAATAAAAAACTTGATAAGTAGATTGTTTATTTAATCACCTTTATTTTGTTTTTATAACCTCTTTTTCATGAATTGGGTGAAAGTTGACTGAGCATATTAGTTATTCATTCAAAATTCATGCATATTTTGTTTCATGGCCTTGCTTGCCGTCTCCACCATGTTTAAGTACATATCTCACTTCCACCTAATGTTTTCCATTTGTTTCTTTCTTATACCTTCCTCTTCTGAACCTCCTCCCTTCTGAACTTTGTCCTGGGGGACAGGCTGCCTTTTTAAAAATCTCAGTTGCTGATTATTTTAAGGAGTATGCTTCTCTCAGGTGCTATGGTTCTCCTGATAAACTCTTTATTTTTTATTTGGCAGAGACAATGGTGGCCTGGTTTACTCATTGGACTGATAACTGTAACATCAGCATTTCAAAACTACTAGCCCATCAACAAAAAGTCTTTTCTTGTCTTTCTTGTTGTTTTCAGGCTTGTTCCTGAGTTTCTAAGATAGGATTGAATTTAAAACATTTTAGTTAGCTCTTTAAAATCTCTCCCCTGAAGAATCAACATTCCATAATGAGCTTTCTTATTTGAATGGAAAATACATGTATTTAAATTACCCACATTTTTTGTGGATTATAGTCTTCATTTCATAACTCTTTCTTGCCTCTCATGCACACTGTTCTGCACTTGGTTCTTGTACCTGCTCCACCTTCCCGTAGACGGCCACAGCTCCGCAAGCTGCGTCCGGTATGTCTGATATCACCCCAGGGGAACAAAGTGGGAGCCATGAGACTGAGTTCCAAACAACCTCACGTAGTGAACGCTTTGACCAAAATGACCTCAGTGATCTCATTAGGCACTTAAACCTTTCCAAGGAGTCTTCTGAATTGCCTTCCTCCAGACTAAAGGAAAAGACTGTACTTCAGCCTTGAACAAAAATGACAGTTTGTCAAAAAAGAGAAAATGATGTGCTGCCATTCTTTACCAAAGATAACAACCTAGTTTTCTGCAATGTCACCTGTCCATTTGAAGAGAATTGGTGTACCAGAATATAGCACAAGTGAATGGCATTTTCTTCATCAACAATTAAATATGTTTTTTTAAATGCGTTCTTTTAAATAATCACAACAAATATGGTTCTGTTGCAATCATTCACTTCACTAGAATGCAATAAGGGTGCAAAGCCATATTTTTAGTCTTGGAAAATATAAATTTCCAAGAACATCAATGCATGGTCTGTGTTGATTTGACAGTTAATTTTCTTCTTGGTCAACAAAGTGGCCACACAAATATCCTTGCTTGTTAAGCCTTTGGGATAATCGTGTCAAACATGAACATTGGGCAAGAAACGATTTGCCTTCAAGGGAATAATGGCCTTAGGTGGGTGAAGGACAAAAGTAATCAAGGAACCTTTGGGAACATGATATAGAATCATAATAATGCCATCACTATATAAAAATAAAGCCAAGCCTGAAAAAGCCGTTTGTAAAGTGTTGAACAAAGGCAGTTCATGCATTGAATACATAGTGTTTACGTTTCCTGAACTTACCTTGGAAAAACTGAAGGCAGGGATTTTGGATGATCCAGGAATCAGATAACTTATACATGACCCACTTTTATAGCATCAGTGAATGAAATTGAATCACCTGCCTGGTCTTCATTTGTTCATGTGTGGAAAACTTTCTTGACAACAAGAAGGCAGACAATGACACGTAATTTAGTAGAAGATATGCTCTTTCATTTCAACAGGCTTGGCTGTAACACGGATGCTAAAGTTCATTATCTGCCCAGTCACTTAGATCTCTTTCCAGAGAACCTTGGTGACTTAAGTGAAGTGCATGGGAAAGATTTCACCAAGACACAAAAACAATGGAAGCTAGGGTTAGGGTTAGGAAAGGAAAATAAAAATTATTAAAAAACAAAGCAATGAAAGCCAGATACCAATTAAAATGGGATGCGCAGATGATGGGAGAATGCTGTTGGAAACTTATGTAGGATTGTCCTGGCAGCTCCCTCTCTCATAAGTCTTACAAAGGGAGCTTCTTGTGTGTTGAATGACTGGAGCATTTACATCAGAAAATTGTGCTTTTATGTGAAATAGGTAGTATGCTTTCTTTTAATTTTTAATATGAGTCCTTCTTATTTAAAAATATTCATTTAAACCCTACATTACAATATCCTGTGTTTTTAATGATGAACCAGAGTGAAAACTAGTGCAATTTTTTTCTTTTAATTCAGTAGGTCAACTATGTCCAGAAACAAGTCTAACAGTTGATGTACCACAATATGTGTTGACCATTGTAATCATTTACAGTCTTTGAAACCCACACAGCAGTTTGAGTCTGTCTACATGGCCATGATGAATCAGAATGACTGGATGTCAAAGAGCACGGTTGAGCTGAAAATTGAGCCATGAGCGTGAATTCATTTACAAAATCTGAAGGCTCTTTGGTTCCATTAGTCACTGTCCAGCCAATAAGCATGGATTTTATAAAAAGAATAATTTTGACTTTTGTTTCATATTTTTAATATTTTTCCGATGAGGTTCCTTGCAGAACAGTAGGCAGTGGTAGACAGGCGCTGACTGATTCTTCTGGTTTCAGGGTCATGGATGTTTTTAAACGGCATCAATGAAAGATGTATGTCCGGTGACACTTCTATGTTTTGTTTGTTTCATTGTGTTTTGTCTAGGATTCTTCCATGTTAGCTAAAATAGCTGTAATTCACTTACCTTACTTGTTCTCTTTAGTAGTCGTTTGGACAAGTACCATAATTTATTTTTCTGTTTCCTACTTGATAGACACTTGAGTTGATTTATCTCTTTTGAATGTAAATATTGAACTCTTCATGTGTTATATAAAGCTACTGATTTGTTTACATCTCTATCATCACCAACCTTATATTCTTGGGCTTTAGATACACCAAATGCTTTCATTTCTCAAAACAAACCAGAGTCTCTCTCTCTCTCTTTCTCTCTCTCTCTCTCTCTCTCTCTCTCTCTCTCTCTCTCTCTCTCTCTCTCTCTCTCTCTCACACACACACACACACACACACACACACACACACACACACACCTGACATGCACCTCATCTTTCTAAACATGCTGTTCCTTTTGGCCTATTAATCAACCTCAAGTATCTATGTTTATTCAGTCTAAGATATATAGACGACACCAGCGAGGGACTTTTTTTTATAACATTTTATTAGGGGCTCATACAACTCTTATCACAATCCATACATATACATACATCAATTGTATAAAGCACATCTGTACATTCCCTGCCCCAATCATTCTCAAAGCATTTGCTCTCCACTTAAGCCCCTTGCATCAGATCCTCTTTTTTCCCCCTCCCTCCCCGCTCCCCCCTCCCTCATGTGCCCTTGGTAATTTATACATTGTTATTTTGTCATATCTTGCCCTATCCGGAGTCTCCCTTCCCCCTTTCTCTGCCGTCCATCTCCCAGGGAGGAGGTCACATGTGGATCCTTGTAATCAGTTCCCCTTTTCCAACCCACTCCCCCTACACTCTCCCAGAATCACCCCTCACACCCTTGGTCAGCTAGGGACTTTTATCTTTATTAGAATTCTTCTCCTATTTTAATGGAAAGCTATTGCATAGAAGATAAGCATCTGTACCAGAAAAAAAGCTACATTTTTTTCTGTATTACTGGAGCATAGAAGACAAGAAAGAGCTGAATATTAAAATTTTCTGAATCCATGTTATTTCCATTATACTGCCTAATTTTATGCTTCTAAGAAATATATTTTTATAATACACCCATCATTGCTACACTAGTCACATATTCTATTATGCCCCTTTAAAGAGTGATTTTCAATTTGTAGTACATGAGACACTTACTCCACCAGCTTATATTTGTTACTTTAAAAAATCCACCAGAATTAATGACATTATAGCACTTCTTTCAGTAATACACATAGTAATTCACACAATCAGTAATAACACAGGTAAACAGACTTCCTAGATGACATTAAATGCCTGCCAGGTCACACTTTGGAAAACACACACACACACACAATACAACAATATTATTTTAAATAGATTCAACCAGATGCAAAAATTCTCTGTGTGTGCTTTCATCAGCAAATCCCTTTTAAAATACACAAGAGGTCAAAGCTCTCAATATACAGCACAGCAAGAAATGAGGGTGAGAATTAGAAAAACGTAGAGTTGCTTGTTATTTTATTATTCTTATTTTTGCTGCAGGTATATATATATACATATTCATATACATATATATATCAGCATTTGCAAATTCAACATTTTGCACAAACACATTTCAGTGACACAAATCACATCATTTTGGGTAACCAGCACCAGTATCAATTGCCAGACTTTTAAAACCATAAACAGAAAATCAATACTTCTTGGACAATATTTTTTCTCTCTTTCCATTTTCCTCTAAGCCATCGTCACCACTGATAAACTCTGATATTGATACATTGTCCTGTTCTTGGTGTTTCTTTGTAGTGGGATTATGAAATATTTGTCCTAATGTTGATTTATTTCAGTCACCATAATGTTTCTAGGTGGTTCCAGGCGGTGGAAAGTTCCAAGTCTTCATCTCCTTTAATGGCCGTGTTATTTGCACACTGGAATTCTTTACACAGAAGATAAAGCAAAGACAGAGAGATCAATGAGATGAGTAACTTTTTACATTTTGTATGAATCAAAGTCTGCCATAAGAATATTATTTTCTTACTTAGAATACATGGTAATACTGTTTAAAACAGTAGTGAACACACAGCAAATAAAATGTGCTAAGTATCATTTTATCCAAAGATTTGGGTATGTAGATGTAACTTTTATGTCCAGATTGGATATCAATTTAGTCCTAGCATCTCTGAGTCCACTACTTGAAAATAGGGACTCTTATCACTCCTTTCTCTCTCATGTTCTGGTAACTGAAAAGACTGAAGAGATCTTTCACATAGAATGAGCAAACAACCAGTAACAGCAGCACATGTGGCTGTTTCCATATATGTATTTACACAATATACTGAAAATATATTTTTTAGGTGTCATGGAGCATGTTCTGCTTCATAGCAACCTAATCTACAAAAGAACAAAATCCTGACCAGTTCTGTGCTTTACTCACAATTGTTGCCGCCACAATGTCAATCCACCTCCTGGAGGGTCTTCCTCTCCTTTGCTGACCCTCTGCTTTACCAGGCTTGATGTCCTTTTCCAGGGACTGGTCTCTTCTGATTACCTGTCCAAAGCGCGTGAGATACAATCTCTCCACCCTTTCTTCTAAGGATCCTTCTGGTAGTACTTATTCCACATCAGATTTGTTTGTTCATCTGCTGGGCCATGGCATTTTTAGTATTCCTCACCAACACCATAATTTAAATGCATAAATTCTCCTGTGACCTTGCTTTTCCCTGCTCGACTTTCACATGTTTTTGTGGTAACTGAAAATACCATGGCTTGGGAAAGGCAAACTTTAGGTGTTAGAACAGGGCGCTCACACTTTTTCAGCATGCGAGCGACTTATAAAATGATCAAGACAAAATGAGCTACCAACTACAAAAGTGAAAAACATATATTTTTATTTATTTATTTATTACATTTATTCATAAATGCATAGAGAATTCTTTATATGTACAATGTAAGTTTGTGTACCTTGCATAAACGCATGAGTCCATATTACACAACACAACACAATTGACTATGTACATTTGTTGTCATGACCTGAGTTTACTCTGATGACTTGCACTGGATGGAATGAGCCAGGGATGCATGGTCTGGACAGTAGCTGCTGACAGCCAGCCACAAGCACACTTCCAAATGATCATCAGTCCTGGTGGAACAGTACTTGGAAATAATGATCTTGATGTGGGAAAAGGCTGACTCACATAAATAGGTAGAGCTCAATAAAGCAGTCAAGGAGGTAGCACATTTTCTCATGTTTGGGTACTTTCCCTCTGTGAGTAAGTTCCAGAACTGTTCATGCACTCTAGACTGCAGCCGAATGTCGGCTTGTAGTGCCAAAATTTCCCGTTCCGTTTGAAAGTGATATGTTTTTGTTTTCTTACTTGGTCCAGCTCTCCCACTCATTTTAATATCCTGTCTTATGTTTAAGAGAAAATAAACAACCCGAGATGCTGTATCTTTTGATAGGTGGGCTCCATCAGCTTTCTTCACCACATTTGCTTATGCACCTCTTTGTCTTCAGTGATCGTGTCGTGAAGTTGAGCATCATGGAATGCCAGTTTAATAGAACAAAGTATTCTTGCATTGAGGGAGTACTTGAATGGAAGCACAATGTCCATCTGCTATCTTAATATTAAACCTATAAATATATGCACAGAGATCTGTTTCCCCATCCTCATATATAAATATATTTACATATGCACATGTCTTTATGTAGATAGCCCTCTATAAATGCTTGGCTATCAAAAGATATAGCATCTCCGGTCTTAAAGACTTGAAGGTAAACAAGCGGTCATCTAGCTGAGAATCAACAAAGCCCACATGGAAGAAGCACACCAGCCTGTGTGATCAATCACAAGGTGTCAAAGGGATCATGGATCAGGCATCAAAAAGCAAAGAAGCAAGTCATTGTGCATGAGGGGGAGTGCAGATTGGGGACCCAAGACCCATCTGTAAGCATCTGGACATCCCCTTACAGGATGAAACATACAACTTTCCTCTAGTTTCTAAATGCTCCCCTCCCACACTCACTATAATGATCCCAATTCTACCTTACAAATCTGACTAGACCAGAGGATGTACACTGGTACAGATAGGAACTAAAAACACAAGGAATTCAGGACAGATGATTCCCTCAGGACCAGTGCTGAGTGGCTATACCGGGAGGGTAGAGGGATAGAACCAATTACATGGATCTACATATAAATTCCTCCCTGGGGGGATGGAAAACAGAAAAGTGGGTGAAGGGAGTGGGTAAGAGATGATGAAATAATAATAATTTATAAATTATCAAGGATTCATGCGGGAGGAAGGAGCGGTGATGGAGTGGCAAAAATGAGGAGCTGATACCAAGGGCTCAAGCAGAAAGCAAATGTTTTGACAATGATGATGGCAACAAATATACAAATGTGCTTGACAAAATGTATGCATGTATGGATTGTGATAAGAGTTATATGAGCCCCCAATAAAATGATTTAAAAAAAAGAAGAGAAAAAAACCAAGTTCTTAAAATTGGCAATAACTTAGCTTGTCAGTTGTTTATGCATGCATTTGACACCTAAGATTGCATCTGATTGGCTGTGCTATGTATCACTTAAATGACAGAATTGATGATAGGCTTACGTCTATTTTTCAATGTCATGCGATCAACCCACACTATATTTGTGATCGACTAGTAGATTGCGATCAACATATTGAGCTCCCCTGCTTTAGAATGACATTCTTGCTCTTTAAAGATATCTTGAAACATAAGCAGCAGATTTGCCTAATGCAATACTTTGCTCTGTTTCTTGGCTGCTGCTTCAATGAGCATTGCTTGTGTATCTTGACAAAATGGAACCCTTGACAACTTCAATCTTTTTACCACTTCACATGATGTATACTGGTCCAGTGTGAGGATGTGGGTTTTCTTTATATTGAGTTGTAATCTATATTGATGGCTATGGTCCTTGATCTTCAACAAGCAGTGCTTCAAGCTTTCCTTGTGTTCAACGAGCAAGGTTACATCATCTCTGTGTCACAGGTGAGCAATAATACCTTCCTTCGATCTTGAAGCTGTATTCCTCTTCAGATTATCCAGGTTCTCCTGCTATTTTCTTAATATGCAGATTGAGTAAGCATGGTGAAAGGATACAGCCTTGATATTCATCCTTAAAGCATGAATTATTCCATTGCTTTGTTCAGCTGACTGCTTTTAGATCAATGTATAGGTTCCTCATGAGCACAATGAAGTATTCTGGTATTCAAATTCTTCTCAAGATAACCCATAGTTTGTTATGATTCACACTGTTGAATGCATTGATATGGTCAATAAAACACAAGTAAACCTCTTTCTGGTATCCTCGACATTTAGCCAAGATCCATCTAACATTAGGATATACCTAGTACCATGTCCTGTCTGAATCTGGCCTGAAACTTTGGCAGCTCCCTGTCAACGTACTGCTGAAGCTGCTGTTGGATTATCTTCAGCAAAATTTCATTCGCTTGTGATGTCAATGATATTGTTCAAAATTTGAGAATTCTGCTGAGTCATTTTTCTTTGCAATAGGCAATAACATGCATCTTCTTCATGTATTTAGAAGCGTAGCTCTCTTCCAATTTTTTTTGTTATAGATTAGCTTGTTGAGAATTGATATTCTGCCATTTCCTGAAGGCTTGTTGGAGGTAGTGCATTCAATAGAGCTTAGACTACTTCTCTGATACCATGAGTACTACCTCTTGAAACGGTTGAATGTTGGCCAGTTTCTTGGTTGGTTATTTTTTTTACAGTGACTATGTCCTTTCTGCTGACTAAATCACCAGAGAAAATGGATTCAATGAAGAATGTGGCATCAGGATTGGAGGAAAACTTATTAACAATCTGAGATACGAAGATGACACAAGCTTGCTTGCTGAAAGTAAAGAGGAATTGAAGCACTTGCTGATGAAGATGAAAAATTGTAGTCTTCACTATGGATTGCAATGCAATGTATGGAAGACCAAAATCCTCACAACTAGACCAACAGGTAACATCATGATAAATGGCCGAAAGGTTGATGTTGTCAAGGATTTTGTTGTGTTGGCTCCACAATCAAAGCTCATGAAAGCAGCAGTCAAGTGATAAAAAGACATGTTGCATTAGGTAAATCTGTGGCATAAGGCCTCTTTAGAGCATTGAAGAACAAGGATGTTACTTTGAGGATTAAGATGTGCCTGATCTAAACCATGGTATTCCCCATTACCTCATGTGTATGTGAAAGTTGGCTATTTAAGAAGGAAGACTATAGAAGAAAAGATGCATTTGACTCATGATGCTGAAGAATATTGAAAATGCCACAGAGTCCTAGAAGGGCTAACCAATTTGTATTGGGAAAGTAAGGTAAGAGGGCTCCTGTGGCAGTTATATGTGTCAACTTGTCAAGGGTAGAGTCTAGCCTGTCAATCAGGTCGCAGCTTCATGACCTCATTTGGGAGGTGCAAACAGAGATGAATAATTCACTGAAGACCAGATACATGCTCATTCCCTATGAGAAATTCCTGTTGAGAAGCCACAAGAAGCTACGCTAAGAGAGCAAGAGCCCTTGCACTGGAGGAGCCACACGAAGACCCACGCCAGCATTGAGATGGTTCTTCCACCACTGGATCCACGAGACTTTCCACCCACTGGCCTGTGATCTTCCTACATTCAGTGTCATTGCATGGTTGTGTGAGTCTAAAGAGGAATTTACATACTAATATTGGCATATGGGGTAATATCAGACTTAGGGATTTGATCTGGACTGGGCTGGAATGTTTTCTCAATATACAATTGCTTTTTTTTATATAAAGCCCTTTCTTATACACATATCAGTATCCATGAACTTGTTTCTCTAGTCAACTGGACTAACACAGCTCCTTAGAAGCATGGTTGGCAACACTTTGTCTTACATACTTTGGACACACTGTCCGGAAAGACCAAAGCCTGGAGAAGGACATCATGTTTGGTAAAGAGGAAGGGACGTGAAAAAGAAGGCCCTCGATGAGATGGACTGACTCAGTGGCTGTATCAATGGACTGAGGCAGAAGGACAATTTTGAGGATGGCACAGCACTGTGCAGTGTTTTGTTCCATTGTGCATAGGATTGCTACGATTCAGAGATGACTCAATGACGCCTAACAACAACAACAACAACAGCATATATTCCTTCCATCTTTTTTCACACTTCCTGTACCATGCTATATTTTACCCATTGAATCCCTCAATATTACAAGTCGAGAGTTGAATTTTTTTATTCATGTCTTTCAGCATGAGACATGGTGGCCAAATTTACTCCTTTTGGCTGGTTAAATCCAGGTCTTTACACATTTCATTATAGTACTTTACTTTGTCTTCTTGAACTGCCCTTTGAAACATTCTCTTCAACTCTGTTACTTCATTTCTTATATTTTCTCAAGCTCATCAACATTCACAAGCAAGTGTCAGAGAATTCTGGCATCCACTTTGATTCTTCCTTTCCTGTGTTCAGGTACCTTTTCCTTTTTTCATGTATGATGTTCTTGATGTCATCTCATTGCTCATTAAGTCTTTTGTTATTCTTGTTCAATGTGTCAAATCTACTATTGAGAGTCTCTCGAAGTTCATGTTGGATATACTCATGTTTGTATTTTGACTCTTGTGGACTTATAATTCCTTCAACGTCAATCTAACTTACATACGAGCAATTGACAATCTGTTCCACAATCAGCCTATGGACATGCTTTGACTGCTAATACTGACATTCTCCTCTCAGCTATGAAGTCAAGTTTATTCCTTTGTATTCCATGTGGTGAGGGTCATGTGTATACATTTGATGTTTATGTTGTTGAGCATAGGCATTTTTATTGAAGAAGCCTTTGGTCTTTCTTTCTATCATGTGACCTCTGGACTTGTTTCTATCAACAGGGTCATATTTTCGACTGCTGTCCCATCTTCTTTGATTTCTACTTTAACATTCCAAGCATCAATAGTTAACAATGCATCCTTATTTATAATTAACGATAAAAATTATGTTTAATCAATTTCAAATTCAAGAATTTGATAAAATTCTTAAATGTCTTCATCTGTAGCTTTAGTACATAAATTTGAATAATAGTTGTATAAACTTGATTTCCTTGCAAACATGTAGATTTTATCCTATCAGAGACACCATTGTACTTCAAGATAGATCTTGAAATATCCCTTTTGACATTTAATGAGATGCCACTCCTCTTGGACTTGACATTTCCTCCATAGTAAGCCATATAATTGCCTGATTCAATGTAGCTGATACCAGCCCATTTTGTCTCACAAATGTCTAGTATCTCGATCTTTATGTGCTCCATTTCACTTAATAGGATTTGTAATTTTCCTAGTTTCTTTCTTTGTACATACAATGTTCGGATTATTGATAGGTGTTTGGAGAAATTTCTTCTCATTTTAACTCATGTCCCACCAGAAACTGAGTATCCTGAAGGTTCTCCTCCATCCACACTGATGGCTTGCTATTTTGAGGAGGAAGCTCTACCCCAGTTATATTTTGAGTGCCTTCAAACCTGAGGGGCGAATCTTCAAGCACTATATGTGAAAATATTTCACTGCCATTCATAGGACATCCAGTTGCTTGTTTCTTAGAAGTGGAGAGTCTATTCCTTTTTCATAATCTATTCCTAGTCTTGAAGCTCTACTAAAGTCTGTTCACCTTGGGTCATCTGCCTGGTAGTTAAAATGCTAGCAACAGAGCTTCCAGCACCATAACAACAGGCAAGGTACCACCGTATGATAAATTGACAGACATGTGGTGGTATGACAAAGTCACTTTGAATACATCAGAATATAGAGAGAATGAGACTGAACATTCCTTGCTGTTAAGAGCCATCAAGTCAATTCCAAACCATGGCGACCCTATGCACAGAGAGTGGAACACTGCCTGGGCCTGTGCAATTTGCACAATTGTTCCTATGCCCGAGTCCACTTTCCAGCCACTGTGTCAATCCATCTAGGCAAAGGCCTTCTTCTTTATCACTGCCTTTGCACATTTCCAAGCATGATGTCACTCTCCAGGGACTGGTCTTGTAGTGGGAAAGGAAAAGGTGGAAGATAAAACAATGTACTAAATTGAGTAGTTTGATGAGTTCCTTGAACTATTGAACACAGAATTGGTGGTCTTAAATGTAAACCCCCACCTAATTTACAATAAAAGGAAAATAAACTTCCCCAAATTATTTAGGAACAACAACAAAACTCACTGCCATTGAGTTGATGGTGACTCATAGTGGCCCAATAGGACTGGGTAGAACTGACCCTGTGGGTTACAGAAGTAGAAATCTCTGTCTTTCTCCCACTGAGTTGCTAGTGGTTTTGAACTGCTGACCTTGTTATTAACAGCCCAATGTGTAAGCACTACAACACCAGGGATCCTTCTCAAGTTATATCTTGGTGGGTGGGTGGGGGAAGTTGTTGATAACCTAGGAATTATAAACTGAATCCAATTTTCAATGGGTAAACACAATAAAAAATAGTCAAGCATTATAAGAAAATTTATTAAATATCCTTCTGAATAAGAAAAGGACCCTTGGTGATGCCATTGTTAAGCTCTTGGCTAATAGGTGCAAGATTTCCCAGTGATCCTTAAGAGAAGGACTCATTACAGCCAAAGTGATGGGGGCAGTGTTTGTCTGCACAGGGGTCTATAGTAGTCAGAACACTATTCAGCAGGAACAACTGAATAAAAATTTAGGGTATAAATAAATAACTGCTGAATTGTGATTTAAAATTTGAATATAAACTCATGATCTATTCTTGGATAAAAGAAGTATACTGTAAACAAAGAAAGAAAAAGGAAAATAGATAGCAATGACAGATCAAAGGGCTTATTATTAAGATCTACAAAACTCTGTAAGCCTACATTAAGAAAAGAACAACTTGTCCACTGAGGAGGTGGGCAAAAGACCCGAAGAGATGATTGACAAGGGAGGAAACCCTAATGGTCAATAATCATATGAGAAACTGTTCCTGATCATTAGCCATCCAGAAATGCAAATTCAAGTAAGTATGAGATACCACCTACCACCCTTAAACATAGCCCAATTCAAAAACTCAGAAAGCACCAAATGTTAGAGGGGGTGTGGGGAGATAGGAACTCTCATCCACTGCTGATGGTCTTGAAGATACATACAGTCACTGTGGAAAGCAATTTGGCAATACCTATAGCAGATGGAAATCAAGTTACTTTACGACTCAGCTCCCCCTACTGGGGATATACCCAGAAGAAGTAAGAAAGAGACCACAGCCCGACGTCTGCACTCCATTGTTCATCTCAGCTCAATTCACAATCACAAAGAAGAGGAAACAGCCTAAATCTCCATCCATAGACAAATGGATTAAAAAACTGGTATATGCCCACAATGTCGTTTTCTGCATCCCTAAAAAGCAGTAATGAAAACATGAAACATATCATCTCGTGGAAAGAGTTGGAGGATATTATGCTGAGTGAAGTAAGCCAAGCACAAAATGACAAGTGCAACATGAGTCTCCTGAGGTCAATTCAAGCAGTCAAAAGGGCATAGAGGAAAATGCACATAGCACATAGTTCCTGGGCTAAGTACCAGGTGCTCTGGCAGGGGTTAGACCAAGCCCAAGGATGCACACAGCATCAAAAACATAAAAAGGAGAAATAAAAAGGATGCAGATAACATCAGTACTGAAAGACATCTTTTCCTCCTCTCTCATATCTTTAAGGCCCACAGAGGAAGGAGGGAAGAAAAAATATGATAGTTGGTGATCAGGGCACTAATCCACCCATGGGGAAGGTATTCGTTATGTCTTCACATGAAAGGGAGAGGGAAAGCAGACCTCATTCTGGTGTGCCAATCCTTGAGGGTGATGTTCCTGCACGGAGCAGCTCATTTACACAGAAAACTACAGGGTCGGCCCCAGCTGGAGATAGAGCATTCTTTCCCTAGAAGACAGTGGTACAGAGGACAGCATGGAAGATACAGTCTGGGGAGAATGGCTAGTTTAACCCAACAACATGTGACAAACCAACAGGGGAGTAAACAGACTAGCAATGGGAGCAAAGCATCAAAGTCCCTGAGGTATCCCAAAAGTAGACTTCTGACTCAGGGGTCAGCCCTTGGCACTTCATCTGAACTGGTTGGGTGATTTTCACAGGAGGGCCACACTGGAAGTATAAAGGTATAACAGGGTTGGGAGGGGTGGGGGGCAATGGGTCTTATAGAAGGCGTGCGCCTCAGTCACAAATGCTGAGGACTAAAAGGGTCTACATGCTATTAGACAGGCTGGTCCTGGGATATGGGTTCCTGAAAGAAAGGGGGGTTGGACTGATGGATTATAACAGGGCCTGCTCATTACTTAACAGGGAGATACTCATCTACTCTGGGTCAGGTCAGCAGTTAGACATGGAACTATTTGTATGGTCTCTCTCTCTCTTGTTGTCTAACTATATAAAATAGGCGGGATAAGCAATCCCAAGGAGATAGCAATGGAACCGATGGTTCAGGGATAGGAGAGAAGGAGGTGGGGGGAAGGGAGTGGTGAGCCAATAAAACCAGGGCCAGGGGAATAGGAAGGGATCTAAAATTAATGGTGAGGAGGGTGCAGCGTTCCTGGCTGTATTTGATCAATTGAAATATATCTGAGAGAAATCACAGAGGGATGAACAATGGGTAAACATGATAGTAGGGTAGAAGGAAAGAAAAAAAGAAATACAGGAAAGATTAAGGAAGTAAAAATTATATATAGGCATAAATATAGATATGCATATATATGTAAATATATAAAGATAGGTGTATTTGTGTGTGTATATATATATAGATAAGAGTAAGCAGATGGACTTTGGGTCTCTACTTAAATATAACTTAAGTACAAGAATGATTTGTTCTCATAATGTAGCAGCGTATGATACTTTCCTGACATGATCCCTGAAGCCAAAATGGATGCAATAGTAAATGTGGTGAAGAGAGCTCATGGTGCCTGGCTATCACAAGAGATAGCGTCTGGGGTCTTAAAGGCTTGATGTTAAGCAAGCGGCCATCTGGCTGGGAAGACACCAACCCCACATGGAAGAAGCACACCAGCTGTGTGACCATGAGGTGTCGATGGGAACAAGCATCAGAACCTCATTAACAAGTAATCAAATTGACATGAGGGAGCGGAGACAAAGTGGAGACCAGAACTCACCTGCAAGATAATTGGTCAGTCCCTCACAGAAGGGCCACACAGAAGGATTCTATATCCAAGGTGCACTATAGAACAGATAAAACACATAAATATCCTCTCGTTCTTTAATAGTACTTCCTCTCACTATGACCTTAGTTTTACCCCCACTAATCTTTTTATATCTGCATGTGTTCACTTGAATAATTAAGATTACTCAATGCATGGCATCTAAGATAGATAAACCCCTCAGAAATAATAATGGGAGTAACGATTCCCTGAAGGGATGGGAAGGGGGGGTGGGAGGGGAGGGGGAACTCATAGCAATGATGACTGTATAACCCCACCTGAGGGGAACAAGTAACAGAATGGTAGGTGAGCAGATACATTGGGTGGTGTAAGATATGGCAAAATAATAATTATTAACTATTTATATAACATGTTAACATTTCATGGGGATGGTAGGGTGGGGAGGGAGGGGATAAAGGGAAGCTGATATAAAGGAGAAGAAAGAAAATATTTTGAAAATGATGAGTTAGGGTTGTTATAACATCTGTAAGAATTCATAATAAAATGATGAAATATAAAAGAATAAAAAGGAGAAATAGAATTTAATTTTTCTGTGCTATAAATTTTGTTGTTAGGTGCCATCAAGTTGGTCTGACAAATTGCCACTGCATGCGCAATAGAAGAAAACATTGTTCAGGCCTGCACCGTCCTCATAATTGTTCCTGTGCTTGAACCCATTGTTGCAGACATGACATCAGTCCATCTCCTTGAGGGCCGTCCTCTCTTTCACGGTCCCTGTACACTACCAAACTTGATGTCTTTCTCCAAGGACTGGTCTCTCCTGACAATATGTCCAAAGTATGCAAGATAGAATATAAATTTGGAAGGAGGAAAAAGCCAAATCAAATTAAAAAATCAAACTCCTTGCCATATAGCAAGACTGAATTTACATGAAGGTACTTATGTTTTTCACACACATAGGAGATGGTATTGCTTTGAAACTTTGGTGGTCTTTAAGAATTAAGTCATTATAAAACCCTCCTAGTACCTCTCATAAAGATCTCACAGAACATGTAGCTGTGTATTAGCAATGTGTGGTGAAAAAATCAGATGGAGCCCAGCTCTCAGAAAGAATAGTATCAGGTGACTTGAAAACAAAACAAAAAACCAAGTTCCTTACCATCCAGTCAATTCTGACACACAGCAAATGTATATGGCAGTGTAGAATTGCTCCTTTGAGTTTCCAAGACTGGAACTCTTTGTGGGAGTAGAAAGCACCATCTTTCTCCCAAGGAGCTTGTTAGCACTTTTGAACTACTGATCATGAGATTAGCAGCCTGACATACAACCACTAGGCCTAAACAAACAACCATCTATGTGAGATATCAGGCAAATTCACACAGAAGAAACACACCAGCCGGTGTGATCCAAGGATTGTAAATAATAAAATCCAAGACAAAAGCAGGGAAAGGTATTCGAGATTAAATTCTGAGCTCCCAGTTTGCAGAAGGCTTTAGATGACTTTGAAAGTTCAAAATCCATTCACAGAGTCTCCACGTGGATTAAGCCTCTGGTCAAAATCCTGACTATTGACCAGGTGTGGGAAAACCTTGCTAGCAGACTGTACTCATTGGAAAGTAGAATAATGCAGATGCTCTTAAGCTAAAATTTAACACCTTATTATTTGTTTTCCCTTTTGAGTCATTTGAAATTTTTTCTAATTTTTGTTATTTTCTGCTCTCATTTTTATTGAGGTCTTTCTGTTTCATATTGTTATTAATGTTGTTTGTCTTATTTTACTTTATATGCAATCCAGGATAGATAAATTTATAGTTACAGTAACTGGAGGTTGGAGGGAATTGGGGAATTCATAATGAATATAAGAAAGAAAATGTCCTAAAATGGATTGTGGGAATGATTGCACAACTCTTTCTAGTATTTTTAAACTACTGAATCATATACTATATGCATTATATTTCAATAAAAATGTTAAAATTAAAAAACAAATAGAAAAATATATTAAATGTGCATTTTATAAAATTTTATGTATGTAGCTCCAAATAAATAAAAGAAATGAACAAAGATTGATTTTATTACATTAAAAACAAACAAACTAGCAGGAAAAAACTAAACAAAATCTCTCCAGGAAAAATGTATAAAAATAACTAGGGAAGTAACAATAGAGCAAAATTTTTGAAAAATTGAAGAAAGACAATAGCTGATTTAATGTGTAAGGAACTCACATTTGCAATAATAAAGATATTAACAGCATCACACAAAATTAGGCAAAGCACATAAGATGAGAGTGAAAGGCAAATAAAAAATGATAAAATGTTTTTCGTGTGCATTCATTGAGTAAAGAAAACATTCATTACTGTTTGTTTTTATTCAACAGACACTTAATTTTTCCTTAATATTGTTCGATTCAAGCACTGATTTCCAATTAAAAATATGATTGTATATTCATTGAAATATTTAAACATGATCATGAAACCATCCATTTTAAAATGCAATATGTCATAGTCTTCAATATGCTTAATATACCTTAAGAAAAAGAAGCAAATATTTCATTGACCATGGTGATAAAAAGTATCTTGAGTGCAGTTAGAATCTTTAAAAATGTATCTTTTTATGTTGAAGATTAGCAAAGCATTATTAAAGAAGTGAAAAATATTCCTAGAACATGGGATATCCTCTAGGTTCATGGAGACAGAGAAAACTCAGTATCACAAAGATGGCAATTCAGCCCCATGTTAATCTATAAATTAAATTTTAAAATCTGAACGTTCAAACTTATTTTGGTTTGATAGGCTAAGTTTAATCCTTTTAGAGAGAAGAAAGGACTAAAGCGCACTCACTGACCCACTGGCATCTAGTTCACTCTGATTCAGAGATATCCCATAGGACAAGTAGAACCGTCCCAGTGGGTTTCTGAGGCTGGGAATTTTGGCAGGGGCAGAAAGCCTCCTCTGTCTCCCACAGAGCCAAAGAGAGGCTGGCGGGTGCTTACTCCTGACCAGGGAGTTAGCATCCAACATGTAACAGCTATGCCACCGGGGCTCCGAGGACTCAAGATAATCAAGTACATTTGATGACAATATAACATCAGAAGTTGCCCTATCATAAATCAAGATCTTAAAGCTTCGTCATTGTTTTATTATCTAATTAAAATAGTGTGCTATTGAGGCAGGGATCAACAATAAAAGTTATCATTTTTAAAACTTAGAAATATGCATATGAGTGCAAGTCTAGCAGTGAAGAAATGATATAAACATTATGGCAATCAATTTTATAAAAAATAGAACTGTGTCGTATATCTGCCTAAAAATAATCATATATCTCAGAAGGAAAAGGAGAGTGTGAGAATATTTAGTATAACTTTTTACTTTAAGGTAGAGGAAGATCTCTTAAGATGCAAAAGGAAACTGAATAAAACATTTAAAACATTGTGTATACATGAAGCTTTAAAACTTCTGTTCAGAAAGGATAAGGCTTAAACAAGAACAAAAACACAGGAGTCTGCTCTTTCGTGACTTAGAAGCATCAGCTCTATGAGAATGCTTTTTCCCTTCGCTGGCTCTGGGGAATGTTCTTGTCTCCTTTGGGTCTAACACTCCTTGGAGATTCCCTTATGTGTTGACCTCAATCTTCTCCTGAATTTAGGCGGTTCTCAACACAGTGACTCTGGGACCAAAAGATAAACCTGGATTGTCTTTCATTCATTTTATCTTTCATATGATTGAAGGTGATACAGGAAACACTCCAGAGAAATTTCCCTATGTGGGATAAAGCCTGTGACCTAAGTATCGATTTTGTATCCCATGCCAAACACCTTCCTATTGCTTGGATGACCACATTATGTCACAGGTTGAGAAATGATTATATCTTTTAATAACTTCCAAACTACTAAGAATCGTGAATCAGCCAAGTTGTTACATATTTTGTCAGAGGGCACAATTCAATCTATTATACTTGCTATCTAGAACACATTTGAAACACATAAAACTAATGAAAAAATAATAGAATCTATAATTCAGAAACCACCAATAAAAAGGTGGAAATTAGAGAAGTCATAGTTGCATATGTATGAGAAGAACATCAAAGAGCATGTACTGTGAATTACTTGGTATGGTTCTTCTAACCATGGTCCTTGTATTCCCATTAACATCTTTTTCTTGATGGAGCTGGTAAGAAAAGGTGGGGGATCAGCTGTCTATAAGGATGATATGATTCAGTTGTGATTGTTAACAGAGCTAATTGTAGTTGTTAAATTATGGCATTCTAATATAAGGATTGATGAAGTTTGGCATCTTGCTGAGTGTAAAATAAATCTTATCAGAAGCAGGAATGGGGGACCATCACGATGATCAAGAAAGAAGATCCAGGAATAGAGGATATTCTTGAATCTGAGGTCCCGGCACATTGAATCTCCTTGATCCACAGTCAGAAAGGCATGACACTAGAGAAGCCAGAGGACAATGGCAGAGGAACAGAAGCAGCAGAACCAATAGCCAAACCATGAGACTTCTCCACCAGGGAGCAAGTAACACTGAATGACTTTAGGCACAAACCTCACTGTCCAAGTGGCACACCTCCAGGCAGTTATTTGGGGAAGTTAGATTTCCTGACTTACTGAGGTAGAGCTGAACGCTTTGGGCTAAGGCTTATGGTTGAGTGGCAGGTCTTTTGAGCAATTGTATCATTACAAAGAGTTTTGTAACTGCCAGAGCAGGGTAGAAGTCAAGGGTCTGTGTAGTTGAAAAGTCAGGAACCAGAAAGAAGCCTGTCCAAGGGCATGACTAGGAAGAAGCTCTTGATGGAAGAATTGTGTCTTGAGTCTTTCTGATGCTGAATTTTTACCTGTTAGCTTCCTGAACTCTCCCATAATCATGCATGTATTCTCTAGTGCTGTGTTGTCAGGGCAATGAAGAATGAGTCAGGCAAAGACGGAGTCCCGTGGAAGAGAGGGCTGCTATCAAAAAAGAGAAGTTGGAAGGAGGAGGCATACCTGACCTATACAGGAAATGACTTTTGTGTTGATGCTGATGGTGGGTTTCTTCTCCACTTAAATGAACTTAAAGATGACAACACACTACCTATGCCAGCCATTTTTTATGGAGTGTTCTGTGAACAGTAAATACATGAAGAACTAGGAAAAATAATTAGCATTTTAAAAAATTCCCTTTCTCAATAGCAAACAAAGCATAAAATTTTATAAGAATACACTTATTTTATTTCCTGTAACATTAATGAAATGACACAATTTTAGCATCCAGTTCACAGAGTAAATAGTAATAATAAATGAGCTGCTAGATTTCAAATATGCACATAAAAATAAAAATTGTATAATCAGTACTTTTACTATGTAATTGGGGTAAATTGGAATTAAATAAAAATAATACCTACTGTTGAGAAAGTTGTAGTGTTTCAAATAGTCATAATTTTCAAAGATGCATAATTAATAAAATAATCTGGAAAAATATGTGACCAATAATACACCTATGCCAAAGTTAATATACAAGAACTCAGCAATTCCTTTTCTGCTACTCTATCCCCCTAAAAATATGAGCAAAAAACCCTGGTCAAATACCTACTATGATATTAATAATGGCAAAAACAGATAGTAAAGTAAATGTGAACATTTAAAATAATGATGATCATATACATAACAACAGATTCACGTATTAAATTATTAATTAAATATTAAAAGAAAATAAGAATGTAAGACTATAGGAGAGTATGAGAATATGAATGTGTGGGGAAATATTAGAAATGTGTTGTATTTCCGAGTAGCTTCCTCTAGCCTTTGTCATATTTTCCTATGCTTCCTTTAAGCATGAATTTTCTACTGTTTCTGTTTCCATTAAGCATGATTTAAAAAATAACTTGTTTATAGTCAAGTAATTCACAATGTAATCTTACCAGTGAATTTTTTAATCATCTTAATACTCTGACTATATAGAATGGGAACTAATTCTTCTATGTGGAATTTAGACTTTCTCATATCTGTTGGAATATTAAAATTTTACTTTAAAAAGTGTGCCTCAATAATTTTAAAATGTTAATTAAGCAAAAATGGGCTGATTTCTCAAAGAAGGCATTAAAGTTAGTAAGAATTATGTTTCAACAAACTCTATGAGTTAAATAAAAGATGATATAATTGCACTTTAGTGAAATCTACAGAGACTTGACAAAGTGAGAACATGATTGGCATTCTGGACGGTAAGGTAGACAAAATAAATGTTCCCCGATTGGAAAAGAGAGTATAATAAATCATATTAATTTTATGTATTTACTTTTATAAGTTATTGGCAGAAAACTACTTTATATGGACTGTATGTCTGAAGTGTGGGCACTCATAGACTTAATCCTTTAATTGAGGAGGCACGAAACTTCGGTTCATGTATCACGAGAACAATGATTAGGGGGTTGTTGTGAAACGGATGATTTTGAGTGAGTCAAAACCATACCTCATTGGTTTTAACATTAGAAGCATGTTAAGGTCTTGGTGATGGCAAATAATAATGGAAAAGTGAATTTTCAATAAAATAAAAGTCATAATCATTAGATTAGATATAACTGGACAACTTTCAAGTTCAAGCCTTGAACTTGGATTTCTAAAAGGTACATGAGGTCTCAGAATACCTAAAAAGTAGGACAAGCTTGCAGCTAAATGATAAATGTTTTCAGATATGGGAAAGATGTAATACACTGGATGTTCTTTATACAATTGATGTATGTATATGTATGGATTGTGATAAGAGTTGTATGAGCCCCTAATAAAACGTTTAAAAAAAGATGTAATACACACCTTTACAAATGTATCTAGTGTGAGTCTTAAAAAAGTTACCCCCAAAATATCTGTTGTCAATTCTAACCAGGACAACATAATAGAGGTGTTCTATAGAGTTCATCCTTTATGGAAGCGGATCAGCACACATTTAAGTTAGTAGCATGGGTGCTAACTTCTTGTGACACCCAGAGATTCACGAGAATCTAGAATTAGTACAAGCAGTGCATATGAAAGAGGGTTATGGTGAGAAGTCTGGCCTGAAAAGGGAATAAACACATTACTGAATCTCACATTGCAACTTGAAAAGGGAACAGAGCTGTTGGTTGGACGGATACATCTGACATTGTCCAAGACTTTGGGAAGTGGGCTTGCACAACTCTTTGTTTAAAGGTTGCTGTGCATATCATCTACTACCCATCTGTCAGTTTGCTGTACTGTGGTGGCTTGCAGGTTGCCATGACACTTGAAGCTACATCACTGGCATTTCAAATAACAACAAGATCACAAACGGCAGACCCACTTCCATCTTAGCAGACCTTCTGGACTAAGACAAACCAGAGAAAGCAAGCCTTTCCATGAAAACATTGTGGATGACAAGCCAGTACTGTTCAGCACAGTGATGGAAAGGTATTAAAAACGCGCACTGTTTGCAACAGTGGATTTGAGCACAAACATTACTATGAAGATTATGCAAAATCAAACAATCTCTCATGTTGTTGTACATTGTATACTACAAGTCACAGCCAACAGCATAAGCTGTATGGGGCATTTTCTATTCATTACAATTTCAAGTATTACATTCATTACCTGTCACTACCTATGCTGTTCCTCCTCTGTTTCCTCTCACAATAGGCACAGCAGGGAACCTCATGTTCTATTTCTGACCTCACCAGGATTATTGGAAAAGTTGAGTAGGGATCTGTGGTGTAGAGGAGACAAATACTTTTCTTGGTCATTTGTGCAAACGTGGATAGATACAAACACAACATGAATAAAACTTAGACATATTAATTAAATATGATATTGGAAATTTACAGCATGTAAGCTACAGTGGCCCAGGGGGTGCAAAAATCTGAAAGAAACAATGAATAATTGTGATGTGCATAACCCATTCTACATAGCAATTTGTCAAAGATTATAAATAGTAGATATTAATTACAGTAATTAACATTATTCTTACACAAATTTATATTTTATAGCATTTAAAAGAAGCACTTCTCAGTATAAATTAGCATCACTTTCCACCATTTCCCCTCATGCTACATATACACTGTGCCTCTACACATCCAGTCTTTATCCTCATAAAACTATGGAGACCACAACTAGAATAAGGCTTGTTGGGGTATGTGGGAGGGCAATAGTGAGTTATCACTATGTGGGAGGGCAATAGTGAGTTATCACTATGTGGGAGGGCAATAGTGAGTTATTATCACTATGTGGGAGGGCAGTAGTCAGTAGTCAGCTGATATCAGGGAGTACAAGAAGGAAGTAAACGAAACTGATTGTGGTAGAGATGTACAAAACTGCTTGATATGACTGAAGTATTGAATCATACGAGTTTTGGATGATGGGTCTTAATAAAATAGTTTGAAAAAAAGACACAATCAATCAATCAATAAATGTCCTGGATCTAAGACCTCGGTAGCTAAGAGTCCTGTGTGTCTCTCTGACCACCACGGACTGTTGCAAAACCTCGTGGGCTTTGTTTAGTGTACTTGTACTTGCGCTTCACTGGGGTCATCTCCAGGGACCCCTCTCATTATTTCTCCTTGTCATGCTTAGGATATCTTAGGCACTGTGACTTTGAGATCATAAAACTGGCTGCATTTGTACAGAAGTAACAGTGAAAACACCCTCTCCAAGTAGGACAGTACAAGGAATGGGCAGGCAGGCAAAAGTAGAAAAAACACTTTGCATAGTTGATACATATCTGTACCTTCTTGTCAGAGTAAAGGGAAGAGTGCGTTATGCTCAATTAGAAAGTAGCAAAAGATAAGTAGGAAGAAAAGTTTGGGAGAAAATGTAGGAGCATATACAGAGTAGGTTTTTTTAATGATTATGTAACTTTCGTATTACACCTTGATGCCTAGGTTCTTCATCACCGGAGACGTTCGCTAAAGCAGCACTGATGTGGGAGTAATGGGTCAGGTCCCTGATGCCTGAGTGGTGATCACACCAGGAAGAAGACTTTGTGATAGTTAGGTTTCTTTGTGTCAACATGGCACACTAGTAAGCAGATATGGGTGGAGTTTAGCCGGTCAATCAGATCACAGCTTGATGACCTCATTGGGTCATGCCACTGAGATAATGGTTCCTTGGAGATGGGCCATTCTCTCCCTCTGCCTTCACTCACCTTTCTGTTGATGAGCCACGTGCAGACCCATGAGAGCCCTTTGATGCTTCCAACACCATTGAATCCCAAGACTTTTCACCCACTTCCTACATTTTGCATCGTCGTATGATTGCGTGAGTCTGAAGGGGGGCCTATGAACCAGTATCAGACTTAAGGACTTGAGTTGGACTGGCCTGGGATGTTTTCTTTACATACAATTATTCCATGATTAAAAAGCTCTTTCATATATATCTATATCTATATATCTATACATAGATATACAGTTCTATCTGGATTTGTTTCTCTAGTCAGCCCAGCCTAACACACTGCTCTAGGGAAAATAATGCCAGGCTGAGTGCACCTCTGTCATAAAATTGGTGTTGTTGTTGTTGGTGGTGGTGGTGGTGGAGGTGTTGGTGTTGGTGGAGGTAGAGGTGTTGGTGGTGTTGGTGGTGGTGGTGATGGTGGTGGTAGTGATGGTGGTGGTGGTGGTGATGGTAATGGTGGTGGTAGTGATGGTGGTGGTGGTGGTGGTGGTGGTGGAGGTGGTGGTGGTGGAGTTGGTGGTGGTGGTGGTGATGGTGGTGGTGGTGGAGGTGGTGGTGGTGGTGGTGGTGGTAGTGGTGGTGATGGTTGTGGTGGTGGTGGTGATGGTGGTGTTGGTGGAAGTGGTGGTGGTGAACAGGCTTAGTTTCTAAGTCTGAAATAGGAAGGTCTACCAGCACAACTGTTTGAAGGTAAGTGATTCAGTTTGATAAATCTTTCTCAGGAAGACATTGGCACACTAAAATGGACTGTACGCATGGATTTTACTTTTTTATTATTCATTCTCACCTTCTGCACACACACAACAATATTTTTAGCAATCTTTCTCCAAACTGTTTAAGTAAATATTGATTTATGAATTTAGGAATAAAATACATCCCCTTCAAACTTTTCTGACCTATTAATGCCCAGAATTCACTAGGAATAAAATAGTTCTTCATTCATTTTCCTCCATTTTTATAATTAAAGATAAAATGCTTAAGATGCAAATACCTAAGCGTTTACAATGGCTCGTGTTTTCCATGTCCATTTGGTTCATCTTAGAGCCTGTCCACATGAGCGAATAGTAAAGTGAGGCCCCATTCCCACAGGAGGAGCTGGATCAATCCAAATGAAAGAGCAAAGGAAGAGACTGGGTAACACTGAAGACATGACTTGTTTGACTATTTTTCCTTAAGATCACACAAGAAATAATAAGAAGAAATCACACAAGAAATAAGAACATCGAAGAAATAAGAGAAGCTTCATTTTGGCTTTCCTTAAAGGAACCCAGATGCAGAAGCGTTTTTCTCCTCAGAGTAGGAAGGAACACCAAGAGTAGCTCTGGAATCACAAATGCCCCAGATACAGGAGTAAATATGATTCCGTATTTACTTAGGGTGAAGTAAACACGATGTTGGAAAGACTTCAAACCGGAACTATAAGACCAAACCAGATATAAAAGTTTTAAGCAATAAATTTTGAAAGTGAGAATAAATTATGAGCAAATAGAAACTTTAGAAATTCTCTGATTTTCTACCAGAGGGAGAAGGGAGAGGCAAATTCAAAAGCTACGTGGGAGCAATGGTAACATTCATGTTGAGGATGTTGAAGTACTGCACTGTTTGATTAAGGGCTGTCATGTTTAAGTGTGAAAAGCCAACCTCACCACCACTAAGTCAATTCTGACTCACATTGGCTCTACAGAACAGAGGAGAACTGCCCTTGTGGGTTTTCTAAGCTCTAAATCTTTATGGGAGCCTCACCTATCTTCTCTAGAGCAGCTGGAGGGTTTGAACTGCCAATCTTTAATCTACTATGCTGCCACTGATCTCTAGTCTGCTCATGAGTATTTTATATCTTATAAGTTCTCTTTAATATGGTATTTGTTATATTAATTATAATTCCATGCATTAAATGTAAGTCATACTATACGCCCTACCTTCTAAGACTTAACACATGTAAAATACATCACCAATGTTGTAAAGACTTAGCAGGATGGGAAGCAAAATGAGCCTGTTACCTTAAATGTGCACAGAAATGTAGTCACATCAGAATTAGTATTTTTAGAGAAAGCATTGCATTTCTGTCTTCCACCCATTTGCCAATCTGTCGTATTGTGCTACCATCCACGTTGCTGTCACCATGGAAGCTGTTCTCCTTGTGTTTTATACCACCAAGATCACCAGGGTGCCTTAGAGGAAGGTTTCCAGATTAAGATGCATTGAGAAGGAAGTCTTGACAATTCACCTGCAAAAATTAGCTAATGAGAACCTTCTGGAACACTATCCTACCCACATGCTAAGAACAAGTCATAAGGGGATCCGTCAGTGGGGGAAGCGAGCCAGTGAGAAGAGAACAGGGTAGGGGGACCATGGTGATGGATTGTCATAATAGCTACATGAGGAAATCAATAGTTGTGAACCGTGGAGATGCCACAAAATCAGGCAACATTTTGTTGTGTTGAATAAGTGGTTGCCCTGAGTCAGAGTTATCTCAGAGGCAGTTGTCCTCTTTTCCTAGATCAGCTGGCATTGGGCATGGCTCCCTCTCGGAGACCTCTCTGCTCAGCCCTTCTCTGTTACACGGCCTCAGAGGTCACTCGAGGGGACCTACAAGAACTTCAGGCAGATAGGATAAGAGGGATTAACTCTCAAGCCAAATGCATTGCCTTTGAGTTGACACAGACTCATAGCAGTCTTCCATTGGATTTATAAGACTATAAATCTTCATGGGAGAAGATAATCTCAACCTTTCCCCTCAGAGGAGCGGGTTGTTTTCAACTGCTGGCCTCATGGTCAGTAGTATAATATGTACCACTGCGCCACCAGGATTGCGGGTCCGTTTTGAATTTCTAAACCTATTAAGCAACACTGTACTTCAGCATTGTCTAAATAACCTGGCCCATTATGAAAATTCCACAAAGAGGGTAGATATCCTTGGAGATTTTCAAGTGAACAATAGAAGTAGTTCACAATAAGCTATTTTTAAACTATGCTCTTTTTTTCCCATTACAATCCTGGATAGGGACTTAGGAAACCCAAGAACATTCTGAGTTTCTTTTAGATGGTAGAACATTCTATCATTGACTTATCTAAAGCAAGAAGGGGTTGCTTGCAAGGCCTGTTCTGTTATATATATATATATATATATATATATATATATATATATATATATATATATATATATATATATATATATATATATATATATATATATATATATATATATATATATATATATATATATATATATATATATATATATCTGCCCATGTACAGATAAAATATAGCTCAGCCAGGAAATGACTGGATTTGTCATTTGGGAAAGCACACCTACATTCTAAGATTAATTTAGAATCTGAAACACTTTGTTAAAGCCTTAACATTAATCCTTAAGAAATGTAGGGATTTTGCTTCTTGTAGCCAGACTGACATTTTTTCCCTCCACAATTCTCAATGCCGTAATGATCAAAATGGCGCAGGTCCGTGGGGAGGAGTAAAATTCCTCTGTTCATCTAACGCTGTAGAGCTCAGACCAGCTCCGAGCGTAACATTTCAAGGACAGGGATTTCCAGAGGGACTAGTTAGCTGGCGTTCCTGTCAAGGGTCATTTCATGTCGTCATTTGTTGCCTCCATAGCATTTCAGAGTTTTCACCTTCAATTCTGTGTGAAAGTAATAGCTCAATGGATTCCTTTCAGTACCCACTTTCAAAGCTTTAAATATGGCAACGGTGGGAACAACTGAAATATAGAGGCCACACAAAGTGTGTGAGGCCATTGCGAGAGTACTCGGGAAGCTGTGTCATTTACCAGACGCTCTGGTGTTGTTCGGTGCTGTCAGATTGAGTCTGACTCAAGCGATATTATGGAAAACAGAGAGAAACCGTGTCTGGGTGGTATGTCGTCCTCGCAATTGTGATGATGTTTGAGCCCATTCACGGTGTCAATTCATCCTGTCAAGGGTCTGCCCCTTTTCTGCTCTCCCTGTACTTGACCAAGCGTGATGCCCTTCTCTAGGGACTGGTCTCTTCTGACAACACATCCAAAGTACCTGAGACGCAGTCTCACCATTCTTCCCTCTAAGGAGCATTCTGAACATACTTTTTCAAGACAGATTTGCTTGTTTGTTTGTTTGTTTTGACTGTCCGTTGTACTTTCAATATTCTTTGCTGTCATAATCCGACTGTATTTAGTTTTCCTTATTCAGTGTCCAACTTTCGCATGCATTTAAGGCGATTGAAAATACCCTGGCTTGAGTTAGGTCAACTCTAGTCCTCAACTAACATGCTTGTTTTTCCTGACTTGAACAAGGTCTTATGTAGCAAATTTACCAAATTATATACATTATTTGATTTCTTGACTGCTGTTTCTATTTGGGATAACTGTGGATCCGAACAAGATGAATTCTTTAACCGTTTCAATCTTTTCTCCATTTATTGTGATGGTCCAGTTGTGAGGATTTTTATTTAAAAATATGACCGAGGAGGAGCTGCATTTTTAAAGTAGAGGCAACTATAATGATGTGGATGGGGAAAGGTTTGCAGGAATAAAGCTTTCATGACCCCAAGTGAGAAGAAACAGTTGCAAACATAAATTAATAATCAGAAATTGGACTATATAGCATATAAATCTAGGAACATTGGGAGTTGTGAAAAATGAAATGGAACATATAAAGATCAATAATCCAGGTATTAGTGAGGTATAATGCACTGGTATTGGTCATTTTGAATCATGAAATCTATAATCTACTCTGCTGGGGAAGACAAATAGCAAAAGGAATGATTTCATGTTCAAAAAGGACATTTTGAGATGTATTTTGAAGTACAATGCTGTCTCTGATAAGATAATCTCTATCTGTATAAAAGAAGATCCTGTCTCTACATCTATTATTCAAATTGATATACCAGCCACTGAAGATAGAGATGCAGAAATTGAAGAATTCTACTAACATGTTCAATATAAAGTTGATCAAACATGCAATCAAGATGCTGGATAATTACTGGCAAATTGAATTCAAAAGATGGTGACAAAGAAGAGGGAATGGGAGTTGTGAAACATGGTCCTGGTGAAGGAAATGAGACTGAAGATCTCACAGATCAATTACTTGTTCATGGCAAATACTTTTTGTTTTTCAAAACAAATGATGAGTATATACATAACAAATGATGAGTATACACATGGACTTCTCCAGATGGAACATAGAGAAATCAAATTGACTGCATCTATGGGAACAGATAACAGAGAAACACAAGATCAGCAGTTAAAACCAGTTCAGAGAGCACACCATCAATTGCTCATATGTAAGTTCAGTTGAAGTTGAAGAAAATGAAAATAAATCTACAGGAACCAAAATATGACATTGAGCTTATCACACCGGAATTTAGAAAACATCTATAGCAAAAAACCGATGCATTGAACACTAACGCCAGAAGACTCGATGAGCTGTGTGAAGTCATTAAGAATATCACAGATGAAGACAGCAAAAGGTCCTTAAAACACAGGAAAGAAAGAAAAGCCCAGGTTAATGTCAGAAGAGACTGAAACATGCCCTTAATCATAAAGGAAATTGAATAAATAAATTAAAAGCTGAACAGAAAATTTCAAAATATAGCTCAAGAAGACAAAGTAAGATATAATGAAATATGCAAAGACCTAGATAAGGTGCTATACTAAGTATAATTTATAATATTTGAGCTTGTATTAGTTTCCAATATAGTTGTTTCAACTCCAAATTTCAGAATTATTTTTGTGTGGTTCTGTGGCATATATCTAAAAGTGAGTTCATGTGTTTTGTTCCTTTAAGATCCATAACTCTGTAACCTTTGTTGGGATTTCAGACCCTTGAACAGACCACAAAATGCAATAAAGTACGTAAAATGGAAATGGAAATCGGAAAGCCACACAGATTAAGACAAAACCCAATCCAGAGACTCAAGGTTTCCCCCTTCTCTTCAGAGACAAAAGAAAGTGGGTTATCCTGGATCAACATTAACATTATATTTAGACCTTATCATTTGTGCTTGGCCAACTCTTCCCTAACAGATAGAAGAACTTTTCATGTAAGGGCAACACAGAGATTGTAGAAGATGATTTTCCCTGTTGAAGCACCAGGTTTCCTCCTAAATATGCCAAAGAGTTGAGTTCTTAAAATGAAAACAATTAGAGAATTTATTTGGGGGCCAAAATGAGGAAGAATATTTATTAGATAACAGATCTCTTTGCTTTTATCACTACTTGCACACACACATACAGAAAGATACACACAAACACGCTGTCCTCAGAAGGCCATTTCATAGTAGATACCTTACTACTTAGTAGGTAGAGCATGATACCCATCGTTTCTGAGAGCCCACTCAGAAGGCCAGTGGCTAACCAGGTACGTAGTACCACCCCTTAATTGCAGTTGCAAGATAGTTTCATTACTTGCAATTTTTTTCATGTATTTATTGATTCATATATTCATTCAATATTGGTTTATTTGTCAGGTATACAGCTAGTTTTAGGGATGCAATAATATATTTCCTATTTTCAAAAATGTATAATTCTTAATGGAAAGAGATATTAGCATATACTACTATATAAAGGTGTGTAATATATATTTATTTTATTGTATTTATTGTATTTATATATTTATTGTATTTATATATGCACATGTATATATAGTAAAGGATTTAAGAGACGTACAGTTGAAGTCGCTGTGCTAGTCGTAAGAATGACGACCAAAACGTCTGAAAGAAAACTATGCTGTGATGCTCACATGAAAGCAGAGCATCCTGGAGCCCTGGTGTCTCTGTAGAATAAGCACCAGGCTACTCCGGCCGGAGAAAGACGAGGCTCTCTGCTCCTGTAAAATTTTACAGTTTGGGAAACTATAAAAGGTTACCGTGAATTGAAATTGAACCAATGGAAGCTGGTTTGATTTTGCAGGGCATAGTTTAAGAAAGCATATATTCATACACAAATTGAGTTATTTTAGGGGAATTATTATGGAAGAGAAATAACCACAACAAGAAAGTTATTGTTGTTCACAAGTAATCTTGATCTGGAGAACTAGAAAAATTTTGTATGTATTAAATCAAATAAAAATAATATACCTATATTGTATATTTTAGAGACAGCAACACAAGTTAATCTATATTGAAATTATTACTTGTTATTTTTGAATATTTTATGTCTTTCTTAATTAACTTAGGAAGATTGTTTAATAAAGATATTATAGGGCATATCACTGCAATCATTCTTTTATCTTTAATCTCAACCTTATTAATAAGATCATCCTAAATTTAGTAGTTGACTAATCTGCTACTGTGTCATAGTTTATATGTTTAAGTTAATTATTTAATTAATATATTTAATTAAATTGTGAACTATTGTTCTTGAGAAGTTCCTATGTAGTGTGTACTGTTCTGGACTATGGTGATGCAGAGGTAGATGAGTCTCATCCCTTGAGGAATATTTACAATTAAAAGTATAAGAAAGAAATATGCTAATATACACACATTGTTATGGAATTAAATACAGCCAGTCTGAAAAGAAAAATATACTGACTGTGTAAAGAAAATATCAGGACAAAGACCTATATGAGGAATTTAAAATGAGAGACTTTGGAAGTTCTTTCCAAATAATTCCACTTTAAGAAACGATCTAAATGAAGGAATAACAATTCATGTAAAGACCTGTGATGGGGAGTTGGGTATTTCATAGTCAATAATTAGCAGATACAAAAGCGCTGAGGTAAACAATGAGCTGGAGATGTTCATAACCTACAAGAAAGGATGGCAGAGATACAGTGTGTTATGAGAAGAATTAGAAGACGAATGGGCAAGATCACACAGGGTAAAGTCTAAATGCGAAGAAAGGTTAGTGGAGAATTTGTTCCCATTTTATACGATGACAAGACTATTCTATTCTATGTGGAGAAAAACATCTATAGCGTTACAACAAAAGCAGCACAGAGGAAGCCTTCCATGAATCGGGCTGAGAGGCGGTGGTGGACAGCAGCAGTGTGGAGGTGAGAGGTGAGCAAGAGTCGCACGCCTTGGGCGCAAGCTTTGAAGGTTGAACAACCAGGACTCACTCGTGGATTGAAGACGGACGTCAGAAAGGTATGACGGCAGGGTCCTCAGACGTCCTTCTTAATTTCACAAAGGAGAAGGGGATCCCTGTCAACATCGACAGTCCAAGGCGATTCCCAGGAAGTGGAAGTCAGACATGCGCCTTCTTTCTGGCCTGTGTACCAGTTCCCGCACTAGTCCACCCCCGTGCACACGCGCCTTCTCTGCTGCGCTGGATAATTCACTGGACCGGCCATGTAGAAGGCACAGACCTCACTCAATGCTCAGGGCCTGTTAGGGAAGGAATCGGAGATTTGAATGAGGCAGAATAGAATTGTCCAGTCAGAAGAGCCTGTGCAAACCCTGCATGTAGCCAGGAACCGCTCTGTCCCTTGTCCTCCTGGCCTTTGACCTATGAGCCTGGCTTCTTGAGCCAAATGTTAGAAAGCTCTTCGTTCCAACAGTTGTCTGGAGCACATTACTCTTCTAGGAAGGCTCTGACTTGACTGCCCTCCGCTGCCCATGAAAGTGCTCAGTTGAAATACATCTAGCTTTGCTAACAAGCGCCTGAAGGTACCGCTCCACCAGGAGGCCTGACAATTCTCATGTTTCTCACTCCATGTTGCACTCCCTACGCCAGGAAGTCCACTGCACCACCTAGTACCGAGCCCCTAATGCGGCTGCTGCTGCTGTTTCTCTACACTGCTTCTCTCCATCTATGCAGTCCTTACTGTGTCAACAGCCGTGTGTGTGTGTGTGTGTGTGTGTGTGTGTGTGTGTGTGTACTTGCTGAGTCTAGGAGGTTCTCAGCACAATTTCCAATGGAAGTTCCTGGCTCCCCGCTCAACCTCATGTTGGTAATGCGGGTTTATCCTCACTCTATAACTGACTCTTTTAAAAGCCAAGTAAGATGGCAAAACTAATAAATCCCCTCGTTAGGACCCTATCTAACTTATTCACCTGGTCCTACACCCACAATTGGGCACCTTATTTATATCCAGAGCAGGCATAAGAGTGTAAATTGTGAGCTAAAAATACTGTATTTGTACAGAATCACCCATTCATTTTGTGGGAGTCGCAAGTGCCTTCTCAAGTAATTCAGTGGGCCATAATAGATTATGACTGAGAGTGTTCTTCTTAGCTGTCTTTCTGTTGGCTCTGGCTCCTATGGACCAGTGTCTAAATATAGGTGAAGCTGCCTTCTCCTGTGTCTTCCTCACAATGATTGTGATGCCAGAGCCCATCATTGCAGCCGGTGTGTCGTTGGCCAATAGAGAGTGCAAAGTTGATGGTGAATCAAGAAGACGACTCCTCGAAGCCTCAAAGTCATGGGTTCCTATGCTCCAGTGTCATATTTGGCTTTGGGCAGCAGCAAAAAGATCGCTGCCATTGAAGCAAGGAGAAAGGCAAGGTATGGGCCTCAGTTTAGGTAGGTTGGCATATTGGGTGGTGAGAAAAGAGGTCTTTATTTTGTTAAATGTTTAACTGATGAAAATATCTAAACATTTTCTCTAGAGAAAGCTAAGAAGGGAAACGAGAATAACCAATGTTTTCAGGAAAAAATAGTCCCAGGCACAGCGAAGCCGTAAGTGAAATGCAGACGTGAAGTTCCTAGAAAACAATGGGAGCAGGTGGAACCAGCCCGACAGGCAGCGCCCAGAGAAGAAGATAGAGGGAGTGTAAGTGAGTTTCTCTTAAAGAAACTCTGGTAGCAAGCCCAAGGCTGATTCACCATCTGCCAACTCTCTCCGCTGTGACAAACCAAAGGATGAATTTCAGAAACCTATACAAATAAAAGATGCTGTTTCCAGAAACTGTGTATATATTGGTCCACAAAGACCAACAGCAAGCCTATGTGGTGAATGGAAGTTTTCTGGAAAAGTCAGAAATATCATGCTTTTCTGTAAAAACACACAACAAAGACTCTAGAGTTTCAAGTTCTAGCCCTCTGCTTAATGAGTGAAAGTTTGAGCTAAAACAAAACAGTTTCTTAATTTTTATGTCTTCAATTATTAAATAAATTAAGGGTAAAGGTGTTGGATACAACTCTCTCCTCCATGGAAACAGCAAGTCCGCCCTTCAGTCTCTCTGTTTGTTCCCTCTCCTTAGCCAACAGCCAGAACTACCAAGTCTCTTCCTGTTCATCTCTGGGACATCATGATATCAGGGGCTGGCTGTAGAAATCAGTCAAACCAGAACACACACATCACCGCTGAGAAAAACCACTTTTATGGAGACAGTTATTCTACGAAAAGCTAGCCAAATAGTAAAAACTTCTTCTTTAGAATGAGTTCCTTGAAATTAGGAACGACGGTGTGGCATGTGCCCAATACAGAGCTGCCATCAGGAGCTTGGTCAGCACTGAGGATTGAAAGTTATTCTTTGTTCTCCAAAGGAAGCAACTGAAGTTGGCTCTCTCTGTCTTGAATGGCGATGACATACACAATGAATGTTTTAGGAAAAATGAGAATATGTTTGTGCAAGTAAAGAAAGCCTGAATCTATTTCATTCAGAACTATGAAATCATTGCTCTTCGATTGACTTGTGGTGCTCTGGCACCACGTTCTTTTCTGTGTAAATTTTCTCATTATTTATAAAATGGGGAGAAAAGACCAGTGTTCAGAAGTTGACTCCTGAGGGTCCTTGGAGTCAGGATATAATTTGTCTTATTTAGGATTTTATGTATGCAAGATGCCTTTGTTTAGGTCTTCATCACAATTAAAAGGAGATGAAATTATAGGCGATCCAAGACCTTCCCTGCCCTTCAAGATACTTGTACACTAAAACGTTAAATAAAACAGAAATAGATTGCTTAAAGTCTCTCCATCCAGATTATGGTTCAATTGTGCTTTTTCTATGAGAAAATATGTAAAACTTAAATTTCCTCTACTATTTAGAAAGTTTACCTAGTTTTATTTTTTTTTCTGCCCTGTCAGAAATTTCTTTTGATACCAAGTGAAGTGTTTGTGGAAGATCAATAATTTTGAGCTTAGAGCATTTTATTGATCTTCTTTTATCTCTTTAAAATTTTTATTTGTCTAAAGGACAAAAATGCAACATAAAAATAGTTTAAAAAGGAGAGTCATGATTTTTCTTTACTGTCCATTTTTATTTATAAAGTGCAGTTCAAACAAAAACTTTCCTGCCATCACGGTTCGTGACGGTGCAAATCAAAGGCTCTTTCCCTGTCTTGTTGGTGAAAGTAGGCATCAGATTCTTGGGTCCAGAGAATAGACTTTCTTTTCAGAGAATATTGATGCTTTGTTCACTTCAGAATTCTTGGTCAAAAGGGGAATTTAATTTCAACTTGTGTTCTTTCTGACTTTCCATGCCATTTAATGCTTAAGCATGCATCAAAACGTCTTTAAGAGGTTAGGATGCAATGCATGTGCTAATAAAGAAGATTGTATCAACTTTCTTGGATATTTTTTTTATGTGAAGAAAGGAGTTACAGAGGGAATTTTGGTATAATCAGCTTAGCCTTTACAAAACCTTTTCATTGTGCCAAAATCTTTTTCATGAGTAATTAACTTTTTATAGTGATACCCAAATTACAAATGAGGTAACAGAGGCACAGTGCAGGTAACCAACCCTTTAAAGGAGACTGCTCTGCCTCACATCCACAGGTTAAGAAGACCTACTCCGCCTTTGTCCTGGTTCTGGCTCTATCCACTTTTCCCCTACTCATCTTCAATTTCTGGTTTTTACTTCTGAAGTGCTCATATTTATTTCAGATATAGTAAAACTGGAAATAACAAATGGAATCTGGAACCACACCTTATGGTGGAAAGCGTTGGGAGGAGAGCTTGCTCTCTTTGAGGTAGGATGTCAAAGAGCCTGGCTCTGAGTATTTCCTGATCGCTGTAGCCTGGCTCTAGTTTCTTGCTTGATGATTACTACAATCGCAGTTTCCGGGACCACATATCTTCAGAAGCTCTCTTTCTATACTCTAAAAAGTACCAAAACATGGGTCTCTTCAATTTTCTAAAAACTATGTATCTTTTAAAATAAAGATCTTTATATTGTTTTGCATTGTGAATTTGGTGACAATTTGCAGAGCAGATCAGTTTTCTAGTCAATAATTTGCACTTGTTTTGTTTCATGTCGTTCTGGACTTTGTGCGCTTCCTTTTTGTTGTTGTTCCTCTGGTAGACCTATGTATTATGTAATTGAAAATTGAATCACTACCAATCTGCCACTTTTTTCTTCTTTGCAGACTTGTATGTTGCTATAATGCTGGAAGATATGCCACCAGTATTTAATACACCAGAAGGAATATCCATCATGGATGATTTGGGCGGAGATTTCAGACTAAGACAGACTAGAAGGAAACACTTGGGAAGCTTTTGTCTAATTCCACTGCTTGGTCTTTCCAATTTTCTCTTCATCTTTCAATAGCAGTATAATGTAGCAGATAACAGCACACATTCTAGAGACAGACTTATTGATTCCAAATCCCCATTCTACTACTTGGAAACAGAAGAGAATTGACTATTTCAGTTTCCTCATCTGTAACACAGAGTGTGCATAAACTTTTCCTTAAACAATAAGGTAATCCATATTTTGGGTTTTGAAGGCCAAGAGGAGAACTAGAGACTATTGTATAGGCCCTCATCCAGTCCTTTAAAATGTAAGCATTAAAAACATACACATAAATAGCACTCCTCGTTCATGGCCATAATAAAATGACAGCTCTCTGAATTTGTGTACCACAGTTTTGTTATCCCTGGGATGGGTCATTTTATTGGTCATTTATGTTAATGAGTTAATATGAGTTATTGATATTTTCACCTCTTATTTTGATTTAATATTTTATTTTGCTCTTGTTGAATGTTCACATTCAAGAATAAGTTTACATTTATCCATTTCTGTACATATTATTCAGTGACATTTGTTACATTTTTTTCAGTTTTCAATATTCACTTCCATTCTCGATCTCTCTCTCTCTATGAACCTAGATCTTCTCCCAGACTCCTCCGCAACTTTTCATGTTTGATTTATAGTAGATGTTGAACATTTGACCTTACATTTTTTAAGTACTCAATGCTCACTCCGTGATATTGTTTACTTTCTGATCAAATCTGCTAGTTAGTGGAAGAGGAAGAGTGGCTTCCAGCAGTGGTTTCATTTCCAAGTTTAAAGGTTAGCCCAAGATTACTGTCTTCTAGTTTCTGTTGGTCCAATAAGCTTGGCCTTTTTAAAGAATTTTAATTTTGCTCTATATTTTTCACTACTACATCCAGGACAATCTATTGTCTGCCTGTTCAGAATAGTTGGTGGGCAGCGTATGATTCTTGTCTAATTGAGTAGAGACCAAAAGTTGTTTCTTAGGTGTCTGCTTGCAAGAAGATGTCTGCTTTCAATTTTTTAAGACACCAGCTGTTGCTTACCAAGCTAGGATATAGAACATAAAATTTATAAACTATATTATGCCAGCTGACTGAGTTAAACCATGGCACTGTGGTTCTCAACCCTTTGTTATGTCTAGAGAGTCACAGCAATTGTGCTTCCTATAACATATATATAGCAACACACACAAATCTATGGATATATTGTTGTGGTGGTGGCTAGGGGCCATCTAGTCAGTTCAAACTCACAACAATCCTATGTGCAGCAAAACAAGACGTTGTCCATTCCTGAGCTATCCTGACCATGATTATGTTTCAGCACATTGTTGCTGTCACTGTGTCAGTTTCACCGTCCCTCCCCTTTACCAAGCAGGATACCACGCTCCAAGGTTGGTCTCTCCTCTAATGCATCAAACGTCAGTGAGATAAAGTTTTCCTATCCTCACGTCCATTGAGTGGTCTGTACTTCTTCCAAGACAGATTTGTTTATTCTTCTGACAGTCCACGGTACTGTCATTATTCTTAGGTAGCACCATAATTCAAATGCACCCATTCTTCTTCAGTCTTCCTTATTCAGTGTCCAACTTCTACAGGCACGTGTGGTTTGGATCAAGCATATCTTAGGCCTCAAAGTGATATTCTTGCTCTTCAGCATTTAGAGAGGGCTTCTGCAGTAGATTTACTGAATGCAGTATACCATTTGCTTTCTTGCCTGCTGCTTCCATGACAACTGACTGAATCCAAGCAAGATAAAACCCTTGACAGTTCAATCTTTTTTCCATTTACCATGATGTTGTATATTGATCCAGTTGTGAGTGTTTTGGTTTTTGTTACACTGAGTTGCAATCAATATTGAAGGCTGTAATACATAATCCTCATCAGCAAGTAATTAATATTAATGTTTATGTGTCCATGTATTTGTATATGAATAGATACAAGTATGCATGCACCTATGTGTACACACATTTGCCTTGCTATACACAAGTACACACAGTTTCAAAAGGTTCATGGAGAAATTCCATTATCTTTTAACTCTATTTTCCTGTACATATTTGAAGTTCACTATCTGTCCAGACATTTAATGGTTGTTATTGCTGTTGTTCGCTGCCCATGTAGGGCTGCTAACCACAAGGCCAGCAATGTGAAACCACCAACTGCCTCAAGGGGGGAAACTAGGCTTTCTATTCCTGTAAAATTTACAATCTTGGAGATCCACAGGGTCAGTTCTACCCTGTCCTATAAGGTCACTATAAGTTGCAAAGGTTTTTTGTGTTATTCATTGATGTTATTGCAAAACTGTATTACAACATTTACTAAAACCTCCTTGGTTTTTGTGTACTTGCTAGTTTTATCTTATTGTGGTCAAGTTCTGCAGATCTCACTCACAGTATTTTCTTTCTGATCACTAAAAATAAGAAGTCTGATATTGAGAAATTGATTTCTTCTCCCTACTCCCTTTCCTGGTAGCCACTCTAAAACATTGATTTCTATGGGCATATCTACATTTAAAAAAAATGAGATCATAAAATACATGCCCTTTGAGGATTGACTAATTTCACTCAGCATCAATATTCTTAATAGCTGAATAGAATTCTATTGATTGTATGAAGCACAATCTATTCATCTCTTGATGGGAAGTTAGTTTGTTTCCATATTTTAACTAGTGTGAATAATGTCTCAATGAACACAGGTGTGTGTATGTCTATTTGTGTCCCTCCCATTATATAGCCAGGCTACCATAGTGGGATGGTTGGTTCATAAGACGTGTCTATTTCTAACTCGCTGAGGAAGTGCCATGCCATTTTCCATTGTGATTGCACTATGTTACAATCTCACCAGCAGTGGATAGGGTTCCAACCTCCCTACACCCTCTCCATTTATTTTTTGAAGATCGCCTTTTCTCAGGTGTTACATGGCATCTCATTGTATTTCTGATTTGTATCTCTCTAATGGTTAATAGTAAGGACCCTTAGCGGCATAGTGGTTATGAGTTGGGCTGACAACTGGAAGGTCAGCCGTTCAAAACCACCAGCCACTCCTCAGGAGAAAGATGAGGTTTTCTCCTCCCACGAAGTGTTAGAATCTTGAAGAGTCACAGGAGGCTGTTCTAATCTGTCATAGAGCGTCACTATGAGTCAGGATTGACTTGATGGCTGTGAGTTGGCTTGTTTTGCTTTTGGTAAGCATAGCCAAGGAGGTTTCCGGGTGGCACAATTATTAAATGGCCAACCAAAAAGTTGGCAGGAGCCTTCCAGGCACTGCATGGGAGACAGGAGTGACAATTGCCGCTACCAACTTACACCCTTGGAAGTCCTATGAGCGGTTCTACTTTGTCCCACAGGCTGTCTGTCAGTTGGAATCAATGGGCTTGGTTTTGATTCAGTAATGGCTGATGAACATGAGCCTCTTTTCACGAGTTTGTTGGATGCTTGGCCTCTTTAATTATCATAGTCTTTAGCAAATAGCTCTAGGAAGAAAAACGTATGTAACTTTTTGGACTCACTATTGAATCCGGGGCCATTGCTATTTTGTTTTAGAGATGTTGGCTTCAACAAACCAATGACTGGTAGTCACTAGGAAAGGAAATCCCTGTCCAACCTCAATGTTCAAGTGCTAACTCTTCAGTTCCTGCTTTTAACTTCAGCAGTGAGTAAGCAGTGGTAAGCAGTGAGTGCTCTGATTGTGGGAACTTCTGGCATGCTTCATATCTAGTTTCAATAAACCATGATGGTGGGACTTAAATTATCTGAGCTGCAATTGAAAATTGGGGAAATAAAATATCTGACATGTGAAGTGACTTCCAAAGACTTCTTCAAAGTGACAAAGTTGAAACTTGAACTTTGGTCCCACTGGCTATGAAATACCTATCTCAAGTTTTTCAACTACATGACTCAGCCCAACCCCCTAAAGCCACGCCTTGGGGTAATACAATGCATTAGTTATTCTTTTTCAAAAATCCTGAAGCCAAGACTCTGATAATCACATTCAGAAAAACCGTTGACAATCTGGCCACCCTTTCTTTCCCTACCCATGACATTGGTCAATGTTAGTCACTATCAATGCAGCCTCAGGCTGGCTGAAAGCATGCTATTACAATCATTCAGTTTAACCCTTTCTAACAGGGAACTGATTTATGGGACGTATTAGCTGAGTTCTACCACGTATTCACAGTGATCGATTTTAGAGGGAGTCTGGCAATATATTGAGTAAAAAACCCCAAAAATATGATATTTGAGATTAATAGCCAAATAGACCTGAATTTAAATCTGAATTCAATCACTTTAATGCATCCACAGGTAAGCCACTTCATATCTCAGAGTCTTGATTTCCTCATCTGTAGAACAATGATGTAACTCATAGTTTTGACCTACGGAATTTTAATAACTTAAGTAATCACTTTAAACAATACTAGTTACCCAGAAAGTATTAATAAATGATCATTTCTAATATTAGCCCATCAACCACCTAAGTTCCATTGCTGTCAGGGTTATTGTTGTTCGGTACAATCGAGTTGGTTCCTACTCATAGTGACCTTCTGCACAACACTGTGCAGTCCCAAACCAGCCTCACAGTTGCTTGATTTCAGCCCATTGTTGCAACCACAGCATCAGTCCATCTTGTTGAGGGCCTTCTTCATTTTTACTTGATGTCATTAATCTATACTGTACCCTCTCGTGTGGGACTTGGTAAGGAATTGGATCCTCCAAATTGTGAGTGATCGTGAGTCAGCATTTTCTGGGCATCTCACTGTCTCATTGTAATGAGTGCCAGTTCAATTTCAGTAAGTTGTTCTTTCAAACAAGGCCTGGTCTTTGACATTAAGTAGCAGCTTAAATCTTCCTCAACTCAATCAATTGAGAAGCACAGAAAATTATCACCATGTCATGGAGACAAGTTCTCTGGAAAATTCAACATTTTGAAATATAATATCAGGACCTAACAAGATAATTCAACTTCATGATGGCATCTAGCATGGTATAGTAAATGCTATGAGTGAGCAGCCAGCAGTTGTGGAGTGAAGCCTTCCCTTGGTCAAACTCCAACCTTGATGTAATTGGAATATTCTTTGGGGTGTGGCCTGCTCCATCAAGAAGATTTTGTGGGTAAGCTTGTTATTATTGCTGGGTCTGGATCCGGTGTCTGATTTGTTGAGTTCCTGCCATGTTGCCTTTTGATCCCAGGAGCCATCAAGTAGAATGCTGACTTTAGATATATTTGACCTTTCATCCAACAGCATGTGGTCTTCCTGTTTTGTCTTCCAACTTCCCGGTCCATCAGCCATCCCCACAGCTACAGTAAAGAGAAGCCTCTAGAGACGTAACATCCAACAGACTTGAGCCCCACAGGTTTTGCTTCTGTAGAGCACCCAGCCTATACAGAAATATTGGGAAATTGCATGCTCTATAATTACAAACGGATTCCTCACAGTTACATTTATTTTGTTTCTCATTTCTAACATCTCCATCTTGTTTCTACCACCACTTGCCTATCAGTTTGTCATTCTGTTGTGACTTGTGATTCCAGAATCTAGGTCGCTGGTATTTCAAATACCAGCAGGTTTATTCAGAGTGAACAGTTTTCTGTGAAGCTTTCTGACTAAGAACAGACTATGAAGAAGGAATAAGCTGTTCACTTATAAGGAACTGGCCACCGAAATCTCATAGACAGCATTGACACATTGTCCTGTACTGAAAACCTGATGAAGAGAAGCAGAACATTGTCCAAGACAGTGCCTCATTATGAGTGCCTCAGGTCAGAACACACTCAAAATATGACTTAGGGAGAGCTGTCTTCTCAAAACAGTGTTGATCATAGTGGATGGAGCAAAGCCTGTGGGAGAAAAACCTTGTGATATTCATTTGCTGATGAAGGATAGTCCCAAGAGAAAAGCATGGCTCTTGTAAAATTGGGAGTTTTGCATAAAAATCAACGTTTTAGGCATTAATTAGTTGGAATGAACTGATACTGGCTTTTTTGAATCAGAAAATCTTATGGCTTACTATTCTGAGAATGATATATTCAACAGGGATAGCATCACATTCATCTACAGAAAAGGTATTTCATGATATATTTTTGCTATGATAGAATGATATCTGTCCACATACAAGGAAACCAATTCAATACAACAATTATTCAAATTTATCCACCAACCACTCAAGCTAGTGATGAAGAAGAACTTGCACACTTCTACCAACATCTTCAGTCTGAGATTGATTAAACATGCATCCAAGATGAATTGATAATTATTGATGATTGGAATGCAAAAGTTGGGGGAAAGTAGAAAGCAAAATAGTTTTAAAAGTCTTGGTGATAGAAATGAAGCTGGAGATTATATGACAGAATTTTGCAAGACTTCTTTTTTTCAAAAACACAAAAGGGAACTGTCTACATGGGCTTTATCCTATGGAATACACAGAAATCAAACTGACCACATCTGTGGGAAGAGACCATGGAGAAGTTCAATATTATCAGCTAAACCCAGGTCAGGGGCTGACTGTGGAAGAGACTACCAATTGCTCAAATGTAAGTTCAGGTTGAAGCTGTAGAAAATGAAAACAAATCCATGAAGGCTAAACTATGATACTGAGTGTATCCCATGAGAATGTCAAGGAAATCTCAAGAAAAGATTTGACATCTTGAACATGAATGACAGAAGACCTGATGAGCTATGAGAGGACATCAGGAGCATCATACCTGAACAAAGCAAAATGTAATTAAAAAGAGAATAAAGGGAAAAAAGACCAAAGTAGATGTCAGAAGAGACTTTGAAACTTTCTTTTAATTTTAATGGAATCAAATGGATAGAAATACGGAGTCAAAGAGTTGAACACAAGGACTTAAAGAGCAGCTTAAAAATACAAAGCAAAATATTACAATGGACGATGTAAAGACCTAGAGTAGGAACAACAAAGAGTAGGAACAATAAAAAAGTCAAGCTTCAAGTTGCAATATTGAAAGATTCTATTATCAAAATATTGAATGATGCAGAGAGCATAAAAAGAAGATGGAAAGACTACACGGAGACGCTAACAACAACAACAAAAAAAACTAGTTGACAAACATTTCAAGGAATACTGAAGGAAGAAGGTCAAACTGCACTGAAAGCATTAGCCAAAACAAGGCTCCAGGAATTGACAAAATATCAATGGAAGTGTTTCAACAACCTGACGAAGCACTGGAAGCACTCACTAGTCAATGCAAGATGTTGTGGAAGACAGCTACTTGGCCTAATGACAGGAAGGGATCCATACTTGTACCCAGTCCAAAGAAAAATTATCCAACAGAAATCTCAGAACTATAGAGCTATATCATTGCTATCATACAAAACTTAAATTTTGCTGAACATCATCTAAGAACCATTGTAGTAGTACATTGATAGAAAGTGTCCAGGGGTTCAGGTTGGATTCAGAAAAGGATGTGGAATAAATGATATCATTGTTGAAGTCAGATGGATTTTGGCTGGAAGCAGAGAATAAGAAAGATGTTTGCTTATGTTTAATGATGATACAAAAATATTGACTGTGAGGATTGCAGCAAACAAGGGTCAGCTTTGAGAAAAGTGGTATTTCCAGAACACTTCCCTCTGTTATGCTGGACTGTTACATGGATGAAGAGGCATTTCTATGAACAGAATAAGAGAATACTACACAGTTTAAAAATCAGGAAAGGTGAGCATTACGGTTTCATCTTTTCACCATATTTAGTCAATCTCTATACTAAGTAAATAATCAGAGAGGCTGGCTTATATGAAGAAGAATGTAGAATCAGGACTGGAGGAAGGTGAATCAACAACTTGCAATATGTAGATGACATAGCCTTGCTTGCTAAAAGTGGGGAAGACATGAAGCACTTGCTGATGAAGATCAATGATTGCAGCCTTCAGTGTGCATTCTAACTCAATGTAAAGGGAAAAAATCATCACAACTGGACAAAGAGGTAACATCACAACAAACAGAGAAAAGATTGAAGTTGTCAAGGGATTTTTCTTGCTAGCCACCACCGATGCTTATGGAAGCAGCAGTCAAGAGATCAAAGATGCATTGCATTTGGGTAAATGTACTCTACAAAATATCTTTACAGTTTGAAAAATCAAGGATGTTACTATGGTGTTTTAAAATTGCCTCATACACCTATGAAAGTTGGACATTGAATAAGGAAGACCAAACTAAAATTGATATCTTTGAATTGGGGTGCTGGAGAAGACGATTGAAAGTACCAGTGACTGCCAAATGAACAAACAAATCTGCCTTGGAAGAAGTACATCCAGAATACTCCTTAGAGGCAAGGATGGTGGGACTTCAGCTCACATACTTTGGACATGTATCAGGAGAGACCAGTCCCTGAACGGGGGCATCATACGTAGAGAAGGGTCCATGAGAAACAGGAAGGCTCTCTGCAAGATGGACCGACCCCGTGGCCGCAGCGAGGAGCCCAAACTTCAGAACCACTGTGAGGGCTGTGCAGGACCGGACAGAGTTTCATTCTTTACGACAGAGATTACTAGAAACCTCAATGATGCCTAACCAAAATACCAAGGGCATCTTGTTTCTGAGTCACCTTCTCTAACCTTACATTTATCTTCTTTGATTATTGCATTTTTATTTTAAGTCAGTTTGACTATAAGAACATTTTTAAAGCCTTAAACTTGTGCTTGCACACTCACAATTTTCCTTCAGGAAGGGAAGGATTAATTCATGTAATAATATTTATTAAGCATATATACAAGGCAGGTACTGTTCTATAACTGTATAAAAATAGCACTTAACGAGGCAGACACAGAGCCTGCCCTCTAGGAGCTTTGATTCCCCTTGGCTTGCTTAGGGAGCTATAGGTTCAGTTTATATTGACCCCTCTAAGTACTTAGCTGTAAAGTACTTAGCTGGAGCAACACAAGACTTTCCACTCCCATTTACAGCTGCAGTCTTGGAAATTCATGGGGACAGTTCTACCCTGTCCTATCAGGTTGCTGTGAGTCAGCATCACTCCCCGACAGTGAGAATGAGGAAATAACTAGTAGGGGGGGCATGGGATGACGCCTATTTCCATTAAGATATAACAATTACCATGTGTAAAGTATGGTAGATTAAGTAAACATTAAATTTAATTTTTAATGGCTAACTATGAACCAGGCACTTATGTCATATAAAATTGAACATGTCGTTTGTGACTCTCTCCCAGGACTATCGAGTCTTTTCTGATTCACAGTGACTCTTGCCCCAGAGGGGCAGCCGGTTCCATGTTCCTCCCGTGAACCCAGTGGGTGTAGACTACGGACACTGTGATGAACGACCCATGCCAAGCTCACAGTACCACCGGCACTCTCTGCCCTTCAAGCACAGTCACATAACACATATGAATACAGAGGTGAACATTATTACACTTAAGTAGCCATCTAAATAATGCTAAACATGCGGTGGGACTTGAACATCCTTGAAAGCTCATTAAGTAGAGATTTTCTGTGAAGCCAAAAAGTGAGTAAAGAGAAAACACAGCAGATTGTGTTTCGGGTACCCTTTCTCTTCCACTATAAAGATGGATCAAAATAAATTCTCTGGAAATAAATCCATCCCTTCTCTCTTCTTTGTAAAAACCTGTGATGACCTCTTTTCCAATCAGACAGAGGTTTCCCTTGGCAACCGTATCCCTCATTCCCCTCCCAACTGGCTTCTGTAAATAAACATTATTTTGAAGAGACCAGATAAAGATTATTCTGTAACAAATAGTATGCTATGTCTCACTCCAAATTAAATGTTGACATGGACTCTTATCGAAAGGAAATGTATTTCTCACCCTTTAAAACATTTCAAGAGAAATAGTTGAATAATTTTAAAGATAAATTGGCATAAAATTACTGATGCCCTTTATTATGGCAACTTGAAGTCCCCAAAGACCTTCTTTTCACTTTGAAACCTCTAGGTTACACTCATCAAATATAGCCTCATTTTGGCTTTGAGTACAATTAAGGGCAGATGATAGAATCAAATGCAGTAGCCTTGCCTCATAAGTCATAGCTAGGTACATGCAATTGAAATGTATCTCAACAGTACACAAACAAATCTGAAAATAGAGATGCAACCTGTTTGTTCTAAACAACAGAAACTTTTTATGCTATAGGGTTCCTGGGTTACAGTCAATTCTGTGAGAGTGGATTTGGGTATTCAGAAACTAATACTAACATTATGTGCAGACTAACATTACCAGTGGGACAGTTTTGAATCAGGTCTAATTTATACTTTTAAATAATAAATCAGTTGCTACATACAGTATTTTAAACATTTTTAGCAACACAATATATTTTACTAGCAGCATTATGTGCTGTTTATTCCATATCAATTGCTGCAGAATTATATTTAATAACCACGAACTTCCACTTTTTGTAGAACTCATATAAGTGAGAGAGAAAAAAAAAACCACTGAGTCAGCTAGCTCTACCCTTTCTTCTTCTGGTGAAATCTTGTAAGTTGAAGTCTCTCTAATGCTACATGGAAACCTGCTGGGTTTGCTTTATTTTCTCAACCTGTGGAAGAAGTGACCCAAGCAAGTATTTCAAGAATATGTGAATAATTTCTTTATTTTCAGCAATTGTTTTTGTCCCTCCACTTAGAGATTCCCCATGACAAATATGCCCTGTACTTTATAGAAGAGCTGAATATAAACTTTTAAAATATCTACATTAAAAACAAATGGATGCCTACAAAAAATTTCCTGTTCAGTGAAATAATCAAGGATTTGAAAAATCAGTGGCATTTTTATGCATCTGAAGAAATGACTTGCACCCATAATCTTAGAAAAGCCGAGACATTGTGACTGTGGCCAGTGACTCCACCCTTTACAGCAAGAAACAATAAGTGCCAATAAAGACCTTGGGTTTCCCCTAGTGTCTGCATTTGCTTGGTAACTTTAGCTCCTTAAACTAATCACTATTTTAGAGTTATAATGGGATTATTCAATTTAGAGCTTTCACAGCTGCTGATAATATTGCTTTTCAAAAGCAGGCAGTGTGGTGCTATTTTCCTTGAGGCTGTGAAATTTAGGTGACTTCCTACGCCTCTTCTATACCTCCAGAACAGCAGGGAGCCTATAATACACGGACTCTTCACCTAAGAGAAGACTCCAGTTTTCTCAAATCAAGTCTTCTGTGATCAGAAATCGCAATACAGATGAGAAGTAATAGTAGTTCAGAGGAAAGTAAAGCGGAATGGGTGATGAGAACGTCATAGAAATGTTGCCAGACCCTGATGTTGCTACAGTGTGATCTTCTCAGAAGGTTGTATTGTGTCATCCTTTTATAAAACATTGCTTTACACGGGAAAACTTGTCATAGAATTATCTTGATTCAAACAACTCTTCCCCTAAAAGAAATAACAGGTAGAAATAATTTAGGCCTATTAGTGGCTGCTATCATATAGTGCTGTCAAGGAAGCATCAGACTGCAGCTGCAAGGTCAGTGGTTCAAAACCACCAAGTGCTCCACAGGATAAGGATGAGGCATACTGCTCCCTTAAAAAATTTACAGAGGGAGAAAACCTTCCACTAGAGCTGACACCCTACATTCTGATATCAATTCTTTGAAACTGTGAGAAAATTAATTTCTGTTAGAGCCCAAATCAATTCATCAGAAAGCATATGTGAAGTCAATATGAGTTGAAATTGACTCGATGCCCATGGGTTTAGCTAGTTGTTTTTTGTTTTTTTATTTAGGGGGGATCACTTTAGGATATCGAAACCTCCTGAGACTTTAGAGGCAGGAGGCCAAGGATGTTTCTTCTACAGCATGCTTACTTGTGGTAGTTTTGAAAAGTCTGGGGGAAAAGAAGGCTATTTTCCTATAGTCCCTTCTTTAATATTGTTGAAATTCATGAGAAAACAATTTTCTACCTTTCTAACAAATCTACTTCATCATAATGTCATCGGTCCCAGTGGAATCTATGCTTTTAGTATGCCTCTCTCCTATTCTACATGCCATCTGCGTCACCATGACAGTTCGTTATTCATTAGGTCAGCCAACAAGTAATTTTTTTAACTTGAACTAAATTTTGGAACAATGAAAATAATTTGAATTATTATGGTATGTTACATTGAGTTCTCAAGAGAAGCAAGACCAGTGACCTTTGGATGTGTTTGTATAGAGAGATTTATATTGAGAAATGCCTTACACGGTTATAGAAATAGGTAGGTAAGCACAATCCAATTCAATTCAGACATCTCCTGACTCGTGGAAGCTGATTAATAGGTATTGAGATGATGAAGCAGAGGTAGTTGAGGGTAGGGGTGCCGGAAGGGTGAGCACAGGCTTAGCAGATGCAGAGATAAAAAATCCATAGTTGGCTAAATAAATCCACTATCAGTAGTCTGCTGATCACTCCTGAGATCAGAAGACAACACAACAGATGGAGAAACAAGACACAAGAACAGGCTCCCACACAACGCTCCCAAGGAAGCGTCATCAGGCTGCCACCCAATTGATAGGTTGACTCCACCTTCCCCTTACCTAGTAGGGTCGATTTGACTAAATCACTATCTACCACACATGATAACCAAAGGAGGTAACCATTATCACAGGACTTGGTTTTATGAGAATAAATATTATTTGTGTTATTTTAAAAATTATAACTGTTATCAGTGCTTTAAAATATTGATGTTTAAAAATTGAAAAAGAAATATAAATAGGGCTATAAAATTGTCAATAAGAGAAGCACTTCTGGAATGGCAGAATATAAACCTCTAAAAAACCTGCTCATTTATAAAAACATATAGATAGATAGATAGATAATACTTATTTTGCCAACCTTGCTGATAAACACATGTAGGGTTAATTAAAGGGCAGAAATATAAATGGCTCAGTGAGCCTTGCCTTTCTAGTTCTCGGGTCTCTTGCTTTCTAACTGCTTTAGCCAGTTTCCTGTGTCAGCTGGCAAGGCTCACTTCCTGCAAGACATCCTTGAGGAGAAGCCACATGGACCTACCCTGTTTCAGCTTTCCTCCTGTAGTCTGCGTCATTGCGTGTGTTTTGTGAGACTGAGGATGACTTTGTAGATCAGTGTCGGACATATGGGCTAATGTTGGACTTATGGGCTTGGACAGCACTGGGTTGGGATGCTTTCTCAATGTACACTTACCCTTTATATAAAACTCTCTCTTGTACATAAGAGTTTCTGTGTATTTGTTTCTCTAGTCTACCCAGATTAATATATACAAAGAGAGAGATAGAGATATAGCCAACTTTTGAAAATCAACTAAAATTTTGCATCTAAAGTGGATATATTCCAGGAAAAAAATTAGATAACTTTTGGTAAGAACAGTGATCTTTATGGCATTTTAACTTGCCCACGTCCTGACTGTACAGGTATGATAGATATGAAAACCAAATCCAGTCATGGGAGAGGGCAGAGTGTGTTTACAGTTCTCAAATATCAGTGTCTTTTCCTAGAGAAGTGTGATGGGTTGGCTTCCATAGTACCATTCTGAAAAGTTTAAATCATTGGACTTGTAAGAGTTTACCTTGCATGAATAGCCTTTTGGTCAAGATTGATCATTGATAATTGTATTAATACCTGTAGTTGTCCCAGCTTTGATACTAGTTGGAATTAACAAAAGACTGACTAAAAAAAATTTTTTTAAAGAAATGCTAGAGGAGAAGTTTTCCACGGGGGCCGAGAGGAGATTTAGAAAAACCCTGCATATTCGTGGAGATTGCTGGACACATACAGAAAAGCACTGAAAAAACAACCCTATGATACGGTGGAATTATTGAATTGTCTGAAATATGAAGCACCAATAAAACTGTGACAAAAGAGAACATGTTAAAATAGCTGCTCATCAACTGAAGAATGTCTAAAAGATTTTTAAAAATTGAACCAAAAGATTCTGAAGTTAAAAGCACAGAAGCAGAAATTAACATTTAATTAGGTAGTTTAAAACAAATTTAAACAAGGAGAAGAATGAATTAGGAAAATAAATATAAGCCAATTATGCCTATCAACTCTGAGGAACAGAAAAGAGAAAAAACAATGAACTCAGAAAAATGAACAGAGCCTCAGAGGGATGCTAATAAATTAACCGAAATGCATATCATGTAAATTCCAGAAGGAGGAGAGGGATGTAATTTCAGAGGAAATAATTTAAAGCATCTTAAATTTTATTAAAACATTAATCTGCATGTTCTATAAGCTTAATAAGCTCCAAGTAGGATAAACCCCAAAAGATCCACACCTAGAAGAGAAAATAAACCCGTCATATACAAGAAGTCCTCAACAAGATGAACAAATTATGTCAGAACTGCAGCAATAAAGGCCAGAAGGCTGTAGAATGGTCTGATCAAATTGCCAAATAAGAATACAAAAATATTGAAGAGTTTTATTGCCAGCAAAACTCTCTTTTGGAAAATGAAGGATAATAAACAGTTTGAAACCCTCACTGTCATTGAGTTGATGGCAGTTCCGAGTGACCCTGTCTCATAGGCTGGAACGGCCTCACAGGATTCCTGAGACGGTTATGTAAGCGGGTGGCCACCTCTTTCTCCCATAGAATGTCTCGTGGTTTAGAGCTGGCAGACTTTTCGTTAGCAGACAAGCACTTGGTCGATTGCATTTCCAGGTATAATAAAAATAAAGAAGAATGAAATATTAAAGCCCTTCCTAGATCAAATAATCATAATAACACTGAGGTTTATTGTGACCACCTGGCCGATAAACACATGTGGGGTTAATTGAAGGGTGGAGGGATAAATGGCTCAGTGAACCTCGCCTTTCTAGTTCTCGGGTCTCTGGCTTTCTGATGGTCGGAACAGGGTGCAGTTGCCTTAGCCAGTTCCCGGCTTCAACTTGCAAGGCTCACTTCCTGCAAGACATGCCCAAGGAGAAGCCGCATGGACCTACCCCGATGCAGCCCTGAGTGCTGGAGCAGCTGTGTGGAGACCCCTGCCAGTGCTGAGATGCTTACACATTCACTAACTCGGCTTTCCTCCAGCAGTCGGCATCATTGTGTCTGTCTTATGAGATGGAGGAGGACTTTGTGGATTGGTGTAGGACATATGGGTTAATGGGTTAATGTTGGATTTATGTACTTTGGTAGCACTGGGTTGGGATGTTTTCTTGATGTGCACTTACCCTTTATATAAAACTATATATTATACATGAGTTTCTGTGTATTTGTTTCTCTAATGTACCCAGACTAACACAAACACAAAGAAAAAATTACAAACAATCCACAAAGTTTGTTGTTAGAAGACGTATCCTGAAAAAAATTAAATAAAATTATTAAAAGGAGTTCTTCAGAAAAAAAAATAATGCTATATAGTAACTCAAATTCTTATGAAAAAATAAGGAGCACTAGTAAAAAAGTGATTACATGGGTACATACAGAAAACTATAAATATAAGTTTGTAAATTTTATTTTTCTGTCTGATAATAAAACTGCATAAAGCAATATTTACAAGACCTTGTTGATGCCATTCTAACATATAAACATGTAGTTGGTGTGAAAATATAACACTAAGGAAGAAAAGGGAATGAAATTATATCAGAGAAAAATTGCTATATTTTATTGAAATATGAGTGATATTAACTGAAACTTTGTTGTTATAATTATAATCTCCATGACAATCACTAAGAATGTAGCTAAAATACCATAAAGTAAATGAGAAAAACTTAGAATTGCAACCAGAAAATATCCATCTCACCTAAAGTAATTCATTAATGGAAGAATATAGAACTAAAAGGACATACAAATGTTATATAGCGGAAACTGATAAATTATTTAAAATAATTGTAAATCAATTATTTCAGAATGTGGCATAAACTAACTGAGAACATTGGAGCTACATTGAAGACATTGGTGAAAAACAGGCTATGGGAACTGGTGGACTATAAACAAGGGATTCAGAAACAGCACTGGAGGTGCGCCCTCCTCTAAGAAATCTGGACGACATGACATTCACGCCAGGAATTTAGAAGACAACAACATGGTGAGATGATTAGAAGAGCTCCATATTTGTTCCATTCCAAAGAAAGATGATCCAACAGATGGTGGCAGTCGTTAAACAATATCATTACTATCACATCACACAAGCAAAATTTTGCTGAAAAAATTCAGAAATAATTGCACAGTGCATCTACAGAAACTTCTAGAAATTCAAAGTGTCTTCAGAAGAGTGTGTGAAATTAGAACTATCATTGTTGATGTCAGATGGTTCTTGGCCGAAAGAAAAGAGTATAAAAAGATGTTGAACTGTTTTTCATGCACAACACAGAGACATTCAACTATGTGGAGCATTATATATTCTGAAGAACATTGAGAAGAACAGGAATTCCAGAACACGTGATTGTATTTATACTAAATCTTTGCATAAAACGTGACTAGTAAAACAGAGTAAGTGTATATGACTTTGTCTCCTGTTTTTCCCGATGCTCTCAGTGCAGCTTGGAATTCTTCCTTGAGTACCATTGATTTTGGGTCATGTGCCGTGTCTTGAAATGGTTGAACGTCAGGATGCTCTTTTTGGTTTCATGATCATATGGATTCCTTTCACCGTCTTTGGATGCTTCCCTCCTGGTTCATTGTTTTTACCACAGAATCTTTTAATGTTACCACTGAAGGCTTGAAATGTTCTTTCTGCTAAAAATATGCTGATTGTTTTATCCTCTATTGAAAAGAATTCAATAAGAAATGTAAATTCTGAAAATATTTACAACAGATGAAGAAGTTTAATTTTAATCAAACACCTCCATATAGAATACTTCAGGCCAAATAACTTCACTGGGGAAATCCATAAAATGTTTAAAGAGGAATTAAAATGACCTTCTACTAAGGTTTCCAAAATTTAATAAAGAAGTGATCAGTTCAGCTTATTTCATGTGTCCAGTATTGCCATGATTGCAAAATCTGACCAAGGATAAGAAAAGAGAGCAATAGATAAATTTTCCGCATGGATATAGACAAATACACACTCAAAAGTAGGAACTAAACCCAACAATATATAAGAAAACTCACACGCCGTAACCAAATGGGATTTATTCCAGGAATGCAAGGTTAGTTCAGCGTGCAGAAGTAAACCAAAGTGTTGCAGAGTCCATCCCGGGCTGGATCCAGCAGGACATTTTGGTAACTTTCACTGCTGTGAAAAAGTAAAACAAGAAAAGGGCCCTTCCACATCAGGGTTAGTTGAGATTGGGGTAACCCACCCTCCCATATTGATATGAGGACAAAAAGAAGGACTGCGTGATGAGGGAATCTAACCCAATTCCTCCAACCTGTAACAGCCTTAAATACTTGCCTAGAGAAGTGAAAAACATACCTATTTGCTTAGTTTTATGTTTGTTTGTTTTTCATCAAACCACAGAGTGAGGGCTTCAGAGAGGGTTAGTTTGAAGTAGCTGGTGGGACAGGGTCTCATCCTCAGTACAGCTAGGGGAAGGGCCTTTATTCAAAAAGGTGGTGAGATTCACTTAATTCCTTTGGGCAATGGTTGCTAGCTTTGTGTAATTGCCTGGCCTACTTCTAAAGGTCTTTAGTCCTTCTAGTAAGCATAGAAGCCTATGCTCTCTGACCCACTTCCCTGGGGTGTGTTTTCATTCCCTTTGGGATCTAGCCCTGGCACAACTATGAGCCTCATTGAGTGTACCATCTGGTACAGCAAAGGCATTCCTCCGCAAACTGCTGGGCTGCTTCTGTAATGTTTAGTCTGGTTGCAAATAATAGTAATATTCTTCTAGCTTAATTTAAAGGCTAAGGCGAGATTATGATTTCCTCATCTGTAAAACAATGATGTAACTCATAGTTTTGACCTATGGCATTTTAATAATTTAAGTAAGTCACTTTAAACAATACCAGTTACCCAGAAAGTATTAATAAATGATCATTTCTAATATTAGCCCATGAACCACCTACGTTCCATTGCTGTCAGGGTTATTGTTGTTTGGTACAATAGAGTTGGTTCCTACTCATAGTGACCTTCTGCACAACACTGTGCAGTCCCAAACCAGCCTCACAGTTGCTTGATTTCAGCCCATTGTTGCAACCCTGGCATCTATCCATCTTGTTGAGGTCTTCATTTTTACTTGATGTCATTAATCTATACTGTACCCTCTCATGTGGGACTTGATCCTCCAAATTGTGAGTGACCATGAGTCAGCGTTTTCTGGGCCTCGCACTGTCTCATTGTGACAAGTGTCAGCTCAATTTCACTAAGTCATTCTTTCAAACAAGGCCTGGTCTTTGACATGAAATAGTAGCTTAAATGTTCCTCAACTCCATCAACTGAGAAGCAAAGAAAATTATCACCATGTCATGGAGACAAGTCCTCCCTTTGAAATATAACATCATGGCCTAACAATGTAATTCAATTTCATGATGGCATCTAGCATGATGTAGTAAACTCTATGAGCAGCCAGCATTTGTGGAGCATCTAACATGGTCTTGATTCTATGTAGATCTTGCATGGAGAAGGGAACTTGGAGTCTGACCAGATTATTAGGCCCATTAATCTCTCAAAGGCAATATAATGTTGAAATGGGGACAGGGGCAGCGTTGGATAGGGGTAAGGAGGTGTTGCTGGGTCTGCGTTTCATTTGGGTATCCCTGATCTAGGAATTTTGCATTGTTTCATTTTTCCTGGATTTGTGTTGTTTGGGGCCATATGCCATATGATTATTATGGCTAACATCGCTGGGTCAAGTTACAGGCTTTTCAAAGCTCAGGGTTTTCTCTCAGCACCATGAAGGTTGTGCATAAGGCCTTTCTATTTCCCTGGCCTTTGACAAAATGAATATAGTTGTAAGACAGTTATGTAGTTGAGGTTCCCATTTCCAGGAGAGATATCCCCGTCCTCTACTTTTTACTGTGGTATCACACGGAAACTCTGTCTTTTGCCATGGATTGGGGGTAACTTATGCCAGTCGCTCCGGTTGCATCCCAAGGGTAAGTCTCTAGGTGTGGCAGTTTGACCCCACTCTGTAAGAGATAAGAGAGAGTGGAGCGAATCAGAGCTCCCTGTTTCTCCTCCTCCACTGGCACCAGTTAGTGTCCCTGGGGTCTACAAGATGAGCTAGTTTTTCAAGCAACCTGTTTGCACTGCAGCTGACCCCATAGATAAGGTAGGTGCCTTTTCTACCACTATCAGAGGAAAATCCAAACCTTGAACTCCTAGGAAGATTACCTGAATAGGGAAAATCCAGCTAGAAACTGGCTTCCCTACCTAGTTCTTCTCTGTAGGGGGCTAGGGGAGGAGAGTGCACAGATCATGTTTGCAATCCACAATGAATATAAAAGAAGCTAAATGAGGTGAGCAGGGTAAAAGGATTTTGGCAACAAGTTTTCTGCACCAAAGAGGTGGTGATCAGAGCCAGGCGGCCCTCCGAGTGCTCTCACGTCAGCTTCCACAGGAACAGGCCTTGCTCGGGAGCTTTATTGGGCCTCAGCATTCTCATGTGTTGGTCGATGTGCTGGGTGCAGGTTGCACTTGACTGTCACCCCTGACGGAGCAGTGACTGGAATAGGTTAATTGCCTCCACAAGCCCTGCCCTGCCCTCCATGCCATGGGCTCTCTCAAGGCTGCTTTTGCACTCTTTTAAATTGTAGGGTGCCAGGGGTCTCCGACCCAGCAAGCAGAGGCCTTGTCAGTAAGACAGGGGAATATGCTTGGGTATGGGAACAGCATGGGGCCTTGGCCAATGATGAGCTCTACAGTTGGTCGGGCTGCCATCCACTGCTGGCTAAGTCTGATGTTACATTTCCTGGAGCGGCCTGGGAATGTGGTCTTTGCCTGGCTTGGTCCCATCCAGCACCAGGATGTGGCAGCTACACACTCGCGGCCCTCCTAAGAATGGTGAGCAGCCTCCGCAGGTGACTCCATAGACATGGTGCATGTTGCTACAGAAACAACCGTGACTACGTGGCACCACGTGGGTGTTAGCAGGGGTTATGGGCTCCAGATGTGGGCCCTGAGGGGTGAGTGGAGAACAAGTATCCTTCACCTGTCTGTACCACTACTCCTTGCCGTGCCAGCTCAGACTCATACGCTTTGGGCATTGACACAAGGCAGTGTAATTCCATGCAGTCCCTGTTCCCTTGGTCCCTACTGGGCTGACTGCACAGATCTGTGTAGCCACATGGGACCTCTCTCTCCCATGGTCCACCTGTCCTGGCTGGGTGTAGCCCAAGGTGCCCTTCCTGGCAATGATGATGCACTAATTCCTCCTGGCTGGGAGGCACCCTACCTAGCACGATGGAGAGCACACAGCGGATGGGCCTACTTGGAACAGTGGGCGTGCTGGCTACAAGATGCTGAGCACAATCAGGAAGGGTCCTGGAGACCACCAATGCACCTGTGCAACCCATGCCACAAGGTGGAAGCAAATTAAAAGAAGAGGAAGAAACTGAAGGGACCAGAAGGGCAATAAATGCTGCAGGTTAGAAGCTAGCACAGGGATCTCAAAGAAAAAGCTTTCGTGTGAGCCTCTGGCACAGACAGCGATAACGTCTCAGGAATCCACAAAAGAAGGCACCAAGAAAATGCACCAAAGATGTTGCAGATGGGTCTTGAGCTGGTTCTCATCCTTGGTTCTCAGTCTCTTTGAAAGAACAAATTCAGGATGCAGCAACGCATAGGAAAGATTTCGTGAAAGTGAAGGTACAGAGGCTCAGCAAAGCCCAGGAAAGATTTCAGAGGTTCAAGTAAACTCAGGAAAGAGGTCCAAGTGCCCTGCCGACCACGTGGTTTCTCTTTAATATTTCTTTACTCTGCCTTAGCCTTATCAGAAGGTGCAGCTTTCTAAGCATGAGTTGGGGTTATCTTCTTCTATTTTACATTCTTGGTATTGGGTCGCTCATCTTGTCTTGCCCCCTTGACAGCACCCCTCCCAAATATCTAAAAACATAAGCTACTCCATGAATAGGATGAGGAATCCCCATATGACAGACGGACAGGAGAAGGATCCTGGTCTCCCTTTCCCCCCTGTCCCTGCACACCCTGAGCCCGAACACCCTGAGCCCACACACCCTGAGCCCGCACACCCTAAGCCCGCACACCCTGTGCCCGCACACCCTGAGCCCGCACACCCTGAGCCCGCACACTCTGAGCCCGCACACCCTGAGCCCGCACACCCTGTGCCCGCACACCCTGAGCCCGCACACTCTGAGCCCGCAGCCCCTGAGCCCGCACACCCTGTGCCCACACACCCTGTGCCCGCAGCCCCTGCTAGCATCCATGCTGAGCGCAACAGTCATATTTCTTTCCCTTGTGACCTGCGTGCAATCCCGATGGAGGTGCCACTTGTTGATGAGGCCACCCACCGTGGCTAAGAGGGCCAAGAGTAAGCAGCTGCCACTACCTGGGCTGAATGAGCCCAGGCCAGGCCAGACATCTCCCTGAGACCTTCCGAGGAGCGTAACATCCTGCTTGGCCAGCACTGGACCAAAGCCAATCCCACTGTAGGGCTCACCATTGGCCAAGGCCCCATGCTTCTCCCAAGCCCAAGCTTATCTCCATAAACCACACTGACAACGACCCTGTTCTGCTTGCTGGACCTGATCACCCTGGTGCCCTACACTTTAGCAGAGTACAAAGACAGCCTCTAGAACAGCCATGGCACAGACTGCAGGGCAGGACTGTGGACACAGTGCATCTGCGCCTGACAAAAGTAGGTACTTCTTTATGACTTAAATAAAATGAACTCAAGAGCTTTAGAAGGAAACAAAGTCATCTAGACCAAGAGCATCATGGTTATGTTATTTCCTAAAACCGCAAAGAAAGACAAGGGTATTTGGTCTGATATGGACTGGTGGGAGGACCTCTAAAACGATGTCCCTTATTTACCTTCCACGTCTGGGACTGAACTCGCCCAATGCTAGAATAATCAACCATTTGAGATTAGTGTTCTTCCTCTGTATAGGTGCCTTTCACTTAGGAACATGCACAATAGACGCATGCTAATTATGCACTAAGTCCACGATCTTCATTTCCGGCCCATGGTTCAATGATAAGTAAGTTCAAGTTCTATTTTTTCTTTATTCCCCATTCCTATTTCCTCTTTTTTTTTTTTTGCAGCTCCTCTGTCATCAGGAATGACAAGGCTCAACTTCAGGGAGATGAGAGAATTCCAGGCAAGTCTACTCACAATCAAAGGGAAGGTGGCATTTTCAAAGGAGGAAAGTGAGGACCCAAGAGAAGAATGTCTGGCTATTGTCATTTACATCTGAACCTGGCAATAATGTATCTGTTCCCACCCCTCCCTTCTATTAACATAAGATTAGCTCTCACTATTTAGCTTTTACTGTCTGTCATAATGCTGCATCTAGTATTATCAAGAGGCCACAGTCGCCTAGGTAGCAAGTTGAGAAGATTCCTATACCTCCACAAGAACCATATATACACCAGCAGAAGGACCAAGAGGAACAGAGATAGGCAAAGGAATGCAGGCTCGGGGAGGGGAAAGGGAGAGGAGGAGAATGAAAGGGCACATAGGATATGCACAGTACAGAGTGAAGGACGCCCATCAAACTAGGTCCTAAGAGTAGAAAAGGCTGGGGAGAGGGAAAGACCAGGAAATACGAGGTGCGCAAAGAAAATAACTTGCACTCACTCTGTCCCTGCTGAGATTTAAAGGCAGGCAGCCCGATCACTGAAATGTTGCTCACAAATTCACTGGGCTCTCTTAGCAATTGCTGATGAACCCTACATCAGAGCAATCCCACACAAGTCACGCCCCGCCCATTGAAACATTCAATATTTCTTTCTTCTTCTCTGACCAATTATTCTATTTGCTCTCAAAAGGAAAGTTGCATTTGAAGGCACATTAGAAAATATTTGTTTAGAAGGCTATTTGCCACACTGTGCCAAGGTGACAAAGCTAGGTAATAAGTATGAGACACTTTTTTTTAGAAAAAAAGCAAAGAAAATTTAAACAGGAGCATCAAAGGCAGCATTTCTATTTCAAACAAAAGAAAATAACTTTATAATGAAGAGTCATCGAGAGACCTGAAGATGCTGCTGTTCCTACCTGCCTGTCATCAGAACCTTATTGTTCTCCTTGAAAGGGAGAGCACAGGAGAAGGACGGAGTCAGTACATTCGAAGGAAGGAGAAGCAGCTAAATAAGTTATGCTCCCTTCAAGGCGCATAGGTGAGATAAAAATTCATACATCACAAACCATCCTTCTACTGCTATTAAAACCTGACCGTCACAAAGCTGCTCAATGTCTTAGTTCCATTCATTCTGCCCATTTGCGTTCCCATTTCAATTTGCAGCAGGAGCTTGGAGAAAGGGCGAGGTCAGTTTTCTTTTGATTTTTGTTACTTGACTTACCAATTTCCTTGTATTTGCTTTCTCTCCTTGTGCATTTGCATCTCCACCCACACACTAGCATTGGAGAGAAATCACATTTTCTTTATTTTTTTTTAATGAAAAGTCTTAGCAATATGCACATAGCACCTTTAAGAAGAGCCGACCACAGCTGGCAATTTCTTTTTACACTTCCAGTCCTTGAAAACCTACTATTTATGATCTATTCTAGGCAACCACATAGCATCACCTTTAAGGGTTCTTAATCTATGGGAGGAATCACTGTGTGATTCAAGGGTTAGCACAATAGACTTGGGAGCATTTCCACCCAGAGGCACTTCAAAAGAATGACCTTCAATCTATTTCCAAAGCAATTACAATGACAAGACACTAACCCAAATTCCAGCAATGACTTCTGCCCAAAGTAGAATTGGAATGGGCAGATTCTCCTGAGTTTAGAAGTAGAAGACAAGAGAGGATAGAAGCGCTAAAATGGGATGGCTTTTCCTCTGTGCCAACTGTGTTTTCCCAGGTTACGATGCCCCCACTTACAGATAACTCCACTTGCCCTTTAGTATTTAAATTTGAAATAATGTATTGATATTAATTTAAATAAATGTTTTACTTTAAAATGATTGAACCAATACTTGCCACAAATTTTTTATCACAATGACCCTCTCTTGTTACGCGTACGGAATTTAAATCACAGATAAGGCTTCTAGGCATGTCTTGCACCACAGTAAGTCTGAGGAAGAACAGGATGTATGTTTTTATGTTTTATGTATGTAGGATGGACCTACAAATCGACTTAAACAGTTAAAGACACAGACAGGATTTTTGTTTGTAACCCAGGGACTATCTATATTCACTTGAAGAAAATGTAATGAAAGACCATCCGACAACCCAGAGAAACCAGCCCTAATAAAATGTTGCTAAGAGAGGGGAGCTCCCCCTGCACAGGATGACCTCCCAGGAGACTGGCTTCATGAATTGTACGGTCCTTTGAATCTCATTTGTTGCATATTAGTTCCACCTCTCTTCTCCTTTAAAAAGCTTTACCCTTATATAACCTTTCCCTTCCTCAATTAAGACAGAATTTCTGTGGTTTGGCCTTTGATATAATGTTAGATCCTGGAGTTCAAAGACTACATCACATGACATGAAATGGCTAGCGGACATAAAACATAGGCATTTAAAATAGATTCAGTTTTCCCAGTTCTACTTAAATTTAACTGAGGTGATCTTGTAAGAGAAAATTTTTATTTTTATGAAAAAAGCATGATAGAATTTTCTAGGTCAGTTAAGACACCAAATATTATGTGTTAATGAATCTAGGTTGAGGAGCAATAGGAAAAAACATAATAATATTTAGAATGCTATTCTAAACCAATGAAGTTACATCTCATTTTTTAAGTTGGGATTTAGTACATATATCATATCATTCCATATTTCAATGATGTCAAGTAGAATTATACAATTGCTGCCACAGTCGTCAGACACTATTTTCCTACATGGACTCCTTGACCGCATCTCCCCTTTACGCCACAACCACCACCAAAACCGCTCGGCTGAGTCCCTTATTTTACTCCCTGCCCATATAAGTACATTAACCCTGGGTTTTATGTACTGAAAAATGGAAAAGCATCTAACACAGTTTCAAGAGGGTGACTTCTACCGACATAACACCTCTGAGATGCACTCTCATATGAACAAACAAAACAATACAAACTAAAAATACAGAGAAATATGGAAACTAGATCAGGCCCAGCCTGCATCACGGGGGTGGGGTGGGAGGGGGGTTAGTGACACAGTTTTAACTGTTAAAGTCAGATTTCTGCCTTTGGTCTTCTCTCCTCCTCTTTCCCATGCACTGAATTCTGAGATTCTGGTGTGCACAGGCAATGGATGCGAGTATGAGCTCAAGATCCATTAGTGGAACTACAGAAGAAATACGCCTCTGGGGAACTCCCCCATCGAAAAATGAGTCATGGGAGGAAATTGGTCACGAAACATCTCTGAATGTATGCGTCTACTCTAATGTGTTATTATTTCAATTTTTTAGCCTTTTGCTCCTAAAGAAGAATTAACTGCATACACATAGTAAAGGCATGATGGTATTCTTGACCGGATCCTTGAGATATCATATCTGGCCCAACTAGTCTTCCATTTATTAACTAATTTTGAGACTAAGAATAGAATTGGGTCTCAAAGGGCTAGTGAGTACAGGGAAGGAGACTGTATTCAAGCAGTGACTGCTTTCCTTGAAGGACAAGCATCACAAAGAGCGCAGACCTTAACTCTTACCACATCTCTCTCCTCGGCTCCACGAGCAGTGTGTGGCTCTCACTTAAAAATATGGTCTTCTCTGGTATGGCCCAACGATGATAGAGGTAATTTAACTGCAAATTCAATGATCAATGGTAATATTGCTGTACAGTCAAAATTTATGAATGGCAGTAGTTTTGGGTCCCCCCAAGGGACTGAAATGGCTCTTTATTAATTGAAGGGATCTCTGTCTACATTTCCCTTGGCTTCCCTTACTGTTCTTCCCTGTAGTCTGTACCCGGATCATACTTGACAATATCAGAATGATACAACTGGCCACAGGAGTATCTGTGAACCTGAATTAGGGCTGTGTCTAATTAGGGCAAGCATAGGGAAATAGCAAAGACATTTGACATTTTTTAGTAAAATATAGGCGACCCTTTTTCCGAGGGGAGTCCTGAGTGGTACAATTGGATAGCACTCCTTGAGAGAAAAGCCCCTTCAGGGAATGATGGATAATTTCTCTAACATAAAATGAGCATAATGTCTCTAAGGCAAACCAGAGCTACATATAAACCAAGATGCATAAATGGATTTGAGGTTTGTACTCAATTCTAGCCCCAATGTAAGGACAATTAGTTCTTATGACATGAATGTGCTTGATGCTCATCCTCATGAAGAGATCATGAGGACATGAGTGTTATCATAAAATGTGGTGAATTAAGTAGGTGGTGTCTTGTAAGAAGTGTATTTTGTAAAGGCTTGTGTTCAGACAAGCAGCCATCTAAGTGAGGCATCAACTATGGCAACATGGAAGAAGCACACCAGCCTGTGTGACGCAAGGATTACAAATAGTATAATCCAAATCTAAAGGAAGGAACTATATCAGAGTGTAAATTGTGAGCACCTGGTTTTCAGAAGGCAATGGATGACGGTGGAAGCCCAAAATCCACTTACAGGGTCCACACATAGATGAAACCTCTAGTGACTTCCCTCTGACCATTGCCTGGGGAGGTAAATAGCTCTGTTATCAAACAGAGAACACTGCAAAATTGATTATGGCAGATGTATTTAGGGGAAAACATAATATCATTTTATCTCTCTTTTTAAAATCATTTTATTGGGGGCTCATACAACTCTTATCACAATCCACACATACATCCATTGTGTCAAGCACATTTGTACATTTATTGTCTTCATCATTCTCAAAGCATTTGCTTTCTACTTGAGCCTTTGCTATCAGCCTCTTATTTTCCCCCTCCCTCCCCGCTCCCCTTCTCCCTCATGAACTCTTGATAATTTACAAATTATTGTTATTTTGTCATATCTTACACTGTCTGACTTCTCCCTTCATCTGTTTTTCTGTTGTCCATCCCCCAGGGAGGAAGTTATATGTAGATCCTTGTAATCGGTTCCCCCTTTCTACCCTACCTTCCCTCTAGCCACCAGGTATCACCACTCTCACCACTAGTCCTGAAGGGATTATCTGTCCTCGATTCCCTGTGTTTTCAGTTGCTACCTGTGCCAGTGTACATCCTCTTGTCTAGTCAGATTGTGATCTCTCTTTTGACCCATTTTAAAGTTGTTTCATTAGCGGGGGCGGGGGGGAGTGCAGAGGAAATGCAGGTGAATTTAAACCCTGGTAGATTAAGCCTCTGACTATGGACCAGGGATGTGAATCACCTTACTGTTGTGCAGAAGGAACGTGTATTGCTGCAGATGCAATCAGGTTAAAATGGAGCACCCTATCAGTCACTGGACCTCCCTTATGATCCATTTAAATTGATTCTAGTTTTTAATACTTTTTGCTCTCTTATTGAAGGTTTTATTTGTTTTACTTGTTATTGTTGTTGTTTTTTTTTTTTAAGTGCTTCTGTCTGTGAGATCCAGGAGAAGTAAAGCTATGGAGACAGAAACTGCGTTAGTGGTTCCTGGGAAGTATCGCACGGAGGCTGAGGGGACGTAGGGCGCCAATGACAATGCTTATGAGAAAGAAGACAATCTTCTAAAACTGACTGTGGTGGTGATGGCTCACTTCTCAATGTGCTGAACTGCGGAATTGTATGTGTGAACTACTACCCATAAAACTGTTGAGGGTGGGGGAAGAAAGGCCTCCTGACTTCATTCAGAAAATTCAGCCAATGAAACCCTGTGGAGCACAGATCTACTCTGATGCACAATAATCTCCATGAGTTAGAATTGACTGGTTTTATTTTATTCTCCTTTTATTTCCTTCCAGGAAACACTCTGTGTGAAAATTCATGACTGGATGGAGCTCAAAAGAGCAGTACACGTGTGTTACTGAAGTTGTTGATCTGTTTTGGACAAAACTTTCAGAATATTGGAAAATAATGTATTCCATACAGACTTTCTATGTAAACTTTAAAGAGCCCTCTTGGAGTAGTTGGAATGTTAACCATAGGGTCACTAGTTCAAACCCAACAGCAGCTACTTAGCGGGGAAATGAGGTTTTCTGTTCCCATAAGGATTTAAAACCTCAAAAACCCTATATAAGGTCACCATGAGTCAGAATCAATTTGATGATAAGGCACATGTAGGCTCTATTATTCCAATACCTTGATGGATGATGATCCTACTAAGCAGGATGCATATACCTTGAGGGTTATGTTCACTGACTTTGTAGTCAGGTGCATTACTTTTTTGAACCCTTAGCTCTATTCCATATTATAATGGTCTTGAATGAGTGTTTGAGTGTTCCTCTGAGCTTCAGTTTCTTCTAGGTAAAATTGAAATTAAAATGCCTCTTATAGAATTGTTATGAGGATTAAATGCAATAACTCAGCTAGCTTTTAGCACACTGTCTGGTATATAGTAATAACTCTGTCTATATTAGATGTCACTATGGTGACTCAAGATGTTTGGCTTTCTTAAACACATTATCCTTATTGGTAGGCTTAAGTCAAGCCCTAAGAAAGGTGAATTTGAGGATCCTCTTAAGCCTGGACCTCTGGGTTTTTGTTGTGTCCCCAAGAAAACCCAGTTAGCTTCAGTTAATTTTGAAATTGAGCAATTACACTGAGTAGCAAAAATTAGGATAATCCAGAATGAAAGAAAATGGCCCTGGTGGCAATGTGATTAATAGCTTGTCTATTAACCAAAGGTTGATGGTTCATACTTATCAGCCACTCTGTAGGAGGAAGATATGGCAGTCAGCTTCCATAAAGACGTACAGATCTAAAGATCCTGTAGGATAGTTCTACTCTGTTCTATAGGGCCGCTATGAGTTAGAATGCCTTATGGCTAAGTTCCCTTTATAACTACATTAGATTCTTAATAATTTAATTATATGTCACAGTACAGTATTTTTATAAACTCTCAGTATTGTATGAAATACACTCCCAATTCCATGTGTATACTTAATTTATACTCTTTTCTTGCTTGCTTGTTTGTTTCTCTCATTATCTGTTTTTCTAAGATTTAGTAGAACAAAGCACCCTGATGGGACGGTGCTTAACCATTAAGCTGGTAACCAAAAGGCTGAATGTTCGACCCCCTGAATCACTCTGGGGAACAGACCTGGTGATCTGATCTGTAAAGAGAACTGTCTGGGAGGCCCTTTGAGGCAGGTCGACTCTGTCCTATGAGGCGACTATGAGTTGAGACTGGTTTGCTAGCATAAGCAACACGTTAGAATAGAGCAGACATGTGTAGGAAGGTGGCCTACTTAAGCTCATCTCAAGCAACTTCTTTGCACGTGTATTTTTTGTTATTCATATTACCATAACACACCTCATGAAACAAATTGTCTTTGGGTCTGTTACTAACAAAATTGCATCTGTGACAACATATTGCAATTGATGAGCCTCTTGATTTATTTTAATCCTGCACTAATTTCTTTCTCTCTTGTCATCTGAGATTTTAGTACCTGAACCATATTTAAGCAAAGAATGCTGAATAAAGAAGCATTGATACTGTGATTCCAGTTTATACAGTTTTTTTCTTCTTCTTCAAATAAAATGTGTTTAAACAAGTCTCTGAAATCACCAGATGGCTGCAAACAAGTTCGCTCAGTAATATATTTGCCTTAATCTCCCTAAAAATTAAAGTGTCCAGTCAAGTCTCCTGGTTTCCCAGGAAATTTTGTTGAGCAGCTAAATTCAAAGTGGAGAGCTCAGCCCATAAGGTTATGGCAACAGTTTGGGGTGTGGTGGGGAGGTACAAAGAACCCCTATGGTGCTGTTGAGTTAGTGTTAGACTGTTAACTATGAGGTTCGCAGTTCAAACACACCAGCAGCTCTACTGGTGAAAGAGTAGGCTATCTGCTCCTATAAACATTTATAACCTTAGACATCCCTATGTCAGATAACTATTAGAATCAACTCAATAGCCGTGGGTTTGGGGTTTTGTTTTATTTAATAAAAATAAAATCTTGGTCAATTTTCTCAAAAGACATAAAATAATTTCAGAGAGTTATTATGAAAAAGTCTAAAGAAAATTGAAAACCGCATTGGTAAGAAGGAAAAAAAATCCCAGAATTATTGTGCTGAGATTCCTGGGAGGCAGCAAGGTCTGTCCTAGGATAAGGGCTATGGAAGCTTTACCCTCTTCACCGACTGCCCTCTATTGTCCGACAGACTCATTTCTGTCCTCCAAACACAGAAAGGAAGAAAAAACATTGAAAGGAGAAAAATTAGAATTCTTCAAATTTGTCTAAACTACTGTTTTGGTGTAGTATAAACTCAAGAGTATAGAACTTTTTAGGGAAGAGTTGGAATGGTAGAAACATGACTTTCATAAGTTTGTATCAATGTGAAGTTATTGTTCCTTGACAAATCTATACACACCTATGAGAACAAAGTTTCTAAGCACCACTTCTGTGTCAGTGTGTCATGTGATGGCATGTGCTTTCCTGGAGTGCTGGAAGCTGGTGTTCCACATGCCAGCAGGGGCATCGAAGAGCTCCCAACTAAGAATAGACAATGAAGAAGAATTTGGCACCTCATTTCAGAGGAAGAAGATACTAAAAACCTCATGGATAGCTTCGGAGCAATTTTAAATACTGAACGAACATTGTGGGAAAGACTGCCAAGACTGCCCTCAGACGGACACTTGAAATGTGACCAAAGAAGACCTGACTTCTTAGAAGTGAGTTGACCATGATGACATGAGTCAGGTCAAGGATATGGGTGTTGAGCCTTTGAGAGCTTCATTTACTGTTGGGGCACAACTTGAGGTAAAGGGAAACAGCTTTAAAAACTGAACGTGCTGAATGAAATATGAATTTAGGGAAATTGGAAGTGGTAAAAATGGAACATGTGAAGATTAATATCCTAGGCATTAGTGAGCTGAAATGGACAGGCCATGCTCACTTTGAATCATAAAATCATGTGATTTACTATGCTGGGAGTAACACAATCCAGAGGAATGGCATGACATTCATTGTCAGAAAAGATCTTGCTAAATTCATCGTTAACTACAGTGCGAACTGTGATCGAATTATATTTATCAGCTTCAAGGAAATCCAATCAATACAACTATTATTCAAATTTATGCACCATCTATAAAAGCTAGTGATTAAAAAATTTAAAGAACTGTACCAACAAATGCAATCAGAAATTGATGAAACATGAAATCGAGAAACATTGATAATTATTGGTGATTGGAATGCAAAAGTTGGAAACAAATAGAAAAGACCTGTAGTCATAAATTATAGACGTAGTGATAGAAATGAAACTGAAGATCAAATGATATAATTCTGAAAACCAATGACTTGTTCACAGCAAATACCTCTTATCAACAGCACAAAAGCCAACTATACACATGAACTTCCTCAGATGGAATACATAGAAATTGATTATGAATGTGGGAAGATGAGTTAGCTTATTACACCAACCTGGATGATAAACACATGTGTGATTAATTGAAGGGCGGAGGGATAAATGGCTCCGTGAGCTTTGCCTTTCTAGCTCTCAGGCCTCTTGCTTTGTGATGGTCGGACCAGGGTGCCTTAGCAGTTCCCTGCTTCAGCTTGCAAGACTGACTTCCTACAAGTCATCCCCAAGGAGATGCCACATGGACCCACCCCAGTGCAGGCCTGGGTGCTGGAGCAACTGTGTGGAGACCCTTGCCAGTGCAGAGATGCCACATGGACCCACCCCAGTGCAGCCCTGGGTACTGGAGCACCTGAATGGAGACCCTTGCCAGTGCGGGGATGCTTACACACTCACTGACTTGGCTTTCCTCCAACAGTTGGCATCACTGGGTCTGTTTTGTGAGATGGAGGCATACTTTGTGGACTGATGTTGGACATATGGGTTAATGTTGGATTTGTGGGCTTGGGCAACACTTGGTTGGGATGTGCACCTAACATTTATATAAAACTCTCTTATACATGGGTTGCTGTGGATTTGTTTCTCTAAAGTACCCAGACTAATACAAAAGATATGCTAGAGAATCAAAATATCAGCTTCTGAAACATGACCAGAGGATAATTGTGAAAAAGACCATCAATTGCTCATTTGTAAATTAAGAATGAAACTGAAGATTACTAAGACAAGTCTATAAGAGTGAAAATATGACCTTGAGTCTATCCCACTTGAATTTTGAAACATCTCAAGAGCAGATTTGATGTATTGAATGATATTGACAGAAGACAAGATGTACTGTGAGAGGACATCAAGAATATCATGCTTGAAGAAAGCACACAATCATCGAAAAGATAGGAAAGAAAGAAAAGATACAAATGGATGTCAGAAGAGACTCGGAAACTTGCTCGTTAGAGTAGCTAAAGCAAATGGAAGAAAGGATGAAGTCAAAGAGATGAATGGAAACTGTCAAAGGACAGCTCAGGAAGACAAAGCCAAATATTATAGCAAAATGTGTAAAGACATTGAAATAGAAAACCAAAAGGGGAAAAATGCTCAGCATATCTGAAATTGAAAGAACTCAAGGGGAAAAACCCCAAGCCTCAAATTGCAATCTTATAGACAAGATATTGAATGATACAAGAAACATACGAGAAGATGGAAAGAATACACGGAACCAAAACGAACTAGTCAACATAGCACCATTTCAGGAAGTTATCATGTGATCAAGAACCAATGGTACTGAAGGAAGATCAAATTACACTGAACGTATCAGCCAAAAACAAGGCTGAGGAAACCCCGGAAGCACTCACTCGTCTATGGCAGGAAATTTGGAAGACAGCTACTTGGCCAACATGATGGAAGAGATCCATATTTGTGTTCATTCCAAAGAAAAGTGCCTCAACAGAATTCTCAAACTAGAGAACGGTATCATTGACATGACACACCAGTAGAGTATCTAGTCTTTTTAATGAACTTTTGCTGTCTTCATGTATGGTGTTCTTGATGTTCTCCTACTGCTCATCAGGTCTTCTGCCATTAGTGTTCGATGTGTCAAATCTGTGGTTTACATGGTCTCAAATTATTGGTGGGATTTGCTCAACATCACATTATGGCTATCGTGTACTTGTTTTAATTTTCTTCAGCTTTCACCCAAATTTATATATGAGCAATTGATAGTACCATAATCAACCCCTCGCCTAGTTTTAGCTAATGATAATTAGCTCCTTATCCTCTCTTTCCACAGATGTAGTCAATTTGATTTCTGTATATTCCACCTGGAGAAGTCCTTATGGATAGTCACCTTTTATGGTTTTCAAAAATTGAAACTCTATCATGCAAATCCAACTTAGTTTCTATCAGCAACACCACATTTTCCTATTACTATTTCTTCCTTTATATCTCCAACCTTAGCATTCCAATTACCAATAATTATCAATTCATCTTGATTACATGTTTGATCAATGTCAGACTGAAGATAATGATAGAATTCTACAGTTTCTGTATTATTAATTTTAATGGTAATAGAATACATTTGAATAATAATATTATTGATTGAATTTCCTTGTATGCACATAGACATTCTCCTGTAATAGATAGCATTGTATTTCATATTAGATCATGAAATACCCTTTTTGACAATTAATGTAATGCCATTCCTTTTGAATCTGTCATTCAGAGTATAGTAAATGATGTGATATTCTGATTCAAACTGACCAATATCAGTCAATTTCAGCTCACTAATGCCTAGGGGATCAATCTTTATGCGTTCCTTTCAGTTTTGACAACTTCCAGTTTCCTAGATTCATCCTTTCTCCATTCCAAAGTTCAATTATTAAGAGATGTTTGCACCTGCTTTTTTCTTATTTTCAATTGTGTCCCATTAGCAAATGGAGGCCCCTAGGCTTTACTCCTGAAGGGCTTTACTCCATCCACCTCATTATGATTGACTCTACCCTGAAAAGGCAGCTCTTCCTCAGTCCTATTTTCAGTGCCTGCCCATCTGCGGGGCTCATCTTCTGGCACTGTGTCTAACAACATTCTCCTGCTAGTTGTGAAGTTTTCAGTACCTGACAATGTATGATGCTATCCAGAAAGTTTTCAGAGGATAATGGCTCTGAAGTGGATTCTATTTCTTTTTCATCGTCTGATCTTAGCCTATAAGATTTGCAGAAATTGTTCCATTTTGGTGACCCTGCTGGTACTGGAAATACCAGTGCTACACCTTTCAGCATCACAGCAGCACACGAGTCACCACCGCACACTATGAACAGACAAGTTTTGTGACCTTGACAATATCCCACTTGAAATTAGAAACCATGTCAAGAATGAATTTAATGCATTACTCAGTAATTAATTCAGGCTATATGAGCTGCGAGCTGATAACTAGACCAGCATGCATATACAAAGCATAGGATCATTTAAAAAGGGAGAAGACACTAAAGTAGATGTAAGAAGAGACTCTCAAATTTGTTCTTGAATATGGGATATTCAATATGTTCAATATTCTAAAGTGAAAGGAAGAAGTGCTAAAGAGCCGAATTGGACATTTTAAAGGGCAGCGCGAGTAGACAAAGTAGAGTATAATGAAATGTGGAAAGACCTGGAGTCAGACAGCCCAAAGAGAATGTTTTCATCCCGTCACAAGCTGAAAGTACTGAGGAGAAAAGTCAAGCGTCAAATTAAAATGTTGAAAGTTTCTCTGGGCACAATAGAGAATGGTGCAGTACTGGGCTCTGTTTTATTCTGTTGGACATAGAGTTAATGTTATAGCACTTAACAGCCATGACTTTGTATATTAAGTTTTCATTTACACTCACATATTACTGATTAAACAGAAATTATCTTCTATCTTTACCATTTTCAGATTCATTTCAGTTCAGCATAAATGGTATAAAAATTAAGTATTTTGCACTGAATAAACATAGCAATCACTCAGGCAGGAACAAATCCCTGAAGCAACTAATTTAGTTTGGGACCATAGAAGACAGTAAGCTATGACAAATGTTTGTGATCAGTAGGAGAAGTTGAAACCTTCTCATACCAATTCCTTGAATTATAATATTTGATACATTTTAAAAGCACATGCAAATCCTCATACAAAATCAATTAAAAATTATTTCCTAAATCATTTCTATCTCACTGCTGAATGTTATTCACAAATCCATTAATTTACCAAATAGTCTACTCTACAGTTCTCAATACAATATTTTAAACAAAATCTCACTATGTGTAAATAAATGTCCATTTGAGTCATTTTCTACTTTGAAGGAAGTATCTCTCACCCCGGGGGTTAAAAGGCAGTGGAACAACTAGTGACAAAAATAAACTGGGATATTTTAATCCAAGGAAGTGAGAAATGGCAAAGGGAAAACAAAATGTAGGAAAAATAATAATTCAATAATTATAGACTATATTCATACAATGGCTAAGACTCCACGAGGTGCTGGAGATAGACAAATAGCACAGACATTTGGATGATTCTTGTAATAGAGCACAAATCAATGTTCAATTCTTACTATTATATCAGCATTATTTCAAAGAGGTTTTTTATACAAATTGTCTTTTGCTCTTATGTTTTCAATAAACAATCTACTATTAAGTCAGTTGCACCTCATGGCGATGCGGTAGAGGCTTTCTGAAACTCTCCTTATTTACAGGACGCGGTAGCCTTAACTTTCTCCCTCAGAGTGGCTGGGAGATGTGTATCACTGACCTACTGATGACCAGCCCACATCTAGCAATCCAACTTTAGCTGAGCGCACCACCATTGTGCCCTGCATGTAATGACAGCACATAATTTTTTGTATTGTTCTATGTTTACATTTGTGGCCATTACTTGTTGGATATATAGCATCCAATTTCTGGTTTAAAATGCAAAAAAAAAAAAAAAAAGAGAGAGAAGAACCAGAATGCATATGAGATACAACTAACCTAATGCTTATAAGATAATTTTTTTTCATGTGACCCTTTCCTTTTATTCAGTTCAGGACCCATTGGAGATGGTCAATAATTATGTGTGTAATATTTGTATGCATTTGAATGCATACATAACTACAATTAGATTACCCCATAGAAAAATTCACATTTGGATGTGGAAATTCTAAAATATTTATCCAAAAGCATAGTTATGACAATGATCCATTATTTAGACAGATAATTCTGTCTAATTTTTAAGTAACTCTTCCTTTTAGTAAGGCAACCAACACCGTAAGACTCCTGATCCCACTGCCATCAAGTAAATTCAGGCTTAATTTTTACAGAAGCAGACAAACTGATCCTCCAGTTTCTCCAGAGGACTCCTGAGACAACAGTATATCTACCCAATGGAAGTGCACATACCTGCAAACCTTGATTTTTTTATCATGAATGTAATCCATATGTGAGTATCATCTAGTGATAGTCTAATTGTCTATCACCATCTGTTATGTTGGAATAATTATATTACACTTTCACACAAATAACACTGTTTGCACATCCCTCAAGGAACCCCAGAAATATAACCTATCAATTTAGAGTGGGGTCTCCCCTAGGAGAGAAAGCACACAATTTAGTTTTCAATTTTCTGACTAGTTTCCATTAAATTCCCAGTGAGACCTTGTTCTTTTCTGCCTAACGATGTTGATGGGAAGTGACCCACTTTTGAAGGTCTGAGCATCATTCTCTTGAGAATACAGTCTCCATTCTAGAATTAAAATGGGGAAAATGAACAAGGTAAATAACTAACTTATGTACCTGTACTTTCCTCTATCAAAATAAATAATTCCAATTAGACAAAGTCAGACGGTTGACTTGGGGTCTCATGGCCTATGGTAGAACTTATTTCTAAGACATTATATTAAAGCATGCACTTTTGAATCCACAATAACTAACTGACATCAAATCGTAGTGCAATGGTTGATGTCTACAACTTACTACTTTAATGTGCAATATGGGGCCCTCGAGGAGGTGTGGGGGTGTACTGGGTTACACATTGGACAGCTAACCACCAACTCAGAGGTTTGAACCAACCACCTCTTTTCAGAAGAAAGCTCAGGCTTTCTGCTCCCATTAAAATGGGTAACCTTAGAAACTCAAAGAAAAAATTTTACTTTTCCCTGTAGGGTCTCTATAAATCAGAATGGATCCGGTAATAGTGAATTGTGTTTAGTTTTTAGTTATCATTTTTAGAGAACCATACAATAGATTTTAGCACATACTACTTGGTTTTCAGTTGGCATACTTGTGTTATTTCTGAAAGAATAATAAACAAGCCTTACTATTACCCTCAAGGACCATACAATATAAAATAGGGCATATATATTAATCACTAAAATGATCATAGGGCAGAAATCAAGTACTAGAATATTCAAGAAACGCAAGTTCATTTTTAAAATAACATTTTCTTCATTGCTATTATCATTCTCCTAATTTGTAGATATCTTTGCCCCTCTTCCTGGATTGTCAAGAGTTTCCAAACTCTTCTCCTTATCCCCAATCTCATGATAAACAACCATCCACATAACTACTGGACTAGCTGTTCTTTTAAAGCATGTGATTATGCTTCCCCAGCCTTTGCCGATGGCTCCTCATTGCCTAGCTCATAAATTAGCACATCTTCAAAGGACTTAGCATACAATTTTCTCATCTGACGCCTATCTAGCTATCCAGTTTCTTGCTTTTAATTTTACCCAGTTATTCTGATACTCTTGCCATAGCTCTCACCTTGAATATTTACACCAACTATTTAATTTCCTAGATTGCTTTTCTAGAAATTCTTGGTCTTTTGAACTCATAATGATTCTTAAAACTCATATTCAACATTAATGTGGCATGTCTTAAGGACTGGTTAAGTGATATAGAACTTTATGCCTACTTCTACTACACATTATGCATTGACAATTTTGGCACGTGAGTGGAAGTCACTAGCACTAAAATCCATAAGAAGATGAACCTAAATTACAAATCTCATTATAGCTATATATAGTGTCAAATATATAGCTGTTGCTAGTTCATGTCCAAGCCATGGTGACCTTATGTACAACAGAGTGAAATCTTGCCCAGTTTTTATATTCCTAAAAATTACCAACACGTTCAAATTCATCTGTCAGACATGGTTCTCTAAAGAAACAAAACCAGAATGCTAATAATTATATATATATAATTATATATATACAGATAGATATATAAGAAATAAACAGTTAGTTAAATTATAAAGCAGTACAAATGGCTCAGTGCATCTCACTCCCGTGAGACAGTTATGAGACATTGGAAGTCCTTCAAGTCTTGAGGGCCGCTGGGTAGTCCTCTGTAGAGCACTTCAGGCTATCCGGCCACAGGCAGCAAACAGCAAGGCAGGCCACCAACAGTCAGCCAGATGACAGGGTCCGACAGTCCCCAGATCAAGAGATGTAAATTCCAATGGTGTGGCGAAGCAGGTCTTGAAGGAACCTCAAATAACAGTGACACAGTCCACGGGTTAGGTGTCCCACAGGTAGTGTAGCTTGCAAATTGAGGCAAAGAACAAGCAAAGCAGCTACACACTGGTCTGATGATCAAAAAGCAAGAGACAAGAGAGGCGACGTTCGCCAAGCCATTTATCTCTCTGCCCTTCAACTAATCCCACATGTGTTCATTGGCCATGTTGGCACAATAAATTTAACTATCTCACCCTAACTGTGACTATTGCCCCAATTCAAGTCTATAAAGAGTCTCCTATGGTCTTACTGGCCCTATTCTTTACCAAAGACCAAGACTTAGTAGGGTGACTTATCTTTCCTGGTGATGTATGCAAAGCAAATGAATCCAACAATGTTCTATTGGGATCCATCATGCTTTCATTGGATTGGTTATGGATGGAAGTATATCACCAGGCTGTTCTCTCTAGTCTGCTTTGTCTGGAAGCTCCTCAGAAATGTGCCCATCATGGGCGACCCCACTGGGATTCCAGTTACTGGTGACATAGCTTGTGGCATCACATCAACACTCAAACCACCACAATATGGCAAACTGAAATAGACATAGTAGAGGCTCTGAATGGATTGTTGAAAAATGAGCAGTGCAACGTATAATGAAAGGAGTGGTTTCCACCACGTGCAATTTTCAGGGAGAGTTTCGAAAACACACAGTTTTGCTGAGCACTGGGGTCAAGAGGAGCTCTTGTGGCATAGTGGGCTTTGCGTGGCTCTGCTAACCACCAGGTCCGAAGGTAAAACCTACCAGGCATTGTGCTCCTGCAAATACTTAGCCTCAGAAACCCACGAAAACACTTCTCTTCTCTCTTAGAGGGTTGCTGAAAGTCAGAATTGACTTGATGGCAGTGATTAATGAGATAAAGAGGGGCTTCAGCAAACAGAGATGAAAGAATGCTATGTCTGACATGCGTTTACCTTGTATAAAGCAAAATACACTCTGAAATATCTTAGGGAAAAAATTGTAATGTAGTATAATGTATTAATTCATGAAAGGCTTCTCTTGGCTAATACAGAATTCCTTGTTGTTTCAGGTGAATTTCACCAGAAGAATTTCAGTGGAAATGTAGGACCACTTGGTGAAGGAATGATTATTTGAAGTATTTCATATGCCATTAGTAAAGCACTTATTTTTTCCTGTTTTCTTGATAAAATACCATTTTTTGGAGGAAACTAGGGACACATTCTATTTAACTTCCAACCTCATCTTGACTTTTCTCTGCCATTTTATCTGGCAGCTGAAGTTCTCTCCCATCAATTATGTTTTCCAGCTGTATTTATATCATTATTAATTGGGTGAGATAATTTGCTTAAATGAACTCTTGACTATTGACTTGAATTTCACCCTGAAGATAGAATGTTAATTTTGAGTTTCTTTAAACATAATGGAAAAACAAAACACAACAATAGAATATACAGTAGGACTGTTAACATTATTCTCTCAATGTAGAGACTTGAGTGTTTGGGCCTCTTGAGTCTCTTGAGTAATTTTGAAGTCTCAAAGAATAGAAAAGGTTATAATTTCAGAACCTAGGAACACACCCACCCCCCTACCCCCACCCCCCCCACACACACACCATTATTGCTGGTGAGTAGATTATGAATCAAAGTGACATCATTGTTGCAATAACGTACAACCGCTCAGTAGGATTTTCTAGACTGTAATATTTGTGGAAGCAGATCACCAGATCTTTATTCTGCAGGCGACAAGGTGAGCTAGTACCATCAATATTTAGGTTAATAAGTCAATGGGAACTGTTAGCAGCACCTACAACTTTGGAGCAGTGATAGGGCAGGATTTGGTGATATACATAGTCATATTATTATAAGAGTCCGAAATAATACCTAGGAAATTCAACTCAGTTAGATACCCAATAAAACGCTCTATAACCCAATCTTCTTTCTTTTTAAAACCATTTTATTAGGACATGACCTGGAAATCATGTAATTGGATAATTCAGTTGTATGAAGCAGTGTTGTAGTTGACCAACAGTTACTGTGGGTAGGGGAAGAGATTTTAGGAGACACTGAGTTTCATGGTGGTGGAATAATTTGGAAAAGCATATCAATAACTCACAACACAAGGAGTATAATCAATGGCACTCAATTATACATGTACAAATTGTTGAATTGGAGAATGTGTTGTTGTGTATATTTTTCCAAAATTAAAAAAAGATAATTACATTAACAGTGTCTGCAAGGAAGAAGAAAATGTCCTGAAATGGACTGTGGTGATGAGTACACATCTCTTCTTCATATGATTGAACGATTAGATTGTATGATATGTGGATGAAGTGCCAATAAAACTGTTTTATAAAAGGATTGTACAGTCCCTACCACAATTAGTTGGAAAACATTTACTTCCTTCTTATACTCCGTGTTACCAGCTCCCCATTACCTCCTCCGCCCCTGCTGTGCCTTTTAGGAACTCTTAATTTACTGTCTCCATGGATTCTTCTATCCTGGGTTTCTTATACCACAAAATATAGAAAAATACATAACAGCATGTCAAGAAGGCTATCAACAATAACAAAATACAACAAAGATAAATCCAAGTTTGGAAGAAAAGAAAACATTAAAAGTCAGATAAAACTAAAAATGTGTCAAAAGTGAGATCAAATGTTAAAGTTTTGACAATTCGAGGCAAATTCTTTTTTTAAATCTACTATAATCATTTATCTAATACTCTCTGTGTGATAGCAAGGCTATCCCCACCCCTCGATCATGGTCAGAGAGGCATGTTCTATGTAGCTCCTGCAAATGGATGTTGAACTCCCGTTAGTATGCACAGACTTCTGTAAACAAGAATCTCACCATTTAAGCTCTGATACCATTCCTTTTTGGGTTTGGATTACATTATCTCAGTCCTTGGATCACACAGGCAGGTGTGCTTCTTCCATGTGGACTTAGTTGACCTCTTGCTTAAAAGGCTGCTTGTTGGAAAACAAGTCTTTAAGACCCCAGACGCTATTTTTTCTGACAAGAGGACATTATAAAATTTCTTCATGACACCTTCTATAGCACCCATATCTTCTGTGTTTCCTTCATGTGGGCTCACATATCCAGCATGACTGTGTCATTATAACTAATTGTTCTTAGATGGTAACTAGGTTAAAAGCAAGCCCCATATCCATTCCAATATCTGTGTATGTATGCCGCTGGTTCACCTTAAAGGCATATTATTTTATGTTAGATAACATTTTTCATCATCTCCCTAGAGCAATGGTTCTCAAACTTCCTAATGTTGCAACCCTTTAATACAGTTCCTCATGTTGTGGTGACCCCAACCATACTATTTTTGTTGCTACTTCATAACTGTAATTTTGCTACTGTTATGAATTGGGGGACCCCTGTGAAAGGGTTGTTCAACCCCCAAAGGGGTCATGACCCACAGGTCAAGAACGGCTGCCCTAGAGCATTGGGTCTTTATCTTTATAGATCTAGTTGATCTAGTCCATGGCAAGGTATGTAAAACACAATTGATAATAGTAGATTAAACAAGTATAGGCTGGCTACAAATCACAATACATGGGTTATTGACTTGTACAGATTGAATTATGATGTACCCGGACACTATTTACACAAACAAGGGCAGTGGGTTGTCAGAGTGGGTTGTCAAGCAAACTTACAATAATTATCAAGGACAGTATCTTCCAAATTAATACATAGCTAGTAAAGCATTGAAATAGTAAGTAAGTGGTAGCTGCCTACCAAGAGTTCAATACTCTTGGCATAGGAGTCTTCTGCTTCTTCACATACTGCTAGGTCTGGTTGGCAGAAACTTAGTGACACACACATATGTATAAGAAACACTTTCTATCAAGAAGTAATTGTATATCAGGAAAACATACCAACCCAGTCCAACTCAAAGCCACAAGTTCAATACCAGCTAATACGTCCCTCTTCAGACTCACACTGCCACATGAAATGATGCAGAAGGCAGGAACTTCCCAGGCCAGTGAATGCAAAATGTTGTGGATCCAATGCTGGTGGCTGTGGTGGCAATGAGAGTCAGCCAGAAGGAAGGTGACGGCAGAGAGAGAGAAGGAGAGTTCCCAGGAGCCTCCTTAAGAGAAGGCTATGTCATAAGGAGTCACCATCAGTCTGTGACCTGATTCATACGTTAAACTCCACCCGATACACTTCTATAATCATCTTCAAGGTCACATGAAGTTCTGAACTACCACACACATTATGTAGTTTTGGTTTCAAGTCCTCAGACTACAGGTATGTTTGAAGCAGAGTCCAGTTCACCTAGTGGGGTTTGCACATCACATCCCTCTGGGAGGGTTGTGTGCCTCAAAAGCCCAAGCTCTAATGTCCCAGGATACTATGGCACATAGTCTGGGGCCAAAGGGGAATGTACAGAAACTCGGTCCAATGTACCCTCGTGTGAGGATAGTACCAGACATACTCTTCCATTATGGTTCATATTATATCGTCATTTTTTCCCACTGAGAGGTCGGTCCTTCCCATTTCCCTGGTAACGGAAATGTATTTATCTCCTCTGAGATGTGTATGCTCCCCTTCCTGCCTCTTGATTTGAAGTTCCCATCATGATCTCTTTCACTGGGGTAAGAATGTTGGTTTGGGGCAACCTCAGCACATTTTTGCACGGCAGCACTACATGGTTATCTTCCTGTTCCCTGATCTTGAAAATCTGATCCCCGTAAGTGAGCCCTCCTGTGTCACAGTGATTCTCAAGGTACAGTGTTAGAGAGGAGAGGGCGTGGTTTAGGAGAACAAGCTGGCCTCCCTGCTGAGTTGTTGGCAGACTTGGTTAATGGTTGGGTGACCTGAAAGCTTTTCTTTGCCTTCATCTTGTTTATCCATACAGTAGTGGATTCACACAATATTTGTCAGTTTGTGGCAAATATTTGTTTTATCCATTCTTCTACTGGTGGGGATTTGGGCATTTTCCAACTTCTTCTATTGTGAACTGTGCTGCAGTGAACATGGAAGAGCATACACCTGCTCGTGTTCGGACTCATTTCTTTGCGTTACAAGTTCCACAATTGTGTTGCTGAATCATGTGATAGTCTATTAACAGTTGTTTTTGGAATCACCCATATCTCATTCTATAGAGCCTGTGTGTATTGATAAGCCCACCAACAGTGTTCCAATCTCTCTACGTCCTGACCAGCATTTTAAATTATATGGGATTTTTGTTGTTGATGTGTTTGTTTTTTAGTTAGGCTATGGTTGTGAATGTAAGATGGTTTCTCATCATTGTCTTGATTTGCATCTCCCAAATGACTAGTGAACGAGAGCATTTCTCGTGTGCTTATTAGTCATTTGGGTATCATCCTTTGTGAATTGTCTATTCAGGTATTTTGCTCACCTTTTAAGAGAGTTTTTTCTTATTGTGGTGTGGTAGACTTCTATAGATTTTAGTAATTAGTTCTCCGGTTTTATTCTTCCCTCTAGTCAATTTGCAGGCTTATTCCCTGAATGACAATTGCTTCCTTTCTGAAATTGACAACAGTTAAAATGAGGGGCTATCACTTTACTAGAAGTTTTCTATGAAACTAACTACAGATTTAGTTAAAATTTAATGAGAATTAGTGAAATGGTCTACCAACTTTCTTCAGTCAGAAATAGAGCAAATATTAAATCAAGATGAATTGATGGTGATTGAAATCCAAAAGTTGGAAACAAAGAAGAAAGAAAAGTAGCTGGCAAATATGGTCTTAGTAATAGAAATGAATCTAGAGCTAGCATGATAGAATTTGTCAAAAATAATTAATTGTTGATAGCAAATAACTTTTTCAAAAACACAACAGGTTTCTATGCATTTTGACTTTCCTAGATAAAATACAAAGAAATCAATTTGACTACACCTGTGGGAAGTAATGATGGAGAAGGTCAATTTCAGCAGCTAAACCTGACCAGGTGTTGCCTGTGAAAAATGACATAGATGTATCATATGTAAGTTCAGGAGAAGGTTGGGGGCGGGGAATGGAACAAGTACACAGAGTCAAAACATGACCTTGGGTCTATCCCACTTGAACTTGGAGAACAACTCATGAACAGATTTGACACATTTAACATGAATGTGTCTTCAATGTTACAGTCATCATCAAGACAGAAAACCTGATTAGTTGTGGGAGAACATCAAGAACATCATGCATGATGAAAGCCAAAAGTCATTAAAAGGACAAGAAAGAAAGAACATATAAAAAGGGATGTCAAAAGAGACTGTAAACCTTGCTATTAATCATAGAGCAGCTAGAGCAGATGGAAGAAAGGATAAGGTCACAAAACTGAATAGAAAATGCCACAGGACAGCTTGAGAAAACAAAGCCAAATATCAAAATAAAATGTGTAAGGACCTAGAATTATAAAGCCAAAAGGGAAGCGTGAGTTCAGTATAGTTGAAACTGAAAGAAATCAAGAAAAATTTCAAGCCTCACTTTGCAATCTGAAAGATTCTGCGACCAAAACATTGAATGATGCAAGAAGCACCAAGAAAATATAGAAAGAATCACAGTCACTGGACAGAAAGCACTACTTGTCATTCAACCATTTCAGGGGGTCGCATATGAGCAAAAACAAGGGTGCTGAAGGCAAAATTTCAAGCAATACTGATCATCAGCCAAACAAAGGGGCCAGGAGCTGATGGAATATCCGTTGAAATGTTTCAATGAGATGATGGAGGAGTGGAGTGCTCACATGTCTATGCCAGGAAATTTGGAAGACAGCTACTTGGCCAACTGAATGGAAGAGGAGATCCATATTTGTGCCCATTCCAAAGAAAGGTGACCCAACAGAGTGCTCAAACTACAGAACAATGTTACTGGCATCACATGCAAGTAAAAGTTTGCTTACTATCACCCAGCAAGGATTGCAACAGTACTTTGACAGGGAACTTCCAGAAGTTCAGGGTAGACTCAGAAGAGGACATAAAATAAGGGACATCATTGCTGATGTCAGATGGATCTTGGTTCAAAGCAGATACCAGATATTTTTTATTTTGTTTTATTGATTATGCAAAGTCATTCACCAGTGTGAACAATAACAAACTATGGACAACCTTGAGAAGAATGGGAATTCCAGAATACTTCATTTTGCTTATGCGGAACTTGTACATGGATGAAAACGTGGTCGGGCAAACAGAACAAAGACTCTGGTTAAGAATCAAGAGAAGTGTCCATCAAAGTTTTATCTTCTGATTATATTTGGTCAATCTGTTTGCTGAGCAAAAAATCTGAGAAGGTGGATAACATGAGAAGAAGGTGACATCAAGATTGGGGACAGGCTTACTAACAACCTGTGATACGCAGATAACAGAACTTTGCTTGCTGAACCTGAGGAAGACTTGAAGCACTTGTTGATGAAGATTATGGGTTGCCTTCCTTCACTATGGATTGCAACTCAATGTAAAGAAGGCCAAAATCCTAACCACTGGACCAATAGGTAACATCATGCTAAATGGAGAAAAATTTGAAGTTGTCAAGAATTTCATCTTGCTTGGCTCCACAATCAATGTTCATGAAGCCGCAGTCAAGAGATCAAAAGTCGTATTGCATTAGTCAAATCTTCTGCATGAGACCTTTTTAGACATTAGAAAATTAAGTATGTTACTTTGAGGGTAGGGTGTTCCTGACCCAAGCCATGGTATTTTCCATTGCCTCATATGCATGTGAAAGTTGGACATTGAAATCAGAAGACCAAATTTAAAATGATGCATTGAATTGTGGTGGTATTTAACACTATTGAAGATACCATACCTGCTAAAAGGACAAGCAGTTCTGTCCTGGAAGTATGCCCAGAGTGCTCTATTGAAGAAAGGATATCAAGTCTTATATTATCTGCACATGTTGTCAGGGAAGACTAGAGCCCTGGAGAAAAACAGTATGCTTGTAAAGTGGAGGGTGAGTGAAGCAGAAGAAATTCCTCAACCAGGAGTTTTGACACCAGGGCTGCAACAATGGGCTGCCACTTAGGCACAATCGTAGGATGACACGGGGCTGTGTAGTGTTTGGTTCTGTTGTGCATAGGGTCGCTTTGGGTCAGAGCTGACTCTATGGCATCGAACAACAGTGGCAGCAGATTTAGGTGATAGTTATGGAAGCTTTAATGTTCTTCCATTAAAATATAAATTACATAAAAAATTTAGCATTTGCATACTATGCACTCATCTGGTCTGAGTAATCACTAGGTCAAGGCAAAAAGATCAGCTATAAATATATTCAAATGCAAGAAAATTGACAATTTTCTTGTATCCACTCCCATAAATACCCCTTTCTATCTTTACAGATGACTTTACCTCCCTTAAATGCTTTTGTAATAATTCACATTTAAGTGTTGTTTTTGTATTAGTCTGGGTACTTTAGAGAAACAAATCCACAGAAACATATGTATAAGAGAGAGTTTTATATAAAGGGTAAGTGCACAACAAGAATACATGCTAACCCAAAGCTGTCCAAGCCCACAAATCCAACACTAACCCATTTGTCTGACACCAGTCCACAAAGTCCTTCTCCATTTCACAAAACAGACACAATGATGCCGACTGCAGGAGGAAAGCTGAATCAGTGAGTGTGTAAGCATCTCAGAACTGGCAGGGGTCTCCACATGGGTGCTCCAACACCCAGGGCTGCACCGGGGTAGTCCATGTGGCTTATTCTTGGGGATGTCTTGCAGGAAGTGAGTCTTGCCAGCTGAAGCAGGTAGCTGGCTAAGGCAGCTGAACCCAGGTCCCACCATCACAAGGCAAGAGACCTGAGAACTTGAAAGGCGAGGCTCACCAAGCCATTGATCTCTCGACCCTTCGATTGACCCCACATGTGTTTATCAGCCAGGTTGGCCCAATAAACATTAACTATCTCAGCTTTGAAGACCTCACATTATCATGCAGGTGCCAAACATGAATATATTAGTCATGGAGTTCACAATCTTCATTCAATCAGTCATTCATTCAACCAAAATATGTTTGCACATCTGCCATGTACAAAGTATGTCTCCTGGAAATGAAGAAAATACAGCAGAAAGAAAAGGTGGGGGAGCCAATAACTGGGAGCCAAAGTCAAACAGGTAGGATACTAGAAATGCGATTCATTACGGTGGTTTAAAAATGAGTGTGTCTTAGTTTTCTAGTGTGGCTGTAATAGGAATACCAAAATTATGTCGTTTTTTTGGCAGTAATTTCTAATAATTCAGAACCCTAGAAGTTTGAATGCAGGGAGTAACTCTAGGAGTAGGCTTTGTCTGTTGGCTATAGAAACAAATATTTGACCTTCTGTTCCTTTATTCCTTGGTCCACTAGTCACCAATCCTCTCTGCTTTCGCTTTTGTGCCTAAGCTGCTTTTTTTTTTGCATTTCAAAGATGATTGGCTAAAACACCTGCATTGATATAGGCTTATTAGCATAACAAAAATTCTACTCCCAAATGGCATACGTGCACAGATTATCTAAAGGTTCCTCCAGGAGGTACCTCTTGAAAAGTACTTTATAGATCATGTTTGACCAGTTCATAGTATTGGGATGAAGGTGGGAGGGGTAGGGAGCATTGGGACTGATTGTGATTGCACAATTAATTGTAAAGGTGATTCAACCATGGGGGGGGGGAATTCTGTAAAATAGATGTGCTGCCGATTGTACAATTCCCCTTGATATGATCAAATGTGTGAACTATATGGTAGGTAAATTAAGTACCAATAAAACTGTTGGAAAAGAAATAGTTAACTCCAAACCTTTCAATTTGATGTGTTACTTGGTATTTGGTTTAGATTGAAATGTTCAAGTTTCTTTTTTGGTTTGTTTATGGATAGGGGCAGGTGAGGGGGGATTTTTTTCTTACTTTTGAAATCTCATACTATTACTAAATTTAGGGGCTAAAATTAATTGTCACAGTGTATTTATTAAATAAGGATGTGTATATATTTCTTCTCTAATTTTTATCTCTTTTTGATAAAGATTTATTTCCATTTGCTCCTCATTGTGGAAATGTGGTTGCAGCAGATCTGAATAAGAACTGACAGCTATTTTCTGGTAACCAGTCTTACTGTACCTAGAATAAAAATTTCCCTAAAGTTTTGAAAAAAGAGTAGCAATATTTTTTTTGTTCATTGGTGCTTGTCCCTGGGGTATGTGTGGGGTGATATTGTGCATGTATATAATATCTTGCATATATTTACATAATGAGAGATTTACTCTGATTTCGCTCAATGTGTTGCCATTGTTTGTCACATAATAGATTTTCAATTAGTTCTTATTTCTCTGTAAAATTGAGAAGTAATAGAATATCCATCTTTCTGGGAGGGTGGAATGGAAAGGGGAAACTGATTACAAGGATCTACAGATAGCCTCCTCCCTAGGGGATGGACAACAGAAAAGTGGGTGAAGGGAGATTTCAGACATTTTAAGATATGACAAAATAATGATAAATTATCAAGGTTTCATGAGGGAGGGGGAAGCCGAGAGGGAAGGGGAAAATAAGAAGCTGATGCCAGGGGCTTAAGTGGAGAGAAAATGTTTTGAGAATGATGAAGTCAATGAATGTACAAATATGCTTAACACAATTGATGTATGTATAGATTGTGATGAATTGTACATACCCCTAATAAAATGATTTAAAAAAAGAATATCCATCTCCAAATGTTAATAGATTAAACTATAATAAAGTATTTGAGGATACTTGGAGAAATAAAAATCACTAAATGTGTATGTTATTACAAGAGATAATAATAATAAAATGGAGAGTGATTTATAATATTCCGAAAATTTGTTGGTTTAAAAAGAGGGCAATGTGTTTGGAAATCTTCCCAGAAGAGCTGCAGAAAATATGTTCAGGTCAAGAAAAAGATTGACCCTCATTTCAATTAAGGAAACCACTAAGCTTTTAAGAAAGTTGAAATGGATTTTTATGAGACATATTTTTACCATATTAACAGTGGGCGCTGTTCTTGTGCTTCTAGATGATACATGCATCAGGGTTGCAAGAAGTCAACTTCTTAACCATGTGTAATCAGTATAGGAAAGATTTCTCCCAAGCCTGAACACAGTTCATTCAGAATGGCCGCAACTTAAAAAATGATGAAGCAATGATTAAACATATTGCTTTACAGAATGTTATTCTTCCTAATTATTAATGTCAAATTTCTGCTGGAGACAGACAGATGTAGGAACTAAGTGAAAGTTCAACTCATCTAAGGTTGCTTCACATTTCCAAGGATGTGATCCCTCTCAGACTAATTGGTATCTCTCTGCTTTCATAACCTAGTATCCTGCAGTACTAAATAAATTATAAATTTTAAAACAAAGGTAAATTTCCTGTTTACTATTTAATTAAATAATTTGAGAAACCCTCTGACTGGTCATATGTGACCTGCGCAACATTCAAATCAATACAGCAGCTATATGTATTTTCTTCTGTTCTTCCTTTCCTTCTCCTTGTCTTCCTCCTACTGTAACTAGTGTGAGGGTGGCAGGTACATACCGTATAGACTCGTGTATACACCGAGTTTTTCAGTACAAAAAATGTGCTGAAAAACTGGAGTTCGTTTTATACACGGGTCATTGGTATCCCAGTGAGGTATACCGTCTCACTGTCCCCCCTCCAGGTAATGGGACGAGTGCCCATTATCTTGCAGGCGATTGCCATTTCTCCACCGCTCATTCAAAGCCCTGCTGACATTGCAGGGCTTTGAATGTTTGTTACTCACATCTAGGCTCGAATTCGCAGAAGCACCTGTAATGATTCACTTATGTCAGCAGCTGACATGGTAAGGATGTGTCTGTGGCTGAGCTCCATTTCTTCCCTCTGGTTTCTGTGTTAATTCACATCCTGCATCCCCTGCCCGCACGGACTCCTCCACCTCCTCCCGACTAACACGTTGGAGGGGGGTGGGGTGAGCCATTACCATGAAAGTTCTTTTTCAAAGTCTTGTTTATTTTATCCCATTAAAAATGGATACTCTTGAACCAAAACAAAAATGCCGGTCATATGAGGCTGGTTTCAAAATGAAGGTTGTTTCAAGAGCAGAAGAGAGCAATAACAGTATTGCAAATAGGGAGTTCCATGTTGATGAAAACCAAGTGAGTGAGTGGTGGAATATAAAGGTTGACTTGGAACAGATTCCAAAAGTTAAAAAAAGCTCTTTGTGGTTTAATATCTTTTTATGGGGCTCTAGAGAGTGAATAGCATAAATGGGTTATGGAGCGTCATCAAAATGGTTACTGTGTAACATGCATGGAAATTCGCATACGTGTTCTACAAATGGCTAAGAAAGAGGGGAGGAGATGAGTCAGTCAGAGTGCGATGTAGCACCGATTAAGGACACAGCTTTCCCCCAGTTCCTAAATGCTTCCTCCGTCCACCTCCCAACTGTCATGAGCCGAATTCTACCTTGCAAGTCTGGATAGAGCAGAGGATGTACACTGGTGCAGACAGGAGCTGGATACAGGGAATCCAGGGCAGATGATATCTTCAGGGCCAGGGGTGTGAGTGGCAATACTGGGAGGGTAGAGGAGAAGGGATTGGAAAATAGGGAACCAATTATAAGGATCTACATGTGACCTCCTCCCTGGGGGACAGATGACAGAAAAGGGGGTGAAGGGATATGTCGGACAGGGCAAGATATGACAAATAATAATTTATAAATTATCAAGGGCTCATGAGGGAGTGGGAGGGGTGAGGGAGGGGGAAAAAAGAGGACCTGATGCAAAGGGCTTTATTGGAAAGCAAATGTTTTGAAAATAATGAGGGCAAAGAATGTACAGATGTGCTTTACACAATTGCTGTATGTATGGATTGAGATAAGAGTTGTATGAGCCCCTAATAAAATGTTTTAAAAAAAAAGAAATGCCAAAGTAAAAAAAAAATAAGACAAATACAAAGCACCAGCCATTGAAAAATTTGCTGCATCTGCAGGATGGTGTACCTGCTTCATGAATAAGTTTGGCCTACTATGTTTGAGACAAAGAACAAAGATTTCCCAGAAATTGCCACAAGACCTTGAAGAAAAAATTATGTCATTCCAGTCATTTATTATGAAACAAAGAAGGATTTGTAATTATGACCTGGTAAATATTAGGAATATGGATGAAACTGCCATGACTTTTGATCTTCCAAGCAATGAACTGTGGTAAGTTTAGGAGAAAAAAAAACATTTTTCTCAAAACTACAGGAAATACAAAAAAACACGTTACCGTCATTCTATCATGTTTGACTAATGGAACTAAGCTGTGTCCTGTCACTATTTTTAAAAGAAAGACCTTGCCTAAAAAGATCAATTTCCCACCAAGAATTACTGTGCGTGCACATGTTAAAGGCTGGATGGATGAAGACGGAACAAAAAAATGGCTGGAAGAAATTTGGACCCGACTACCAGGAGCAGTCTTAAAGAAAAAGCCATCGTTACTTGTTTGAGATAAGTTCAGAGCCCACCTATCGGATGACATAAAAATTTTGGCAAAATCTAGTAAAGTTACTTTAGCCGTTATTCCAGGTGGGCTTTCATCTGTACTGCAGTCTCTGGATGTATCTTTGAATAAGCCTTTTAAAGACCGTGTGCGAAGGATGTGGCATGAATGGATGTCATCTGGTCAAGCCCGACTAACAAAAGGAGGAAATCTCATGAAGCCTGACATAGAGTTAATAGCAAAGTGGGTTTGAGATGCATGGGAAGACATTCCAGAAGACATGGTGTGACGTGCCTTCCAGAAATGTAGTATTAGTAATGCTATGGATGGCAGTGAAGACTGCGCTTTGTATGAAAATGACAGCAGTGATGGTGATGACGGCAATCTCAGTGAGGACAGTGTCTATGATGACCTCACACCAGCTGAAGCTTTGCATTGGGATACGGATGATGATGATGAGGAATCCAGTTTTGAAGGATTTTAACTCTTCACATTTTAGCTTGGTTGCTGATTGAGCTCAGGGAATAGTACTCTTAAGGTATCATTGTTGACACCTTATTGTTTTTGTTGAACCTATTTTCCACTTACTGTGCTGGTTTACTAAATGACGTGTTGTCCTTTTATTTGTGTTTTTTATTTAAAATAAATATTGAAATACATTACCCCACTGATGTCTCAATTTTTAGTAATTTTATTTTCAATTATTTTGATTATTGAAACTCACCAATAGCTTCTGCATTTTCCACCCTAGGCTTATACTGGCGTCAATCAGTTTTTTATGGTTTCCCAGGTAATAATTAGGTACCTTGACTTATACTTGGGTGGGCTTATATTCTAATGTAGACGGTAGGTTCCATGCGAGTTGTAACTGACTCACAAAATAACAGTTGTAATTGGGCTTTGATCTGTGATGCATAATAAATATCCTTGGGCTACAAAGAAAGAGTATAAGTCATATGGGATGAGAACACTCAGTCAACCTTCTGGGTTTGAGAGATTAATTTAGCATCTTTTTGCTAGATTCTGAGTCATTGAAGTAACCTGAGTGCAACAACTACATAGAAACAAACAAAAATATCAATAGGAAGATATAGTGAGTTTACAGATAAACAGCACAAGTAAGGAGACAGACATGCAATAAATAAGTCCACTGGTTTGAAAGTCTCTATATGAACAGCTGCTAGACTTGGTTGAACATGAAAACACTGGTGTTAGCCAGAAAGGAATTCAGGAGGTAGAATAGAAGTAATTGAATATAATAGATAAAGAGTTTGCCTTGGTCATTTATACAAGCTTGTAATTCCCATCGGTATCTGACAATTAATGCTCAGAAACCCAACTCCAGTCTGCACGCACCATCTATCCACTTGTAATGAGGTCTATGTATCTTATTTCTCCTGAAATACAACCTGCTCTATTACTGAATTTGACAGCTGTCAATCACAGAAGCCATGAAAAACCTGCTTTGGGCTTGGCTCTTCTGGTATTTATCAAATCCAGTGCAATGACACACTCCCCATGAAAGTACAGACACATATTGCAATCACTCAATTGTATTAGAATCTCATAGCATTTGTTTTCCATTATTGCTCGGGTGAAGTTTTAGCCCATTAAAAGACATCAGAGTGGGCTATTTTTAACCCTGAGGATTGACACTGCATACTAATAGATAATGAACTTGGTTCAGACTGCAGTCTTTCTCTGTGAAAATGATACTTGATATCACTCCTTGTTCTATACTGGAGGCAGGTTTCCAATGCTGCCTCTTACGTGTGCGCTAACCTGTCTACTATAATATCTTGTGGGAAAACTAGAAATTTTAGGGGCAAAGAGCATGCCAAGATATTGAAAATGTTTCATTGCTATTGCCCTGCCAAGCAGTTGTGCTTCTTCTTGATAAATGTATGTGAAATAATACCATCTCTTTTTGTTTTAATTTTTAGTCCTTTTTCTCTAGCAATATCCCCAAATATTTTAGGAGTAGTGTACAGTATATAGGGAAATCACGTTGCCCTGACTTTTTGTCATCTTTGAAAGGAAAAAGGGAGAACCAGGCCAAGTAATGCAAGATCCCCAAAGCAGAATGTGCTGAGAGAATGTTTGGGCCAGTATTTTCTTTTTATGTTCAATATGCTTACTGTCCTTTTAAAATAATATGTTCTGATGCTTTGAGTTCCTTCCAGGTTAGTGTAGGCTTTCCACCAACTTTTATGCAGTTCTTCAAAATCTCCTTTTATGTGCAGAGGGGGAATGGACAGGTACCACGATTTGTCTGGAGAAGAATATCACGTTTGGCAGCAAAAAAGAGATGCTCAAGGAATTAGGGTAACACTGTGACTGCAGCAATGGGTTCAAGCATAGGCACAATTGTGAGGATGGCATAGAACCAGGCAGTGATTCATTCTGTTGTGTGCCCAATGAGGAATTGGAACTGCATCCGTGCCACCTAACAACAATGGTGAATGGAAGAGCCCGCAAGCAGTATAAAGAGCTAACATCCTCTGCGGCTAACTGCAAGGTTGGAGGTTTGAGTTCCCCTAGAGGTGCATTGGAAGAAAGTCCTGGAAACAGATTTCTGAAAAATTGCCCTTTGAAAGCCCTATGGAGTTGTCACTTCTTCTCTGACTCAATTGGGTCTCCATGAGTCATAGTCTACTGGAGGAAAACTGGTTTTTAGTGATAGGCACAAGGTCAACACCAGCAAGGTCCCTCAAAACAAACAGGTTTCAGGAGAGCTTCCAGACTTGGCTCCCGACTTTGGAGAAAGAAGCTACTGAAAACATTATGCATAGCTTCAAAGCATTGTCAGATACTGAAAGCCTGAGCAAACGAGTGGAGCATTGTCAGATATAATGCTGGAGGATGAGTCCTTCAGGTCTGTGGGCGCTCAAAATGTGACAGCAGAGGGGCGGGTTTTCTTGAAGGAGCATTGATCATGGTGATGTGAGTCAAGTAAAACTGAGGGAGTGGAGCCTTTGGCATCTTAATTTGCAGTATGGCTCATCACTCACAATAAGGAGAAATAGCTGCAAAAATCTAATGACCAAAGTATAAATTTTGGAAACTTGGAAGTAGTCAAAAGTAAAATGGAGCACATAAAGATCAATTTTCTAGATATTAGTGAACTGAAATAAACTGAAATTGGCCATTTTGAATCAGAAAAGCATATGATTTACTATACTAGAAATAACACAATCAAGAAGAAAGGCATGCCAAAAATTGTCACAGAGGACCTTGCTAAATCCTTCATGAAGTAAAATGCTGTCTGTGACAGAATTATATCTATCTGCCGTCAAGGAAATCCAATCAATACAATTCTTATTCAAGTTTGTGAACCAACCACAAAAGCTAGTATGAAGAGTCCCTTTTGTTAGGAAAAAAGACACAGCAATTGTGTGAGGTAGAGAGAGGGGGTAGATTATTATCACCCTTATTTTAGTGTTTTGAAAATAACTCATCAATTTACTTGGGGTGACAAGGATAGTTAATGGCAGAACCAGGATATAACCTCAGATTGCTTAACTTTGAATTCTGTTCTATTTCTGGTACAGTGCATTTAATTTTCTAATCATTTTATTGGGGCCTCTTACAGCTCATACAACATTCCATTCATCAATTGTATCAAGGATAATATGTTACCATCACCATATTCTAAATATTCACTGTCTATTTGAACCCTTGGTATCAGCTCCTCTTTTTTCCCTCCCCCCCATCATGACCCCTTGATAAATTATAAATTATTATTGTTTTCATATCTTACACCAACTGCTGTCTTCCTTCACCCACATTTCTGTTGCTTCTTCCTCTGAGGGGGGGAGCTTATGCATCAATCATTGCGATCAGTTCTGCTTCCCTCCCCTCTTCTCCCCACCTTCCCCTTACCCTCTGGTATCACTACTCCCATTTCTGTTCCTGAGGGGTTTATCTGACTTGGTTTTTGTGTGTCATGAGCTCTTATCTGTATCAGTGTACGTGTTCTGGTCTACCCAGCAATGAAAGGCAGGCCTGGGGTCATGAAAGTGGAGGGTGGGAAGGAAGACTAAGCCTCAAAGAATCTGGGGAATATTGTGAGTTTTATTGGTGCTATACTGCACCCTGGTTGACTCACCCCTTCCTTGTGACCCTTCTGTGAGGGATGTTCCATTGTCTACAGATGGGTTTTGGGTCTCTACTCTTACCCACCTCATTCTCAACAAAGTGTCCTTTTCTTTGTTTTGGGTCTTATGATGCCTGTTACCTGATTCCATCAATACCTCATGATCACACAGGCTGCTGTGATTCTTCCGTGTGGGCTTGTTGGTTCTCTACTGGATGGTGCTTGTTTAACTTCAAGCCTTGAAGACCCCAAATGCTATATCTTTTGATAGCAGGGCACCATATGATTTCCTCACCACATCTGCTTATGCACCCATTTTGTCTTCAGGGATCATGTCAGGAGGGTGAGCATAACAGAATGCCAAGTTTTTAGAACAAAGTGTTCTTGTATTGAAGTAAAACTTGAGCAGAGGCCCAACATTCATCCATTTCCTCCTTGTATTACCATATGAACATATGTTCATAGGCCAATACCTCTATTTTTATGAATTCATGTATTTCTATGAGTGCACACCTATGCTTATAACTCTATTCATAACTTTGTTTCCTAGATCTTTCCTTTGTTTCCTTTTACCCTCCTCCTGCCCCACAATCATGCTCACCCTTCTTCTGTCTCTTAGCAATTCCTCTCGGCTAGATAGTTGCTGCTCCAACACCATTGGGGTTCTACATCCTCCTAGTTGTTGCTTTTAATGCTCTAGTTGTTCCCTTGTCTATAGTATTGTTTGATCACCATTTCTTTCCTGAGCCTCCTCCTCCCAACAAGTCCCTCTGGAACGTTCACTCCCATTTATTTCTCCTTGGATTTGCTTCCCCTGCCTATCTTACATAGGTAGGCAAAAGTAAAAGTAATAAAGACAAAACAAAAAGAGAAGATTGAATAAAAATAGAAAAAAGAAAAAAACTAGGAAAAAACAAAAGAGCAGACATAATGCCAGTTCTGTCTGCTAACTTTTATGACTATCTCCCCAATGGTCCTGGGGTGGGGTGGTGGTGTCTATGCACTGCCCCTCCTAATCTGAAATCTATTTTAAAAGCTCCTCAGTGTGGGGTAAGGAGGTGGATTTGCTTTTCTCTGCTGTTTTGTTACATTCCCTTCTTAGTTCACTCCACTGTAGGGGTGGTCAAACCAGATTCACTTCCCGCTGTGTGTCCCCAGTATTGTCCTCTGTCATGGTATGCTCCAGGGAGCGGACATCATGTCGCCAGCTGCTGTTGGCCTTACAGTCCTTCCTGTGTCTTAGAATTCCATGCAGGCATGCAGGGACGTCATCCTCAGAGTTTGGTGTGTCCATAGGTGGTGTACTCCCTCGTTCTCTCTTTTTCCTTCTTGGTTTGCTTCTGTATGAGCATGGCAGCCCAACCCTTCTCCCCAACCAGTAAGTTTAGGGTTGTCCTCTGTAGCACATACTTCTGGTGGGGGGGCAGTTTGGTTATGATTAGAGCCGGCTCTGTAGACCTCTCTGTTCACGAGTTGCTCCATGTGGTTAGGTTGCCCTCAAGGTTTGGCACACAGCTATAGGGGTCTGCATCCACGCTCCCATTTCTCTGGAGACAAAAACAATACTCTCCGCGTAGGTGGATTAGTGTCTTACTCCCCCAGTACCATTGTCTCCCTCCTTTTTTCTTTCCCTTTTCATCCCTCCAGCTAACAATCCCTCCCCCCACTTTCCCCTTCTTTGTGTTGGACTGACATGTGCATCCTTAGATTTATTCTTTCACCACCCCATTGCCTGTATCTCACCCCATAAAGTGTGAGATAAGTGGATTTTCTTCTATATCTACTGTACTGATTATACTTACCTCAGTGGACTAATGTTGTACTTGTCCTTTTGTGATGGACTAACTTTGCTTAGCATTATTTCTTCCAACTCTTCCCATGAGATGATGTGATTCATGCTATCAACAATGCTTTCTAGTGACGTGTAGCACTCCATTGTGTGTATGTGCCAGATTTTCTAATCCACCTGGATATTGGATATACATCGAAATTTAGGTTGTTTCCAATTCTTTGTGATTGTGAAATGTGCCACAATAAACATTGAAGCACAGAGGGCTGGCTGTGGTTTATTTCTTACTTCTTCTGGGTATATTTCCCATAGACGGATTACTGGGTCATACGGTAACTCAATTTCCATTTGCTTTATATACTGTTACATTCTATAGGCCAATATTTCGTTAAGGATTTTTGCATCTGTGTTCATTGGAGATATTGGTCTATAGTTCTCTATTCCTGTGGGGTCTTTGCCCTGTTTGGGTATCAAAGTAATAATGGTTTCATACAGTGAGTTTGGGAGTTTGCTATCTTTTTTCAATGCTCTATAATAATTTGTGGAGGATCGGTGTCATCTCTTCCCTGAATGCTTGGTAGAATTCTCCTGTGAAGCCATCTGGTCCGGGAGGTGTTTTTTAAGTTGGTAGTATCATGATAATCACATCTATTTTTTTTCTTTTGCTAATGGGCCTGTTGATTTTCTTGACATCTATCCAGGATAATCAAGGAAGGAGTTGTTTTCCAAATATTTGTCCATGTCTTCCACACTGTTGAATTCATTAGACTACAGACTCTCATAATACTTTGTGATTATCCTTTTAATTTCAATTAAAATCATAATTGGGGTTCATAGTGATCACTCCCGTTTCACCCTTCATCCTGACTATTGATGTTTGCTCATTCCTTTTCTTGGTTAGGTTTGCCAGCCATCTGTCAATTCTGCTGATCCTTTCAAAGAAGCAGCTTTCTGTTGCATTGATATTTTGCACTGTCACTTGTCTTCCCACCCATTTAATTCTGCCGTGGATTTAATTCATTCTTTTCTTTTTCTATTGGAGAGGTTGTTCTATTTGGTGGAGATTTTTTGATACCATATCAGTCATAAGTCTCTCTGTTTCATATTTGAACTTATTGCTACCAAGCTACCTGTGATAACAGCTTTTGCCGTATACCATAGGTTTGGGTACATTGTATTCTCATTTTCATTAGTTTCCAGAAGCTTTCTAATTTCTTTTCTAATCTGGGCCAGTACCCATTCATGTTACAGAAGATCATTACTCATCTGTCAGTTGTTTGCCCTTGCCTTTCTGGACATCCTCTTGTTGATCTCCAGTTTTATGGTACCATGTTACAAGAGGGACATGTGAGTGATTTGTATGTGTTTGAATTTACACAGGCTTAACTTTTGTCCCAGCGTATTGCCTGTTTTCAAAAATGAGCCATGTATATTTAAAAAGAATGTGATTTTTGTTGCATTTGCATGTAGAGCTCTATAAATGTCTATCAGGTCCAATTGCCTAATTGTAGTGTTTAACTCTGTAGCTTCCTTGCTGAGCTTCTTTCCAAGTGATCTATCTTTCTCTGATGGTGGTGAATTAAAGTCACCTACTCTGATTTTCCCCCCTTGTGTTCTATTTCTCTATTTCTACATGATTTCCTTTTCATCCTTTGAATAGTTTGGTGAATTTTGTGGGTCTCTCATTAGGTGTGGGTATATTTATTATGATTAGAATTTCCTGGTCTACTGATACTTTGAGCACTAAATGGTGCCCATCCTTGGTTCTTGTTATGGTTGGAACCTTAAAGTCAATTTTGTCAGAGATTAGGATTGAAAACCCTGCTTTTATAAAATTTCCATTTGCCTGGTATATTTTCTGCCAGCCTTTATTCTTAGCCTGTTTTTGTCTGCAAGCTTATGGTGTGTCTCTTGCAGGCAACAGACTGATGGGTTGTTTTCTGAGCCAGTCTTCTAACATTTGTCTTTTAATGGGTGAGTTCAGGCCATTGACATGCAGAGTTATTACTGTCACTGTGGATTCATTACTGTCATCTATTACCTTTGGTGTTAGGTGTTTTCCTATCTAACTTAATATCAGTGTGCTGTGTTTATGTGGGGGCTTCATTCTTGTCTTCTTTTCCCTCCGAGGCAATGTTATCTTGGTAATTATTTTCACCATGTTGACTTCTGGATAAGGTGGTGCTACATGCAGTCCCCTGTTTGTGCTTGGTGGATGTTGGTCTTCTGACCACACTGAGTCAGTAAAGATTTTTTTTGCAGTGTTGGGTGTCTTATGGCATATTCTTTGGGGTTTTCCTTGTCTGGGAAGAATCTCACCTCACTGTCTATATTAATAAATAGTTTGGAAAGGTAGAGGATTCTTGGGTTAGCATTTTATTCTTTCAGCTTTCTGAAGATGCTACTCTGCCTGTCCTCTTCATTATATCTGCAGATAGGTCTGAGCATATTCTTACCTGAGCATATCTTATGTGACTGCATTTTCTTTACTTTTGCTGTACTTAAATTTTGTTTTCCTCAAAGTTGGATAATTTAACTATTATGTACCTTGGAGAGTTCTTCCTGTGGTTTAGTTTAATTGGTGTCTTCTCTCTCCCTGAATGAATGTCTGGTTTTTATTCATTAAGGTGGAGAAGTTGACTTCTAGAAATTCCCTTGCTAAATTAGCTGTTGACTTCTTCACTATGTTTTTTTTCGGGTAGACTAATTATTTGAATATTGTTCCTCCTCAGAGCATCTGTCATTGTCCTCAGGTTTTCTTCCACCTCTTTGATTATCTTGTTTGACTGTCTTTCTTGTTTGCTGAAGTCTGTCTGATTGTCCTCCTGAACTCTGGTATAGTTCCCCACCTCTTCTAGTCTGTTGGTGTGTTAGTCTGGGTAGACTAGAGAAACAAATCCACAGAAACTCATATATGTATATGATAGAGTTTTATATATAAGGTAAGTGTACAGTCAGAAAGCATCCCAACCCTGTCCAGTTCAAGCCCATAAGTCTGACTTAGCCCATATGTTCGACACCAATCTATAAAGTCCTCCTCAAGCTCACAAAACACACACAATGACGCAGAAGGCAGGGGGACCACAGCCTAGTGGGTAGCAAGTGTTTGAATCCAGTGGCGTTGTAAGTAATTCAGTGCTGGAAGGGGTCTCCATGAGGCTTCTCCAGCACCCAGAGTTGCATAAGGATAAGTCTATGTGGCTTCTCCTAAGGGATGTATCACAGGAAGTGAGCCTTGCCAGCTGAAGCAGGATACTGGCTAAGGCAGCTGCACCCTGGTCCAGCCATCAGAGCATGAGACCTGAGAACCAGAAAAGTGAGGCTCACCAAGCCATTTTATCTCTTCCCCTTAAATTAACTCCACATGTGTTTATCAGGCAGGTTGGCATAATAAACTTTAACTATCTTAGTTGGTGAGATCTGTTATCTTGTGTTTTGTTTCTGTTACTTCATAAAATAGTTGTTGTATTTCCCTTTGCTGCCCGGACTTCATCTCCTCTATAGTGGACATCATGTCTATCATTGCATCCTTATTATGTGTTGATTTCTTCATACCTTATATTACTCAAAACAGCATACTGAAGATTTATTTAATTGCAGATCAATGTCAAGTTCTTCAATGAATGCTGTTAGGTTAAGGACCTCTTCTGGTTTTGTATTTTGCTTTTCTTGTTCTCTTGTTGAGGTATATTTCTATCTGCATTTCTGTTTGGAAGAACTGGGCACCATGCACGCAGGAGGCTGTGGGGACCCGAGCTCTTTCTCTGTGTGACTGGTAAGAGTGCTTTCAGGACTACCTGTGGCCTACTATGGGGGGGTGGGGGTGGACAGAGTGTGGTGTAGGTGAAGTTCTGTGTTGACTCAGTGGCCAGAGTCTGTGGGGGCTTCAGAGGGTGTGCTGAGTTCAGTGACTGTAGGTATGCCATTGGGCTGGGTGGGGTAGGTTTTCAGTGTGGGCACAGGCCTGGTCTGGACTGTCTGCCGCAGTCTGCAGGATTTTCAAGACTGTCTGTAGAGCCCCAAACTGGTAGAGAAAGATTTTGGCTTGGGCTGTGCCCTTCAACTGCTGGCTTTTACGGTTTTATTAAACTAGAATCCTAGGAAGTGCTCTGGGGATTAGCGTTCTGCCTGTCTTGTTATGTTAATGAACGGCTAATAGACCAGACCAGGCTTCTGGTGGCTTACATTCAAAGTTAGGCCAAAGAACACAGCCTGGATTGTAAGCATTTATTTATTTTTTTTCTTTTCCTTTTTATAATGGGCTTGTGTAATGCCCTGGTATTGGCTGGACTGTGCTGTTTAGCTGAGTGGTTTTTGGGTAGTCTGGATCTGAATTCTCCCCAAGCTGCCCTCCTGTGGCCTCCCAGTTCTCTCCTGCACAGGTATGTCATGGGTAAATATCCCAGGGGCTCCTCAATTGCGGCAAATTATCTATCGTTACCCATGCTGGCAGGTGCAGAGCTGGGGAGAGAGGGAAAAAAGGATGTATGAGGTAGTCACTACATTCCTGGCTGGGAAGGGAGCATGCAAAGCAGGAGAATTCAGGAGTCAGCTGGATAACAGAGAGGGAAACTCCGGCGTGACGTTGTGGTTAGTGCTCAGAAGCTCTCCATGAGCCTGGTATTATGACCACCTTTAGACAGATCCTGGGGAAAGTACTGCATGCCGCGAGTCTCAGATCGTGGGTGTAGGAAGGGGTGGCAGATGCCATCCCACTAGAACTCCTGTAGGGTTAGGGGAGCCCGCAGGCAGATGAGATGTACTTAGAGTGTTTCAGTGAGTTTCCGCATCCGCTCCGTGGGTGAGAATCGCAGGTAGAGGTCTGAAGCAGACCTTTAGTGCATTTAATCTATTTTTAGCAGCCAGCCTTCCAATATTGGCCTCATTATCTCATAATTTTCTGATTTAACAACAGGAGCATGGGGCTCGTGAGTCTACCTGGATGTCACCTTGACTCCTCTGTCATTCATTCTTGATGTGTGCACAATGTTTAACCACTCCGTGTTTCTGGAGATTGGTGTCTAGTCCTTTCCAAACATGTAGCTCCTTTTTTAAAAAGTCCATCCCGTTAAAACTTCACTGAAGATAGAACCTGAGCTAAGACCCTCAGCTTGCGATAAAGGACAGCTATGTCGAATGCTTATTATTTTCTACTCAGGGTAGCTAGTAAGGCTATCCGGCTCTCCTATATATACACATTTTCTTGCCTCTGTAAATTTGTTTTGATCACTGTGTCTCACTTTCAAGTTTTATCTATTATTTAACATCTTGTCATTTTTCTCATTTTTACTTGCTAGCAAAATTGTCCTAAAATAGCTGTTTATACAGAATGGACCGAATGTGACACTACATTTATAGTAAAACAGTATTCAAGACTCTATACAAAGAGTTCCTGAGTCGCAAAGGTTGTGCCTCTCCATTCTGGCTGAAACACTGCTGCAATCAGAGGATGACTCCGCAATCTGTTTTACCTTCTAAATATTGTGCAGCATGGTGAAAATCACAAAGTCTTTTGAAAATAAGGAGACATTGTAGTATTTGTCTTCTCAGAAATCATGAGCCCTTCTAATTCATACTAATATATGTGTAGATTTATATTAACTAAAAATGCCTCTGGCATTGAATTTACTACTCTTTTAACCAGGAGATATAAATGGTAATTGTCATTACTGTAGTTCCTAATATGGCTCAGAGGTTCCTTTAGGATGGGCCATTAGTCCAGAGATGAAGACCTGAAATTCCACACACTCATAGCCTATATTGTTGGATTAATTTATGCCCAGGAAGAAAACAAGTGCATTCCTTGTGAGTATATGTGTGGGTGGTGAATCCCTATGAATAAACCTGACAACTACTTATGACCACTGATAAGCAGATATTTTTGTTTTATTTTTTATATATATTTCCAATGCATACAGCATTGTATAACACATTGTTCAAAGAATTAATGAATGAAGGAAAGAACTCCTGAACAGAAAGAAAGAAGTTCATGAGTAGAGATCAATATAAAAACGTTCCTGAAATTTGTGAGTTCCTATATCTAGGTCTCCCCAAATCCCACTCTCATGCTGCCCTCCTCAGGGTTAAGGAAGCCAGTGGTGTGTTCTTTTTATATAAGCTGCTTTGAATTTAGTTTCTGTCATTTGCAACCCAAAATCATCCAAATTAAATGCCTACCTACTACTTATAGGCAATTTAAATTAAATTTAAACATACTTACCTGCCTAATTAAACTATAACCGAAACACCCAAGACCATTGACATCAAGTCAATTCTGACTCATGATGATATTTTATAGAGTTTCTGAGGCAGTAAATATTTACTGGAGCTGAGAGCCTCACCTTTCTCATTTACTGACCTAGGTAGGAGGGAGATTAATGTTTCATCAAGAAGAGGCTGGCATGACTGTGATCTTCAAATATAATTTATGAGTGGCTGAAGACAAAGGTGTTATCTTAAAGTGCATGAGGAGGCCATTGCAGCTGAAAAGATTCCATAGGGTGGTATCTAGATGTGTGTCAAGAAGAAACTCATTGTCAAAGTAGAGAATGAAGACAGAGGAGTGGTGCCAGACAAGGTCAAAACAATGCAACAGGAATTTTGGATAAACTTAGATTTAGAATCCAGATGCTTAGGTTTTCTTCCTATGACTCCGTCTCTTCATTTTGATTTCTCTCAATAGTTTAAACAGCTTATCCATAGCCTGATATATTATAAAGAATGTGACTCATATCAGGAATAAAGTATATATTACAAATCAGATGTCAAAGTTTCCTCAGAAGTGTACATAAAATGCCAAGTGTGCAGGTTTTTCAGTCATCTAAGGAGAGATAATTACTTGGGGTCAGAAACCAAGGAGAGGTTTCTGGCCCAAACTAATTATTCCAATTTTTTTTGCCTCTGTTCTTGAATAATGAACTAAATTTCAATGAATGGGGATAAATGGCATGTAAATGGTACTGTCGTTGAGTGCTCACAATTGCACCAATATGCATCAGTATGATAAATGGAGAAAATATTAAAGTTGTTAAGGATTTCATCTTGCTTGTATCTATAATCAATGCTTCTGGGAGTAGTAGTCAAGAAGTCAGGTGATATATTACATTTGGTAATTGTGCCACACAGACCTCTTTAAAGCATTGATTATCTCATTAAGGTGTTGATGAGGAAGGGTGTAACTTTGAGGACTGTGGCTGACCTAAACACTCCATATACATATGAAGGCTGGGCAGCACATAAGGAAGATGAGGGAAGGATTCATGGCTTGGAATTATGGTATTGAGAAGAATATTGAAAGCAGTGTTACCAAAATGTGTTAGTCTGTGCTGATTAGAGAAACTTCTGCATGACCACCAACCCCCAGTGTTTGTGTTAAGTGTTCAGTCGCTTAAGAGCTTAATCTGCACAAGTCAACAGCACTAAATAAGTAAACACATCACACACATCAGACTTTAACGAAGGGGATCAAAATGCCTCCCGAATCTCTAGTGAATTGTGATACAAAAGGAGGAATGAAAGAGAAGAAAAGAATCTTGCACCAGTCTGTGATTTCTGTGACCACTTTAGCTTAATGCTACTCTACTCTACTTGAAAACCATTTAGCCTAGAAAATCTCACCAAATCTATAATATCTTAGGTAATTACTGTTTCATTTTGCTGAGTTTTAATGATTCTTTTACAATCATGGACTGAATCCGTTCCTGCCACAGAGAACTAAAACAGACAAATTCTTCTAGCACCTCGTCACATCGTATCCCAGCTTCGGGTAGGGGTCTCTAGAACAGATTTTACAAAAGACCCGGAGAGTAAACAATGCGTTCTAATTGAAGAAAGGAGCCGAGGACAGTGTTGCAAGCAGGAAATGTATTGACCAATTGAGTCAAAGTAATGTCAGGCAATTCTTGAAATGAACTTGAACTGGTTAGGCTTGCTTCAGCAGCACATATGCTAAAAGTGGGATGCCAGAGGTGAGCATGGCTCCGGAGCAAGGATGACACGTGAATATCTGAAGCGGTCCACGCTTTGTTTTATAGTCAGCTGGTTAACAAAATCATTTAATTGGTTTCGCTTTCATGTTCCAAACTATGCCTGTCCTTTTAAAAAGACATAACCCTATGCTTAGCAACATGGTCAAAGCAGTAGTTGATCTGAGGCTTTGTGTAGTTCTAGAGCTTGCGCACGGATCAAGAGGCAGCTGTGCCCACAGAATGAGGGACAGCTGCCTGGTTTAAAAGCAGGAAATGTGCGCATGTCAGGGTTGCGTCTTCTCACCATACTTGTTGTATCGGTGTGCTGAGCACATACATAATCAGAGAAGTTGCCTCAGATGAGGAAGAATATCACATCATTTTGAGAGGAAGGCTAATTAACACCCTGTGATATCCAGGTGACCCATCCTTGGCTTGCTGAAAGTAAGGAGGAATTGAAGCACTTGCTGATGAAGACCAAGGATTGTTAGGTACACCTTCATCCTCCATCTAACATCCCTGCTCTTCAATTATCTAAAGGGTCTTGTGCAGTATATTTATCTAATGTAACTTGCCTTGTGATCTCTTGACTGCTGCTCCCATGAGCAGTGATTATGGATCCACGCAAGGCAAAATCCTTGACAACTTGAGACTTTTCTCCAATTATGATATTACCTATTGGTCCAGCAGTGAGGAATTTGGTCTCCTTAATATTGAGTTAGTTGTAATCCATACTAAAGACTATAATTCTTGATATTCATCGAGTGCTTAAAGTCCTCCTCATTTCCAGCAAGCAAAGTTGTGCTATCTGCATAGAGCATGTCACTAACAAGTTTGGTTCAATTCTGACGCCTTGTTCTTCTTCCTATATCCATTTTTTCTATGATTTGCTCACCATACAGATTGAACAAGAATGGTGAGAGGATACAACCCTGAGGCACACTTCCCTGATTTTAAACCACGCAGCATTCCCTTGTTCTGTTTGCACAACTGCCTCTTGATCAAGTTCCTCAAGAGCACAGTGAAGGGTTCTGGAATTCACATTCATCTCAAGGTCATCAATAAGTACTCATAGATGCATTTAAATTTTTATTGTGTCTTCAGTAACATGAGAGGACCTTTACTTAAGCTTGAAAGAACTTGATAGTATAGGCAATAATGACTTATTATATTGCTACAGTCATGATGTCTGGAGCAGTCAAGATCATAGCTTCACTTTATTCTGTGCTTGTTGGTCCACTCCAGTAGTGTTATGTCAGGAATTGGTACTCTTTCACAAGGGATGGAAATGAACCAGAAGACCATGAGAGTTAAATAATTGCGATGGTAAAGCACTCGACTAAGTGAGGTGATCTGAGAGTATTAAATCTGCACAAGGAAGGACTTGGTTAAGATGTTATCACTGTCCTCATAAGAGAAGAGAAATGTAACTATGTCCAGTTCTATTGTGAATTCCACCACTACTGGTGGTATGCCTTTTTTTTTTTGCACTGACAACTGTACGTTTTCTTCTTATTATATGCCATTGAGTCCATGCTGACTCATGGCGACCCTATAGGATAGAGTGGAGCTGTCCCTGTGGTTTTCTGAGGCTGACTTTTCACGGAAGTAGAAAGTCTCATCTTTCTCCAATCAACAATAATGATGTCAGATAAATACAATTCCATTATGCACATGGTGAATCTAAGGTTGGTGATAGTGGTGTCTAGGTGCTGGCAGTCTGGAAACCTGGCTTTGAATTCCAGCCAATGCTCATGTATGTCCAGGGTAACTTGTGCATTATTATGATGCTGAACAGAGTTGAGCAGAGGTTCCAGATTCAGATTAACTAGGCAGAAAACAATTTTCAATGTACTTCTGAAAATCAACCAATACAACCCCATGAATCACAATAGTCCAACGATCCATAATCAGTGAAAGGAGTTGGGCTGGAGTGGACATCTTTTCATTTTATTGTGCATAGGGTCACCAGAAGTTGAGGACTGACTCCGTGGAAAATAACAAAAATAAAGCTGAGATTCAAATGTGTATGAAAAGTTGAATGTAAAATTGATCATTTGTCATAAGATGATATTTGGGGGAAAACTCTAAAGGGCTTCTTTATCATATTTATGTTTTCATTAGAAGAAAATTGATTATTGAATATGGCACTGATATAAGGATAAACATACTCATATTTATAAATAGGTTACTATGTACACAAGTATATATACATACAACTTATTTCACCAAAGCAGCTAAGTAAATCAACAAATCTTTAAAAAAATTTGAACCATTCAGTTCTTTTAAAAATGTATCTTAAGATCAGTCTTTTGAAGAATGTGTCAGAATTGCCTCAAAGTGAATCACATACTTAATCTTAAATAGTTAGTACTACTTAAATGCTAAAACAAAGCATAGAGGAAAATATTTTACAACTTGTAATAACCAGAGTCCCTAATCAAGCCACAAATAACCCCAAATATAAGAGAAAGATTTGAAGGATCTGACTTCATAAAAATTAAAACCTTCTGCACTTTGAAAAACACTATTGAGGAAAAAAGGGAAACCGAGCTGATTCCAGGAACCCAAGTGGAAGGTGAATTATGAGAATGACGAGTGCAACGAATGTATAAGGGTGCTTTGCTCAATTGATGTATGTACAGATTGTGATAAGAGCCTTATGAGCCCCAATAAAAAGATTTTAAAAAAATTAAAAAAGAAAACAAAAAAAAAAGAAAAACACTATTGAAATAGTTAAGGGTTATTGTGCCAACCTGCCTGATAATCACACGTGGGCTTAATTGAAGGGTGGAGAGATAAATGGCTCAGTGAGCCTAACCTTTCTAGTTTTTGGGGTCTCTTGCTTTCTGATGTTTGGACCAGGGTACGGCTGCCTTAGCCAGTGCCCTGCTTCAGCTGGCAAGGCTCACTTCCTGCAAGACATTCCTGAGGAGAAGCCACATGGACGTACCCCAATGCAGCCCTGAGTGCTGGAGAAGCCTTATGAAGACCCTTGCCAGCACTGAGATGCTTACACGCTCACTGATTCAGCTTTCCTCCTGTAGTCTGCATCATCGTGTGTGTTTTGTAAGATTGAAGAGGACTTTGTGGATTGGTGCTGGACTTATGGGTTAATGTTGGACATATGGGCTTGGGCAGCACTGGGTTGGGATGCTTTCTTAATGTACACTTATCCTTTATATAAAACTCTCTTATATGTATGAGTTTCTGTGGATTTCTTTCCCTAGTTTACCCAGACTAACAACCATTAAGGTATAAAAAGCCTATCTGCCATAAAAAATAATATTCACAATATATATGTATGACAATGGGCTTATATATCCTGAATGCATAAATAACTTACAACTTAAGAGCCACGGTTTAAGCTGGCCAGGTTAATAGTTCTCTATCCTGAACCTCTAACACACCTGGACATTGCACATGAAATCACTTTGCAATTACTTATTTGACTTTTGGTTCTGGTGTACACCTGAGATACTAAGAGGGATCACATGGGGGTCCCATGCTAGCTGGTATTAGGCCAGTAAAAGCCTAGGAGGTTGGAGACATGCTGAGCTTCCTGGGCTGGAGAGCATAAACCTTGGTCTTAAGAGAGGTAGTGCAGCCCTTGAGAACACCAAAACTTGTCTCAGAGTGGGGACACCAACCCACTGATAAGAACTTGGAAGATTCATCAGAAGGGACTGGAATCAGAAGTAGCAGAAATTGGACTCAGTAGAATGTAGAGTGAGAAGAAGCAGAAGCCAAAATCTGCAGAGCAGAGAAAAGGCAGCAGAGCCATCTGAGCGGGGAGACAAGCTAGGGATGCTAGGGGCAATAGCAGCAGTGAGCCAGTTGATACCAGGAAACCTGGCCTGTGACCAGAGGACCAGAGGAGGCACTAGAGGGGCGGTCTGCTGAGCCCGAGAGCATATCATATAGAGTAGCCTGCATCCTGAGACTTTGTCCAGGATTGTCCTGAGATTTTTCATTTAGAGTTTCTCCAGTAGCAAAGGGAACAGAGCCAGTCAAGAGATATGCCAGCCCAGTGATGTAAAAGCAATTATTGCTTTCTATTTCTGGGTACTGTTTTTCTACCTCTGTGTAATATTAACTATCTGCCTACAGGTTGCTAATTCTCTGGGAGCCACTTATGTGCTTTGTCTCAGATTGGATGAGCATGTATTAGTGCACAACCAGTAATAAATTTGAATTGTTTAAACAAAACAAAATTAAAAAAAAACAAAGCTGAGGTTTATGAAAGAAAATGAGTTACCAATAATCCCACCCAGGTCAATAGAGAGGATATCTGGAATTAAAACTCAGGTAAGGGATTTTCATAGTAGATTCTCTTTGCCTTGCTTTTTTGGTGACTCAGAAATGACTATGATCTCATATAGTATGTGTAAGATGCAGACAGCTGACCTCATTTGGAAGGCACTCCCATATGATGTGATTACTGTCCTCTGATTAGAGTTATGGATACACACGCATCCATGAAGCTGATCCACCAGTGTGTGAGGCCTTTACATGATTTATAAACCTTCAATTCTAGGAGACTTTATGGAACTCCCATAACACGCCATCATGTAGGTTTCTGTATTGCATTTGACACCCAATGAGCTACTCCTTTTCTCACCAAGACTCTAAGTATTCTTTAATAGGATAATAGGCAGCAGTGGGTATTGATTATTAAATACACTTGTATGTTTCAGGCAAGTCAGCAACTCAGTCATACCTCTAGATTTACCCAGCCAGTCTCTTGCCTAAGAATGAGTGTGTTTTTTATTAATCAATTGCTGTTTATTTGGCACATGGCTGTCTGGGTAAATGTAAATGATGTGTATTTAAGAAGCTTGATATCAACCTCTACCTTAGGAACAGTCATTTATCAGAGACTACGTTGCCATTAATAACCTTTCCCCGGGGAATTGCAGGCAAATGGTTATTATTTGGTGATATGGGGCCTTTAGTCAGACATGCTGGCAAACGGAATCTTCCATTTCAGAAGAATAATAGGATGTGATGTGGCAAAACAGTGTCAGGGTGTACAAAAGAGACTGCCTAATTCTCTCAGGAAAGGACTCCTGGTGGCCCAGGGGGTTTCTCCCCTACTTGGGGTGTCACCCCCAAGATCACCAGCATTTCAAAACCCAGAGCTGCTCTGTGGGTAATCGATGGCACTTTCTACTCCTGTGAAGAGTTGCAGACTCAGGGTAGTTCTACTCTGCCCGACTGGTAGGGGTGGCTGTGAGGCTGAATGGATTCATTGACATTGAGTTTAGGAGGTCAGACATTTGTTTTAAACTTCAGTTTTTCACTCCAGGTGCCATCAAGTTGATCTTGACTCATCATAAACAAAACAACAACTCAACAGCCATCAAGTTAGTGCCAATCAATAGAGCCCCATAGGCCAGAGCAGAGCTAACCCTGTGGGTTACTGGGACTGTAAAGCTTTAAGGGAGCAGAAAGCTCATCTTTCTCTCACAGAGTAACTGCTGAGTTTGAACTGTTGACCTTGCAGTTAGCAACCCAAAATGGAAACTAGGACACCACTGGGGCTCCCTTTTATGATTCATAGTAACAGTATATAGAGTTTCTGAGACTAAATTTTATGGGCACAAACAGCCTCATCCTTTTGCCTTGGAACAGCTAATGGACTTGAACCATTGATTTTGCTGTTAGCAGCCCTATGCCAGGCCCACCGTGCCACCAGGAATCCTTAGTTTTTCACTAAAGAGATCTTTTATAAAGTTAAGGGAGAATTTTCTAAAGGTAAGGATAATAGATTGTTTCAACTGTAGGCAAACTTGAAAATCCTCTACTCTAATCTTTGAGTCAAGCAACTTTCATTTTGATGATGTGGAATCTAGCACAGAAAGTTTAAGTAGGAAGTGGCCGTGTCCTGATGAAGAGCTCAAAGTACTCAGGTCTGAGAAGGGCCCAGTTTAGATTAATACCAAGATGACAGTTTTCTTCACTGACTTTTCAACCCAACATCAGAAATGACAAAATAAACCAGGGAAGTATCAGAGTCTCTGAGGGGATTAAGTTACTTAATTGATGATATAAGTAAGAATTATATAGATCCTGGGAAACAGAGATAAGAGAGGAAATCCAGTGGAGGATGTAAGAGCTTGGCATAACTTAGCCTGACAATGACATTTTAATCATAAAAGATGAAATACCAAGGATTTAGACACACAGAAAACATTGGTCAAGACGGAATCAGTATCAAGTACAGAGCATTATTGTACTGTAATAGACACAAGTAGAATAAAGTGCTGCTTACAAGGGAGATAAAACTGAATAGTAGGAGAAGGACACGCAGTGCGAGGAGGAGGAGGAGGAGGAGGAGGAGGAGGAGGAGGAGGAGAAGGAGGAAGGAGAAGGAGAAGGAGAAAAAGTGTTCTGCTTTGGATAATGTTGAAGGAAACATAACATTTTAAGATTCTAAAATTTCATGAATCAAGGCAAAAGTATTTGAATTTAATTCTGGAGGCAAGAAAGAATTACTGGCTTTATTTTTTTTAATTTTATGGTATATCTGTCTAATTAAATGAAGTAAAAGCCAAAAATTATAAGTATTTCTAGATAAAGAGAGGTTTATTTATAATTTTTGTGACCTTTTGGCAGGAGAGTGTGTATCTGGAATGTCACCTCTTCTGTACAGCCTTTTCCAAAAGTTTTTGTACTTTGTAGTTTGCATGCTGGTATATTATTTAAGACATTTTTTATTGGTTCCTGCCTCTTCTGAAACACTTTGTTATTTGGTTGCTATTTTATTTGAATAGTCTTGATAATTTTGATACTAGAACAGTTTTTAGGAAATAATAAATATTCAAATTTGTTAAAATTAATGAATATTAACGTGCCTTATGTATATAGTGCTTTCTGTTATTTGCTTCCAAAATGCTTTCACATTATTTCCTCTAATTTGCAAAATTAGGTTGATATGAAGCTAGAATTAGTGTCTATAATTTAAAATTATAAAATTATTGTTCAGAGAGTTTACTTGTCCAAGATTCTAGAATTATTGTTTATAATTTAAAAGGATGAAGCTGTTATTCAGAGTTTAATTGTCCAATATTATACAACTAGGAAGTGATAGATGAAGGGAAATTTATAGCTCCAAATTCTTTTATATCATTATTGCATCATGACACACACATGATCCTAAAAAGTTATCTAGGATAATTGGCTTAAAATTAAAGCTCCGTTTTTCTCATGCAATCTGAGTTATTGTACTAAATGAGGCTGATAAACTAATATACAATCATGCCTGTTATTCAGTTGGAAAGGGACATCACTGATAGTCATGCTTATATCTCATTGGCAACAAAGTCTTGGAATAGGTAGAGCAATTGAGGTATCAACACAGAAGAGAGAACTATCAATTCTGAATAAAGAAACCTCAGGTTTACCATTGAGAACATGGTGATGAGCCAACAGAATCTGGGAACATGAATAAGAACCTAGAATTCTAAGAAAGATACATGTTTTTATGATCGAATGGAATTATTTGGCTCTAAAAGCAACGATGTGTGAATGTACAGAGATGTTTTAGAATGTGTCAAGAATCTAGAATAGGAAGTAGGGGGTGGATAATTGGGAGGGATGGGTGAGCATGGGGACATGGACTAATCATAAAGAACTGCATACCCTATGCCATGGAGTTTAGAGTCCATGCTGTAAGCAAGAAGGCTGTTGCTGTGTTTTAAGATGGAAATGACTGAGTAAGACTTGCATTTTGGAAATATTACTCAGGTTCTATGACAGGATAGATTGTGCAGAGGTTAGTACAATAGTCTAGATCAGTACTTCTCAAACTGTAACTAATGTTTGGATTATCTGTGGATGTTGTTAAGGTGCAACTTCTAATTCTACATTTCTAAATATCCCAAATTTTCAGTAGGAAGAACTAGATGTCAGATAAGAAGTGGCCATAGTAAGACTGTGTTCATAACAGTAAAAAGGAGGAGATATTTCTGAAGACGCCGAAAATTCAAACCCAAATTTTCTTTTTGTGTAGTCAAATTCTATCAAGTGTTTTGTTATATATTCCTAGTCCATAAGCTGTAAAGAGAATCTGCATGAACTATTTGCACATTCAAACTTTTTTGTCGAATAAGGATGTATCTTATGTGTGTGTTTCCTGTCTTCCCTATAAAATTAAAATGTGCCGAGTCACATGTTATGTCCTAATTGTCCTGCTTTCCTGTGAACACAGAGAATTAGTATTATGGCAGATCAAACCCAATTGCTGCTGCTTGTGAGAAAGATAGGGCTTTCAACTCTTGCAAAGACGAGCACGCTTTCAAAACCCTATAAAGAGTGGCAGGGACCAGATCAAATACAGGGATACACATGGTACAAACTAAAAAGGAGGTGGGGAAAGGAAAAAATAGATAATAAAAAAGAAATGGGTAGTGGGGCACAGGGTACTAACCCACCCAAGAAGAGGGTATTGTTTATATCTCCATGGGGAAAGAGGGACCAGATTTCAACCCAGTGCCCCAAGATGTGAATGCAACATTCCGGCATGGAGTAAGGAACCAGTGGAGAGGTCTGGAGGTCCGGGGCCCCAGTGCCAAGTACTAAGTGCACACCTGCTCCTCCCCCCAGAAGAATTTATTTCAAAAGATGGCATTGAATCTGCAGCTCTGGGAGGGGCATATATCTGATGAGAGCACACAGGTGCTGATGAAGGGGGAGGAGAGAGTGGAGCACATCCTAGCCCACCAGGCCTTGAGGACGATGACCCCAATTAGAGCAGCCAGTCCACAGAGAGGATCACATGGCCAGCCCCACAATGAGACATGATGCCCTTCACTGACCCATAGCTCTACAGAGGACAACACTGGAGACGCAGTGTAGGAATTGCACCAGATCTGATCCGCCACACTGAGGCAAAACACTAAGGGGGTGCAACAGAGCAGCAAGTGAATGGAGTGGCAGGGAATGCTGAAGGTGGACTTTGGTACCAGGGCATGATACCCAGACTGGACTGGAAAATACTCCTAAAGGCCAACAAACGATCCTTGAATTAACTACAAGCTTTTCTTTTTTTATGTGTTTTGTTTTGGTTTTTTTTTGTCAGTGGTTTATTGTTATTATTTTGTTGTATACTGTTGCTTTGTTTTCCTCTGTCTTGTTTTTATGCAAGTTATTATCTCCACAGGTCTGTCTAAATAAGACAGGCTGGATGAACTATCTGGAGGAAAAACAATGGGACCGATAGTTCTGGGGGGACTTGGGATAGGGGGAAGTGGTGGGTAAGGAAGCGGTGTTAACTAATCCAGGGACAAGGGAACAACATGGGATCCAAATTGGTGGTGAGGGGGGAGTGGCAAGCCTGGTATGGAATGATCAAGGGTAAGGTAACATAAAGAAGAGATATAGCTGTAACCCAGGTGGGGACGGAGAATGATAATGGGGCAGGAGGAAAGTCAATGGAAATAGAGGAAAGAGATAGGAGACAAAGGGCATCTATAGAGGTCTAGACAAAGACACGTACATGCAAATATATATATATATATATATATATATATATATATATATATATATGGATGGGGAAATAGATCTATGTGTCTATATTTATAGGTTTAGTATTAAGGTGGTGGAAGGACCTTGGACCTCTACTCAAGCACTCCCTCAATGCATGAGTACTTTCTTCTATTGTATTGGCATTCTATGATGCTCACCCTCCCAAAACAACTGCTGAAGCCAAAGTGGGTGAACAAGTAAATGTGGTGAAGAAAGCTGATGGTGCCCGGCTATCAAAAGAGATAGCATCTGGGGTCTTAAAGGCTTGAAGATAAATAAGCGGCCATCTAGCTCAGAAGCAACAAAGCCCACATGGAAGAACACACCAGCCTGTGCGATCTTGTGGTCCCGAAGGGATCAGTTATCAGGCATCAAAGAACAAAAAATCATATCATTGGCTGCACACCTCCAAGATACGATCGCCGAAGACAAACGAGTGCATAAGCAAATGTGGCGAAGAAAGCTGATGGTGCCCTGCTATCAAAAGAAATAGTGTCTGGGGTATTAAAGGCTTGAAGGTGAACAAGCAGCCATCTAGCTCAGAAGCAACAAAGCCCACATGGAAGAAGCACACCAGCCTGTGTGATCACGAGGTGTCAAAGGGATCAGGTATAAGGCATCATCACACACACAAAAAATCTTACCATAGTGAATGAAGGGGAAAGTGCAGAGTGGAGACCCAAGGCTCATTTGTTGGCCACTGGAGATCCCCTCACAGAGGGGTCTAGGGGAGGAGTTTAGTCAGCCAGGGTGCGATGTAGCACCAATGAATAATACAGCTTTCCCCCAGTTCCTAAATGCTTCCTCTACCCCCCAACTAGCATGATCCGAATTCGACCTTGCAATTCTGGATATAGCAGAGGTTGTACACTGGTGCATATATGAGCTGGAGGCACAGGTAATCCAGGGGTGGATGATACCTTTAGGACCAGGGTTGTGAGGCGCAATACTGGGAGAGTAGAGGGTGAGTGGGTTGGAAAGAAGGAACCGATTACAAGGATCTACATGTGACCTCCTCCCTGGGGGATGGACAACAGAAAAGGGGGTGAAAGGAGATACCGGATAGGGCAAGATATGACAAAATAATAATTTATAAATGATCAAGGGCTCATGAGGGAGGGGAGAGTGGGGAGGGAGGGGAAAAAAGAGGACCTGATGCAAAGGGCTTAAGTGGAGAGCAAATGCTTTGAAAATGATCAGGGCAAAGAATGTACAGATGTGCTTTATACAATTGATGTATGTATATGTATGGATTGTGATAAGAGTTGTATGAGCCCCTAATAAAATGTTTAGGAAAAAAAAAGGAATGCATGACTTGAATGAGAACAATGCGATGATGGCCCTGTGGAAGTGATAAAAGTCTGACTGTGGGAATGGTGATAGCTGGCACATTTTTCCTCAAGAAAACAGAAACAAATTGGTTCTAATTTTTATTTTGTTGATAACAAAAATCACAGAACAAATAGATGAATGGAACCTCTTAAAATTAGTCACTGAGCTGCATCAAAATATTTTGCTAAAATCTTTAAAAAGAGAATCAGCAGACTAGGGATTTAAAAAAAATGCCAGTGTTATATCAAACATATCAAAAGGACTAATGTCTAAAATCTATTTTAGAAACTTCGATACCTCTACCATAAAAAGGCAAGTACTTCAATTTAAAAATGGGCAAATGACATGAACCGATATGTCACCAAAGAATCCATTCAGGTGGCCAATAAATGTAGTCAGAAATGCTCAAAATCATTAGCCACTCAAGAGATGTAAATCACACAGTAATGAGATATCCCCTCATCCCAGCATTAATAGTAAAGTGCAACTAAGCAGATAACAATGCTTAGTATAATAGTAATAACAATAAATGCTGCCAAGAGTGAGGGGACACTGGAACACTCGGGAAACACTGTGGGAAAGACTGACTTCCTTGTGAATAAAAATAGCAGTCCGTCTAGTGATCCCTCTACCTGATGGATATTCTAGTCATCCTGAAGTTCTGGAAGTGGACTCACCCCCCCCTCCCCCCCGTTAGAAGAATCCATAATCCAAAGATCAAAAGGGAAGTATTTACTCCCATCAATAGATTGGGTGGGATCATGCAAATAAGGCATGAGATACACTATTGGAGGTGATGGGTCAGTTTTTGTCACCACTAACTGGCAATAAGGATAAGCCATCTTTGAAGTAGACGTGGGAGAAAGCACAGGACCATTTGAAGGGAATCAGATCTTTGTCTGCAGGCCAATACCAGAGTCACCAGAAACTGTGGCTAGGAGACTCAGAGGAGAAGTGCCAAGGCTATGAGGTACCTTCCCTCATCTGGTTCCAGACTATGTGATGGTAGGACAAAGCAACAGATGGGCTGGCTTCCTGGTCTACAGAAGCAGAAGACAGGAGACCACACAACTGAGAGACTGAGGACCTGAGAGAGACATGGTTGCTTGGTATGAACCAATGACTGTTTCCTTGCCTGTTTACATCCTTCATTGTTTATTGATCCTGACTTGTGGTAACCTATCAACTTCCCTAATAACACCCACCCCCCATAATTATAAGTAGTGCCTGTGGCCTGTGAGTTCTATGTGGCCCTTGTAATCCATTATTGAAACCAGCATAGAAGTAGAGTGTTGTAGGTGGTGGTGTGTCAGAATAGAAAAAGAAGGATGGGACATGGAGGCACTGTCTAACTGTTGCCTTGTGGCAAAAGGGAAGCCAGCGGAGGTGAGAGAAGGGCTCCCATGTCATTCAGTGACATGGGTATACATATATCTATAGGCTTCTGAGCTGACCTCTCTGGAATTTAAGTGGCCCAGCAGAGGTCCACAGAACCCACTGTTTGGATTGGACATGTTCTGAGACTCCTTACCAAAAATGAAGACCAGTATATTACTGAGAACTTTCTCTAGCCAACACCTGGAGCAATGTTTCTATTTACCCTCATATCTACCTTCATTCATTTTTATATATTCAACAAATATTTGTTGAACCTGTAATATATGTCAAGCGTTCTGAACTCTAGGGATACAATAACCACCCAAACCAGAGAACTTTCTCTGTAGAGAAGGAAGAAAGAATAAATCCATCAAGGTGTGGAGGTAAATGAAACAGGGGAAGGTAAATATTTGACTGCTGCAATGATTATGGTGGTCAAGGAAGACCTGTTTGATAGCTTTTCTGTTTGTTTGTTTGTTTTCTATGAGGAAATAAGGAAGAGCAAGTTAGAAGAGCTCTCCAGACACACAGGACTGAAGGCAAGTACAAAGGTCGTCAGTGGAAGTTCCATCGCCTTATTGGGAGGTGAAAAAGAAGGTCATTGGGACTGGAGATGAGGAAACAAAGCCAAGAAAATAGGAGAAGAGATGTGAGAAATCCGCAAACAGTAGAGCATTTGGGGCCTTGTAGGCTTCAGTGAATATTTTGATATTTGATATTTTTTTAGCCTTGCAGTTTTGAACATGTAATCAGGTTTGCAATTGTACAATTTCATCCGAATAGTTCTTAGAGGGCAGTCTTTTCTATGTACAGTTGAAGTACGGTGGGGTCTTCTTGTGCTTTGGTTTTACAAGTTTTTCCCCATCTAGGGCGACAAGTTGGATGCTGCTGTAAAAATCCCCAGGAAAGGTGATGGCAAATTCTGTTTCATCCTTGTGTACCCTGCTTTGTGCCCCTGGCCCTGACCTGAATGTCATTTTTCATGAATTTCTGTGTCCTATGACTTCCGATTGAGTGTATTGGAGGTCAACACCAGGGTCAATACCAGAAATCCTAAGAGACGCTCAGCAGGAAATAGAAGGAGAGAATATTTATTGTTTTGACTTGGACCCAAAAACACTCCAGAGGAAGTCCGCGACCTTCCCGACGATGTGCTCAAGGCTCTTTCTCCTTCGAGTTTTCGGAAACCTTTCCCTTTTCTGTTTCCTTCAACACCACAAGCTGTAATGTCAACCCAAGAATTCTACACCATCCATTATGGTTTTCTAATGCCTCATCCAGACCAGTGTTGTGAGTCTTTTTGTAAATGAACCCACCTTAAATTATCCCTATTCATTATGGGAGACGATTGACTACACTCCCCGTCCGTGCAGGTTGTTCTAGGAATAAATTGCTGGAAGATATGCCTAGAAAATGGGATTATATTTAAACTTAGCTTTGGAATAGCCTCCATAAATCATCATGAGTGTTAATTTCTTAAGAGAACAAAGAGCAAACAAGGAGGGTGCATGTGTCTCCGATTCTCTTTAAACTCTGGAATTCATTAGGCAGCCCTTGAAAGGCAGTGTTCAAGACAAATCTTAAAAATGTTGTGTTTTTCAACTGTAGCCTAAAAAGCCTGTTTCATGTTTCCAGATAGGTTATGGAGTAGTGCCTCGATAATGAGGAGCCTGTCTCTGCAAAGGCAGCTCCAGAGTGTGCCTTTGTCTTTCAAGGTGTCCTTATTTGCACAACACTGGAAGGACTTCACCTCAAGTGGGTGACAAAGAAGAGAGGGAGCTGGTGGATGCTAAAGCATAGCTTTGAGATGTTGGGGAAAAATGGATCTGAATAAGAATGATTTAAGTCAAAACTAGTTAGTTACAGTCAGGGTGAACTAGAAATTTAGTGCAGGGCCAGTTGAAATGCAAAATAGTTTCTTGAGAAGGTTTGCTGTGGATTTATTACAGTAACCTTGGAAAGTTGCACTGTCCAGGAACTCCCAGCTGTATTCCTTCTATGGTAATGGAGAGCAAGGGGCAAAGTAGCATGAGAGGGGCCTACAACCTCAGGGGTTTTATTCTAGCTGAGGACATTGTCAGGGGGGTATGCCTTTAGTCTTCATAGCTAAAACCCCTCACCTAGTACCTAGCAATGTTTGAGAAATTCATAAATAAACGATTATCAGACAAACTGAATGGAAAAGGAAATAGCAAGTAGTTCAGGATATAATAAAATATCATAATATCCATGACAGTTACCCATTATCAATGAATATATGGAAGCTCCATGTGTTGTTATAGGCTAGAACTGTATTCCTTAGTTTGGTGGGGGAGGGGCAGATGGGGGACTCTAATATTTATGAAGCAGAAGACCAGGTTTTCTCCCATGCTACAAGGGGGTGAAACACCAGTATTTGGCTTCATAGTCCAACAAAAATAATTTGCATCACCCAGGAACCCATGAAGTTTACTACCTCTAGATACAATTAAATTAGGAAAAAGCTTGTTAACAAGCCCAGGGACAAGGGAATAACAAGGGATCCAAGATAAGTGTCAAGGAGGTTGTGGGAGGTCTGGCAGGGCTGGATCAAGGGCAATGTAACCGAGAGGAATTCCTAAAACCCTAATGAAGGCAGAACATGATAATGGGACAAGAGGAAGATACAAAGAAACAGAGGAAAGAACTAGGAGGCAAAGACTAGCCATAGAGATATAAATACAGGCATATAAAATATAAATATATTTATATACGACAAGGAGGAAATATATCTATGTACATATATTTATAGGTTTAGTATTAAGGAAAGAGATGGACAGTGGGCCCCTGCTCAAACACTCCCTCAACACAAGAACACTTTGTTCTAACAAGTTGGCAGTCTGAGATGCTCACCTGCCTGGCACAATCGCTAATAACAATTGGTGCACCAGCACATGTGGTGAAGAAAGCTGATGGTGCCTGGTTACCAAAAGATATAGCACCTGAAGTCACTGAAGACAATGGGTGCACAAGCAAATGTGGTGAAGAACGCTGATAGTGCCCAGTGACCAAAACCTATAGCACCTGAAGTCTTAAAGACCTGAAGATAAACAAGCAGCCATCTAGCTGAGAGACAACCAACCCCACATGCAAGAAGCACACCTGCCTGTCCGGACTCGATCGCTGAGGACAAAGTGGGTGCATAAGCAAAAGTTGTGAACACAGCTGATGGTGCCTGGATATCAAATGATATAGCATCAGGGGTCTTAAAGACTTGAAGACAATCAGGAGGTCATCTAGCTAAGAAATAACAAAGCCCACATGGAAGAAGCACACCAGCCTACCCCGACGCGAATGCTGAAGACAAAGCAGGTGCATAGGCAAATGTGGTGAAGAAAGCTGATGGTGCCAGTTGTCAAAATATATAGAATCTGGGGTCCTATAGGCTGGAAGATAAACAAGGGGCCATCTAACTGAAAACTGACAAAGCCCACATGGAAAATGCACACCAGCCTGTGAGATGACAAGGTGTCGAAGGGATCGGGCATCAAAAAACCCCTCAAAAATCATAGCATTGTGAATGAGGGGGAGTGAATGAGTGGGGACCAAGGCCCATCTGGGGGAAATTGGACATCCCCTTGCAGAAGGGCTGTGGGGAGGTGACGAGCCAGTCAGAGTGCAGTGTAACAATGATGAAACATACAATTTTCCTCTAGTTCTTGAATGCTTCCTCCCGCCCCCCCCCCACTATCATGATCCCAATTCTACCTTACATAACCGGCTGAACCAGAAGATGTACACTAGTATGGTCAGGAAATGGAAATACAGGGAATCCAGGACAGATGAACCCCTCAGGATCAGTGGTGAGAGTGGCAATATCGGGAGGGTGGAGGGAGGGTGAGGGAGAAAGGGGGAACAAATGACAAGGTCTACATATAACCTCCTCCCTGGACAATGGACAGCGGACAACTGGGTGAGGGAAACCTTGGATGGTGTGAGATATGATAAAATAATAATTATTTATAAATTATCGAGGGTTCAGGGGAAGGGGGAGTGGGGAGGGAGGGGGAAAATGAGGAGCTGATTCCAAGGGTTCAAGTAGAAAGCAGATGTTTTGAGAATGGTGATGGTAACATACGTACAGATATGCTGGACACAAATGATGTATATACAGATTGTGAAAGAGTTGTATGAGCCCCTAATAAAATGATTAGGAAAAAGCATTAACCAGGAGAATGAATCAATTGCTTCCCACTGTCTAATGGCTGAGAGGCTTGTTGGTGTGCTATTTTCATGTTCAACCTGTTGCTTTGAATTAATGAGTCTGGCAATTAATCCTAATGCTTTGATGCTCTCCGTGACAATAGCATTTGTTTTCAGTTCAAAATGCTCGATGGCATTATTGTTTGATTAATAAAGTTAAATATTATTTTCTCACCAGTATTTTTACACAAATGTACAACCTTTTAAAAAGACAAATGGGTATTCTATAAAACGCGAGGCGAGCAGAACTACAGACTGATGTCCCAGGCACAGACTGGTATTTGTATTGTTTAGAGAGAGGGTTTTCATACCAGACATTGGGGCATCAAATCATAGGGAAGAGGTTCCATTTCTCCATCTTTCCATGTAGTAAGTCAATGGCTCTTAAATTTGGATTATTAAAACCAAAACTCCAACTTGCTGCTAATAAGTAAGCAAACAAACAACAACCTCCCAGCTATCAAATTGATACCAATGCATAGTAAGCTTATGGAACAGGGAGAACTGCCCTGTGAGTTTCAGAGACTGTCTTCCTTAGGGGACTAGAAAGCCCCATCTTTCCCCACCAAACACCTGTGGTTTCAAGCTGCACTTAGCAGGCCATTGAGTAAGCACTGCACCACCAGAACGCCAGGAAACTCACACTATAGAAAACCCAAACTTGACTTGTAGTTGCCCCTTCCTTGACATGGAGAGGGAAGCAGGGTACCTAATTAAATTGCTAATCAAATGAGTACCAAAATAGTTTTTGCATGATAGTTGATGCTCCCCCCCCTCCCTCCCCCAATCTGACACTGTCCTCCCAGCTGGCAGGTCTAACTATGCAACATTAATTTTTCCTTCATTCTCTGTTGTTATTGTTGCTGTTAGCTGCCATTCAGTTGTCCCCCAATTGATCCTAACCCCTTTCACAATGAAGCAAACCAGTTCCAAATTGGACTGGTTGCAGACAGGACCAATGTGATCTATAGGATATTCATGGAGTGATTTTCAAAGTGTATCACCAGGTCTTTTTTCCTGGTTTGTGTTCATCTGAATGCTGCACTGAAACATGTTATAGATCACAGCAACATGGATGTGTCCTTCCATAGCCAGGTGGTAGCTGTATAGGACACACAGCTGTGTCTCCTACATTAAAGGTGACCTTTTTACCCCTGCACCACTACTCATTCCATAATAAAAACTCAAACACACTGCCATGGACTCAGTTATGAGTCTAAAAATAACAAAAACAAAAGCATAATTGAGGAATGAGGAGCCACTAAGGAGCTCACCATTTCACACAATTAATATCACCCTAGCCACAAACCTAGGAGGGGAAGCTGTCAACAAGACCGTGGGTTCCTCATTTTACTGCCCCCGTCTATAACCCGATCCTACCACACTGGGTCTCTTAGTGGCTGTGTATGTTAGAGGAGGTGCTCTTCTTCGTGTACTAGGTATTATATTAGTCTGGGAACTTTAGAGAAACAAACCCACAGAAACTCATGTACAAGAGAGAGTTTTATCTAAAGGGTACGTGCACATCAAGAAAACATCCCAACCCAGTGCTGCCCGAGCCCACAAGTCCAACATTTACCCATATGTCCAACACCAATCCACAAAGTCCTCTTCCATCTCACAAAACACACACTGTGATGCTGACTGCTAGAGGAAAGTGGAGTCAGTGAATATACAAGCATCTCAGCGCTGGCACAGCTGCTCCAGCACCCAGGGCTGCATCGGGGTAGGTCCATGTGACTTTTCCTCAGGGATGTCTTGCAGGAAGTGAAGCTTGAAAGCTGAAGCAGGGAACTGCTAAGGCAGCTGCACCCTGGTCCAACCATCACAAAGCCAGAGACCCAAGAACTCGAAAGGTGAGGCTCACTGGGTTATTTATCCCTCCACCCTTCAATTAACCCCACACGTGTTTATTGGCCAGGTTGGCACAATAAACTAACTACCTCATATAAGTAAAATACCCGTGTAGTTAAGACTATGGGTATATTTCAGTTATTTCCCCCTATATTTTCGGCTATTTCAGCTGAGATATTTTGCTTCAATATCTGAGTAATTTCCTTGCATAGAATCAATCTCAGTTTCTACCCAGTGCTAAAGCTCAAACCATTTTCTTACAACTTTCTAAGTGATAAAACTTTTAGACGAGAAAAAGCATATTTTTGCAGTCGTTTGAAGGTCTGTAATGAGAACAGGAAATTCATAATTGAACACAGTGTAGTACAAGGTAAGTCATCAGTGTAATAAATTGAAACACACAGTCATGCAAAGTAATAAACTGAAACACTTTTGTCTGAGGTCAGGTGTGGAGCTTTGAAGTTGGACTGCAATTTACCTTCCCGAGGATGTAAATGTCTTCTCATTCTGCATGTTCATTGATCTCTAGTCATGTAAGAAGGCAGAAGGTGACCAACAGGTGATATCAGAAAATTTGTTTTAGTGTCCACAGGGCTAAAGATCAGCAAGAGCCTTGAACATGGAAAATTAGCTTTCTTTTTTTCTTGAGCTAATGATCAGACTGAGCTCAATTTACACCCTGACATATCAGCAGGTAACTTCATGGTGTTCTTCGATTTTATTGCTTAAAAATTGGAACAGTAACACCAATCAGGAGATTTCCTTTCACATCTGAGCTCCATGCCCTGCTCTACAAAAATTCATTGGTTGAAGACAAACCTTTCCATAAATCCAAAACCATTGCCACTGAGTAGACTTGGGTTCGAGAGCAGAGAAGGTCGGCATCGCAGATGCCCCGAGCTGGCATTTTCATGGAAACAGATTGCCACATCTTTCTATCATGTAACAACTGGTACATGACTGCTTCTTCCAGACAACAGCCAAGTACTTACCCATCACACTACCATGCCCCCAAACCATTTCTGTACCAAGACTAAACCCCCAACCATCAAGTCTATCCAGGACTCAGAATGACCCTGTTGGCTAGATGGAACTGCCCCATCAGTATTTCACAGCTGTCATCTTTATGGAAGCACCTCGTCACATTTTTTTTTCCTCTCATAGCAGCTGGTGGGTTCAAACTGCTCACCTTTCAGTTAGCAGTCAAGAACTCAATCATTGAGCTATCAAGGCTTCTAAATCTTTCCTCGAAGGACTTTCAGTGGTGTTGTTCAAAGCTTAAATGGCCTGAAATGAGGGATATTTTCTTGGAACTTATGGAAAAAATATAAAACCAAATTGACCACATACAAAGTAATCACAAAAAACTATGGGCATGAAAAAATTCTGGCAGGTGTCAGAAAACAAAAAATGTTTAATTAGCAGTTGAATTTTTCCCTCTAATGTTTTCTGAACTTGACTTCCAGCTGGGATGGAAGTACTACTTACATTCATTCCCCACTGGCTTTCAAAGAAATCTTCAAATGTTTAGAAACCCTACTGTAGCCTTGGAACCCATCTTAGAAGACATTTGGAGCGAACATGATTGGCATTCCAGAGATGGGGGGCACCTGGTAGGAACAGTCTCATATGATGCATGTAATGGAGCTTGCTCCATTCCTGAGGGAAACACACATCTGGTGTCAACATTATGGCATGATTTTCCTGTCAGCTAAATTCTCCCTGGAGGAGTAAAGCTCTGAATGGCTTTGAAGGTTTCTCTTCACTGTTAATGGAATTATTCAACTTACTTCTCTGGAGAAAGGACTATGTATTCAGCCCTCTATTAAGCATTGAGTCCTTGAAATATGAACCTGAGATAATGGGTCATGTGATTAAAAAAAGTTGTCAGATGACACAAAGAGAGGTAGCTGAACATTGAGCCAAACTAGATAAACCAAAAAAAAAAAAAAAGCTCCCAGCCATCGAGTTATTTCAGACTCATTGACCTGGTGTGGGCTTCCTAGACGGTAATTACTGATGAGAATAGAAAACCTAGCTTTATACTGAAAAGCTGCTGGTGGTTTCAAACTGCCGACCATAAGGATCATATCCCAATGAGTAATCACTACTGCAATATTAAAATGAGCAGTTATGATAAAAGTATCTGGTTTTAAGACCCACTTTTAAGTTTCAGTAACTGGCTACACTTTACTTTATTCAGTGGAATTCAGAAATAATTCCCACACCATTCCCATAAGATGCTATGAGAATCAAATAAAGAATATTTATATCTACAAGATTAATAAATTCTGTGTTTTGTTTTATTTTGGTTACTGTAGAGTCAGTTCTGGCTGATGGCAAACTACGTACCATAAAGCAAAAAATCAATCCTTAGTCCTTTCACCTACTCATAGTTTTGGTATGTTTGAACCCATTGTTAGCTCAAACATGAAAATTACAATGTAAAATTATAATTATTTTTAATAAGACCAATGAAATGCCCTATATGTAATTGATTATGTAAGTTATAAGGTGTACATAGGAGACTTAATAGTGTCCCAAAGATTTAAGAAGTGCAGTTTTATGCAGTAGATGCTAATTAACTCCCCAGAAAGCTGGAGCCAAGTGTCAACAATACACTTCTTATAATATCGACTCACATTTGGAAAATCAAATTCTCCACCCCAATTTGCATTTCAAAGGGAAAGGCTAAAAGGTATTTTGACAGTTATAAGCTTATATCTAAATCAACTGTTAGTAAAACAAAAACGTTTTCTGACACCCAAAGAGCAAATTATAAGTTTGGCATTCAAAAGTAATAAACGTGAAGGTTCACAGGACTATTCTATTAGCAATTAATATTCTTTTAAAAGAAATCAGTTGTGCTGGGAGCATGCCAGTCGTTACCCTCCTCAAAGGGCATTTGCCGGTTTGAGATGTTGCATATGTCAACTAGACCTCCTAATGACCTTGCTAAGACTATAATTAAGAAAGAAGAAGCAAATACAGAAGCTGGACTGGGAACCAAAGCACTTTTTCTCGACTTAGTGGAGGGCAACACTGAGGGTTAAGCGATACTCCAATTACAGAACTCCACCTACTTCCCTGGCTATACAATTTTGCAACAAATGTGGATATTCACCTTTAAAAAGGATGCAGTCAATAAACGCAAGAACTTTCATCTAAGGAACACAGTGTGCTTTGGAGGCTAAGATTATAATGAGGGAAAAATGAAAAGCCGTGATAAACGGGTATTTCCAAACACACGTTGTAGGGTGCACGCTCATCTATCCTTGTGGCTATCACCAGAATTCCATTGTGTTTTCCATCAGGCTACTTTCTTCCCCACTCCTCCCTTTACTTTTAATTCTCAGTAAGCTTGAAGAGTATTTTAATTTCCCACAATGAGATGCCAGCAGATAAAGATAAAAGACACGCTGATATGATTCCATTCTGAAGTATACAGACTAAAACAATGTGGGAGGTGTTGGACAGCCACATCTAGTCCATTCGATCTTAGTCTTCTCTTTAGGTTTTGATTGAACTATTCAATTAATGTTTATTGAGTGTCAGACACTGTGCTAGACACAGGATGAAAATGGTGATCAGGGAAGCACATAAAATCCCTGTCCTCGTGGAACTTCCAGGGCAGAGAGAGAGACTTAATTAAGTGACCGCATAATTAAATCTAAAATTTAAACTCTGAGAAGTGCTTCAAAGGAAAGTACACAGTGTCCTGACCTAGTTAAGTGTGACTTGCCTTTTTGCTAGATTTGAGATCTCTTTATTTATTTCTAAATAAGTAGTCTTCTATCTATCCCTACTATTTAAAATAAATTGTATTGAGCCTTTGGAAGTTCACACAGGAGCTTCCTTTCCTATTTTCTCATTATTTACCCAGCAGACACTGGGGCCACCGAAACTCCTGAGCTCCTATAAGAATGTGGGAGATGGCAGGGAACACAGGAATCTCGTGGAAAAACATGTGATCTAGCAGCTAAGTCAGATCAAGTTTTTCTCACCTTATAACCTTGCATGATTTTCTTTTCACTAACCACAATCTTTATCTGAGAAATGGGGATAATAATTACCCGCCTTTTATTATGCACGTGAAATGAATATACATGAAAATGGGTGATAAATGGTGAGATGAAATATAAAAGATAAATTGGAATTTTATAGTTATGTTTGCCATGGTTAAGTAATGCAAAGAACAGCTGAAGCGAGTGAGCGTAGAGAGTCCATGGTCTGGTCTTTTTGGTTTTTGTTTCCCGCCAGACAGCAGAAAGGTGATAAACAGGAGCTCTTCTCTTGGACCCAGGCAGATGTGGTCACAGCAGGAGCTTCCTCCCTCAGGGTTACTATGAGTGCCTCAGCCAACCATTGTGGCCCTTTGTTCCCTGATTTATGATTTTATTTTTTTATGAAGCTCTAGTCTAAGTATATTCATTTATGATTTAATTGTAGTGCTTTAATTTGTGGTGAAAAAGTAAAATAGTTTTATCTCAGAAATCCAAGGCATATATTTATTCTATCATTTCCCAAAATTTGTGAAAAATGGCTGCAGATTTGAGTTTCTTCTCATGCTGGTGCTTTTGAAACAGGTTGAATAATTCTGTCGACACAGGCCACCTTTGAAACAGATGACCATATAGATTCTAAAGACGTTTCTTTAACTCTGTCGTGATTTAGAAGAAATCTACTTCACTCATCCCGCTCCCCTTTCCTGAGAGCACCCCATCTGGATTTACGTGGCTACCCAACAGAAGATTTGTGTGTTCAGATAATATGGCTGGCACTTCCCTGAGGCACATTTATCACAGTTGTGCTAGGTTTCATTTGCATCACATTGTTACTATCTTGTTGAAACCAACAGATTTGGGGCTGTGAGCTCATAGATAAAATGTCTGCCAGATCTATGGAGAAGCCAAATATTGTCTTTAAAAGAGCACAGTAGAATCTAACAGACACAAGGCAGCCCAACCTGTGGCCTGCTGTCCACAGCCATTTTATCACACACCAGGAGAGGGAAGCCCAGCATCCTCTTCGCCTGATGTCATGCAAGAAATCAAGAAGGTAATGGGCCATATAGTAGTAGATGCAGAAGGTCCAACAGGAAAGGTTACTTCAAGTTTGTATTAGTTTGTAAGTGGCTACTTTGAAAAGGTCGTTATCAGAGTGTCTGTGATCTGTGAGTGATAAAATAACGAGTCAAAAATAGTGATGAAATTTGAGAGTCAAATCTGTTAGATCAGGCTAGTAGGGCCCCAGAGAAAGAGAAAGGGTGGATTTGAGTGGACATGGTTCTGGAGCTGTTTTCGTATTTCCAGAGATGACATTTTGCTGCTCTCTTTATTGTTCATTGTGAAATTTTACTTGGAAAATGAGACCAAAAATTAAATAATCCCAAACGCCATTTGTGAAATACAGTTAAGGTTCATTGTGCCAACCTGGCCAATAAACACATGTAGTGTTAATTGAAGGACAGAGAGATAAATGGCTCAGTGAACCTCATCTTTCTAGTTCTTGGGTCTCTTGCTTTCTGATGGTCGGAACCAGGGTGCATCTGCCTTAGCCAGTTCCCTGTTTTAGCTGGCAAGGCTCACTTCCTGCAAGACATCCCTGAGGAGAAGTTACATGGACTTACCTCGATGCAGTCCTGGGTGCTGGAGCAGCCTTGTGGAGACCTCTGCCAGCACTGAGATGCTTACACATTCATTGCTTTGGCTTTCCTCCTGCAGTAGGCGTGAGATTGAGGAGGATTTTGTAGATTGATGTTAGACATATGGGCGAATGTGGGATTTATGGGCTTGGGCGGCTGGGTTGGGATGCTTTCTGAATGTACATTTACCCTTTATATAAAACTCTCTTATACATATGAGTTTTTGTGGATTTGTTTCTATAATGCACCCAGACTAACACAGGTTGTTAGGATTTGCTGTCTTAAATTAACACAGGTGCCTTGAGTGACAACTTTCTGCCGATCTGCTGTCCCAGTTGCTCTCTCGCGGTTCTCATTTGCTTGATGACATATAACCACCCTACCTCCTAATGCTGTTTTCTATACAGACCCCTGCCCATGCTGGAACGCTGTCTAGTATCCAGTGATCTCTCAACTTCTGAAATCACAGGCTTCCTGGGTTTCTCAGTTAGCAATGAATTACATATTTCCATGTCTACTCTTAATATCAGTGTGTTGTTTATAGGTGGTTTAAATACTTTGTTTCATAATCTAGATGGTAAATTGAGGGAAAGGAGCATATGTTGTATGGATTATAAGGCAGAATTTGATTGAAACAATTTTTTATGATATTTTCTTGCCAGACTTATTTGATATTTGTATGCCAATAGCCTCTTACTAGTTTGAGAAGACTCATACCAGAAGATGACTTTGCATGTAATAGATACACAATATTTTTGTTACTTGTGACTTTATTTTTACCCCGTCATACAATTTAGTCTGATTAAATGATCATGAATGGGTCTGAATGTGAGACGCGGGGGCTGAATTTAGACCAGGACACATGAAAAGCTACATCAAATCAGATGGCCTACTCTCCAGCGTTATCCGTGGATAGTCATAGACAAGGAAAACAGGTGAAGGAGTAGGTAGGAGGCAGGAATGAGTGTAAATCTGAGCAGCATGGAAATAACATTAGAGAGACAGAGAAGTAGTGGAGACAGAAGAAACACTGGACATTTTGAAAATGCTTCTTTTGTGACATTGACAGTATCAGCCTGAGTGCTAAATAATCTATATAGATTGCCCTAACATTTGCTACTAACAGCCACAATGCTTGTTTCCTCCCCCACCCAGCTACCATAAGGCTATTCAGGAATAGGAGAAGGGTTGTATATTATAAATAGTTCCTATGAAGGGAGTTGTTAATAAAGTCTCCTGGTGAGAAGATAATTTGGAGCTGTGCTCTGATCATTGCCCCTATTCCACAGGGAATCCCTTGAGCTACCGTCCAAATTAGTACTCAGACTACTCAGAGAGAACTGGCCAAAGGGTACGGGCACACTGATGGAATTCCACTGCCAATCTGCTGTAAAGCAGTAGCAAAGCAAACAAACCCCAACATGGTACTCTCACTGAGTCTGGGTTCATCTCATCTAAAGGAAGTGATATTTTGTCATACCTACAATTTGAGGACTTTCCATGAGTTCTTGTTCCTGAATTTCATTGTTTAAGAACTACCAAAGTAATTGGCTCACTGTCGAAATAAGAAAGATGGGGAAGAAAAAGAGAAAGCAGACAAGAAGAGACTCAGAGATTAAACAAGAAGGAAAAATAGCCAATATTCAGTATACTCTTTGTTAGAGAGTGTATTTCTTCAATTACTTTTCTGGTAGACTCACTGGTGTCTTCTCAGTTTCTACCATGAGAATTTGAGAGTGAAAGCACATTTCCTGGTCCTCTTCCTAAGCTGAATCGTGTAAGGAAGTGACTAGCCATTCTGGCTCTCTTAATCTGAAGCCCCAGAGTGATCCCATGGTTAATACTGATTGCAGTATAGTTGTCACTACATTGCTAATTATCTTTCTCCAAAATTGCTCTTCAAGATTTGTGGTTATCCAGGCAAAGACTCCACAGAGATATAAAACTACAGATCAATATCCCCCATGACCATACACATAAAAATTCTCAACAAAATCTCTCAAAATATTCCCCATGACATACATATAAAAATCTCAACAAAATTTTTCAAAATATTGTTGAGAAAATATTCTCAACAATAGAATACAGCAAGATGTTAGAATATAATTCACCATGACCAAGTGAGATCCTTATCAGGGTTGCAAGTATGGTTCAATATTAGAAAACAATCAACATAATCCACTATATAAACATGACCAAGAAGAAGAACATCACAATCATATCAATAGATGGTGTAAAGGCATATAACAATATCCAACAACCATTTCTGATGAAAAAAACCCTCAATAAAATAACAATAAAAGGGAAATTCCTTTTAGGTTGATACCAGGAGGGTGGAGAGCAGGTGGGGTAGAAAGGGGGACCTATTACAAGGATCTAAATATAACCCCTCCCTGGAGGACAGATAACATAAAAGTGGGTGAATGGAGATGTCAGACAGTATAAGACATGAAAAAATAATAATTTATAAATTATCAAGGGTTCGTTAGGGAGGGTGCAGGGTAGGGAGGGGAAAATGAGGAGCTGATAGCAAGGGCTCACGTAGAAAGGAAATGTTTTGAGAATGATGATGGCAACAAATGTACAAATGTGCTTGACACAATGGATGGATGTATGGACTGTGCTGAGTTATATGAGCCCCCAATAAAATGATTAAAAAAACCAAAATAAAACCCTCTCACCAGCCTATCATAAAATGAATTTACAGAGTAAAGACCTTCACATTGTCATATTTTTAAATAAGGGGAAATTCCTTAACATAATAAAAACTTTATACAAAAGTCCAATGGCCAACTCTACAGGGAAATACCTGAAAACATTTTCACTGAGGATGGAACCAGACAAGAATAGCGCCTATCACCAATCTTAATAAACATTGCGCAGGAAGTTTTAGGCAAAGCCATGAGAAACCAAATGAAATCAAAGGAATACAATTAGACAAAGACATGTAACTCTCCTTATTTGAAGATATTTATATATATGTATATATATATATATATATAACAGACTCCACAAAAAGATTGTTAGAAACAGTTGTGGGATTTGATAAGTTAGTAGAATACAAGATCAACAAGCAAAATCAATTGGATTCCTGTATACCAGCAAAGAGAACTCTGAAAAAGACATTAAGGAAGCAATACCATTTTAGTAACCACATAAAATATGAAATACTTAGGAATGAGCCTAACAAAAAGAACAAAACACTACAAAGAACGCTACAGATGATCAGTACATGAAACCAAGAGAGACCTACACAAATGGAAGACTATACTGTGTTCAAGGACAAGAAGACAATAGTGGGAGAATGCCAATGCTAGCTAAATGTTTTAGCTCCCCATACAACACAATTCTGATCCAAATTTCAACTTAATTATTTAAAAATATGGAAAACCTATTACTAATTTCATGTGGAGAGGAAAGAGACCCAAGATAAGCAGAGAATTCCTAAAAAGAAGAAGAGAGTGGGAGACTTAGTATGTGTCGACCTCAAACCCTTTTTTCCAGCCTGAGTCGTCAAACAGCTGGGACTGGTATGATGGTAGTTACACAGACCAGTGGAGCAGAATAGAACACCTCGAAACAAACGCAGCCACCTATAGGATATGTAGTTTTCCCCTTGCACGCAAACTCATTTCAACAACTAAATGTAAACCCAAGAGATATCAGGATCATCAATGAGAAAATCGAGATGGACTTAAAAAAAAGTTTTATTGCCATAGATTCCACATATCATGCAAGTTAATGATTCAACATCACCACCATCAATTTCAGAACCTATTCTTCTCATACTCATTGTTTTTTAAAAATCATTTTATTGGGGAGTCATACAATTCTTATCACAATCCATACATGCATCCATTACTTCAAGCATATTTGTACATTTGTTGCCCTCATCATTCTACAAAACATTTGCTTTCTACTTGAGCCCTTGGTATCAGCTTCTCATTTCCTCCCCTCCTTCCCCCTCCCTCAAGAACACTTGATAATTTATAAATTATTATTATTTTGTCATATATTATACTGTCTCATGTCTCCCTTCACCCACTTTTCTGTTGTCCGTCCCCCAGGGTGGAGGTTAGAAGTAGGTCCTTGTAATCTGTTCCCTTTCTACCCCACATTCCCTCCACCCTCTGGTATCACCACTCACACCACTGGTCCTGAAGGGATCAACTGTCCTGGATTCCCTGTGTTTCCCGTTCCCATCTGCACCAGTGCACATCCTCTGGTCTAGGTAATTATACTCATTGTTGATAGCGCCCCATTTTTCCCTTATTCTCCCTCCCAGGCAAATATCAATATGGCTACTGTCTTTATAGCTCTACCTATCCTGGATTTCACAAATAGAAAATAATACAAAACATAAACAGGAAGCAAAAAACAAATCAACAATAATAGAAGTGACTAGACAAACAGAAAAATCTCAATCAAAAATTTATAAATTATCAAGGATTCATGAGGGAAGGGAGGAAGGGGGAGAATGAGGAGCTCATACTAAGGGCTCAAGTAAAAGCAAATGTTTTGAGAATGATGTGGGCAACAAATGTACAAATGTGCTTGACACAATGGCTATATATATGGATTGTGATAAGAATTGTATGAGCCCCCAATAAAATGATTAAAAACAAAACAAAACTTGTATTCGTGAGGCAAAAATTATAATCTCTAAAAATCTTTCATTCTCTAGTCTCAGTTTCCTCTCTTATGAGACGTTAGTTCTCCAATTTGCAATATTTTGAAAATATCATGTAGAAATCAAATATTGTGTTAGTCTATTGAATTAATATATCATTTTATTTTAAACAACTTATCAATTTAAAAAATAACTGACATAAGATATATTTCACATCTGGTTGGTCTGCAAATGGACCATAAGATCTGTCTACCAAGGGCTCAAGGAGAAAGAAATGTTTTGAAAATGATGACAACATAGGTATAAATGTTTTTGACACAATGGATATATGTATGGATTGTTATAAGCGCTGTAAGAACCCCCAATAAAATTAGTTATTTTTTAAAAAGAAAGCAAATGTTTAGAAAATAATGATAGCAACATATGTACAAATATGCTTTATACAATTGATGTTTGGATTGTTATAAGAGTTGTAACTGCCCCAATAAAATGATCTTTTCATTTAAAAAAATCTCAATCAAAAAGAAAGCAAAATAAAAAGTTAAAATGGAAACAACTTAAAAGTGGATCAAAATGGAGATTCAATGATAAAGTATCACATTTTGCCTTGCCTATATCTGCCATAGTCAACTTTGCAATGAATTTAGCAATGACACACAGAAAGGGGAATAATTACTAAAATCTATAGAATTCTGCAACACTGCAATAGGAAAAATAAAAATAATAATCCATTTTTAAATGACAAGGGAAACACGTGATTAGCATCTCCGTGTGAGCAGGACTTGCAACATCCTGTTTGCTCCTGTCTGGTTAAAAAAATGGCAAGGGACATGAACAAGTATTTCACCCCAAAATGGCACTAAATGGCAAACAAAAACATGAAAAATCCTCATGATCCCTAGCCATCTTTGAGATGAAAATCTAAACATTTCACCTTATACCCACAATGATAGCCCAAAGGAAACAGAGCACAATAAATGCTCGAGAGGGTGAGGAGAGATGGGATTCTTTTACATTGCTGGTGGGCTTATAAACATGTGAAACTATTGTGGGATGCAATTGGGTGATTCCTAAAATAATGAGAATTAAAAATATCATACAACCCAGCAATACCTCTGCTGGGCATATCCCCCAAAAGAGCAAGAGAAAAAACACAAGCAGCCATGTGATCTCCCATTACAGCAGAGTTTACAATAGTAAAAAGCTGGAAATACCCCCAAATGCCCAAGAATAGAAAAACAGATTTAAAAAAATCTGTGGCATATACACAATGGAATACTATGCAGTCCTATAAAACATTGATCAAACCATGAAATGCTTCATGACCTGGCTGGACCTGGAAACTACTATTCTGAGTGAAGTTAGTCAATGGCAAAGGACAAATATTTTATGAGTCCACTACAAGAAGGATAAACACCAAGACAAAGGCAAGCTTCTGTTCTCAGGTCATGTAATCTTCTAGTCCTGTCTCCCAAACAAGGATGTAGTGAGTCTGCCTGGGGTCTATGAACCATATATCATACCAATAGGAAGGTCACCATTGGGCTGAGATCTGATTGACAAGCTAGACTCCACCCCTACACTTTCATATCTTCAAGTTGACATGAAACTATATAACAACTACTATTTTGTATTCAAAGCGAGTTTTAAATACTTGACAAAACTTATATGTTGATAAGGTACTATAACACAAATTCCTTGTCTACGTTTTAGAAAGCTTTGGGAGAACCAAGGTAAAATCTCTGGGGGAAAAAGTGGCTATTAGCTGAAAATAACCATAACATATTACAGATCCTAATTCCCAAGGTAGAACAGGCATCTTCAGGTACATGTGAATAGAGGAGACACTGGCTCAGGAAAAACCCTTTTCCATCATCCAGATTAAAAAAATACAATTTGGGGATGAGCTGGGCGCCAGTAGAAAGCATGACATTAAGCAATAGTGGGGCGGGGGGGGGGGTGGGAGAAAATAAGCAGCCTTTCTTGGAGGCTGCAGAAGCCAAAATAATGGTGGTCTAGTCTATGTGAAAGTCATTAACATAGCACTTCAAAATAATTTTTCTAGTTCTCCTAGTATGTGTTTAAGGAGCAACAGAATGTTCTTCTTCTATGCTTCTTGTTTATGTGAAAATTATATTTTTAATGTTAAACTGTAGGTCTATTCATATTATGTCATGTTCGTTTTATATTTTTAAAGGCAAACAATCTCTGAGTTAAAATAATGAAGCCAAAAAAATGATCAAGCATGCTGGCATGTTGGAATAAAATAAATCACTCACGACAGCACAAGGTCAGGCTCCTTGTGCAAAATCAGGAAATTGCCCAGAACACTGGGATAAACTGAACTTCAAGAACATTCTGTAAGATTCAGGAGTCAGGCAAGTAGACTACCACGTTGAACCTCAACACAAGAGTATATGTTTTATAGCCTTGGCTATGGAGTTGGGACCAAGATCCTGCCAACTGCTGTCTTCTATTCTGTCTCCAATTCCTCTCTAAACTGATTTCAGGTTTAGCACAGAACAGAAATAGTAGTTCCTTTCTACACATCATATGTACTGACATTAGTTTTCAAAGATCAAGTTGTTATGTGAAAATTGGCATTATGTAAAAATGTAAGATGACCATATCACAACATAAAGCTGAGCGTTTCTACATCATTACATACTGCCAATTTATATCATTAAATAAGTGCCAAAATGACATCTTTTTATAACTTCTAAATGTTATCATTCCATAATTCTAAATGTTGTTACTACAAACAAGGATCCAGGAATTGATGAAATAGCAATTGAAATGTTTCAACCTGCTGTTGGAGCAATCGAAACTCATATTAATGTATGCCAAGAAATTTGGAAGACAGATATCTGGGTAACTGACTGGAAGAGATTCTTACTTGTACACATTTCCAAGAAAGGTGACCCAAAAGAATGCTGAAATTATCAAATTTGAGCACTTAATAAAAGTGTCATTTGATAATGAAATTTGGCCAAAAATTCTTCAACAATGGTTGCAGTAGTACACTGATAGGGAGCTACCAGAAATCCAAGCCAAATTAAGAAGAGGACATAGAACTGGCGTTATCATAGCTAATGTAAGATGGGCCTTGGCTGAAAGCAGAGAATACCAGAAAGATATTTAGTTGTATTTTATTGGTTATGCAAAGTCATGTAATAGTGTGGATCATAACCAACAATGGAAAATATTGAGAATAATGGGAATTCTGGAACACTTCGTTGTGGTCCTGTGAAACTTGTACTGAAGAGGCAAGCATCTGAACCGAACAAGAGAATGCTGCGTGGTTTAAAATCAAGAAAGGCATGCAACGGGGTTGTATTCTTTCACTATACTTCTTCAATCTGTATGCAGATCAAATAGTCTGAGAAACAACTGTAGGGATGAACACAATATCAGGATGGTAGGAAAGTTTATTAACAACCTGTGATGTACAGATAATACAACCTTGCTTGCTCAAAATGAGGAGGACTTAAAGCACTTGCTGATGAAGGTCAAATACTGCACCCTTCGGTATGGATTGCAATTCAATGTAAAGAAGACCCCAAACCCTTAAAACTGGGCCAATCGGGTACATTGTGATAAAAGACTAAAGTTGTCAAGTATTTTGTCTTGCTTGAATCCACAATCAATGATCATGGAAGTAACAATCAAGAAAACAAATGATACAGTGCACTGGGGATATCTGCAGAAAACTTCTTTGAAGTGTTGAAGAATGAGGGTATCAATTTGAGGAGCAAGGTGCCCCTGTCCCAAGCCATGGCATTTTCAATCGCCTCATATGCATATGAAAGTTGGACATTCAGTAAAGAAAAACAAAGGAGAATTGATACCTTTGAATTATGATATGGAGAAAATATATTAAAAGTAGCATGGACTAGATGGCCACTTGTTCACCTTCAAGCCATCTACCTCAGAAGCAAAAAAGCCCACATGGAAGAAGCACACCAGCCAGTGCGATCATGAGGTGCCAAAGGGACCAGGTATAAGGCATCATGCAAAAAAAAAGATATATATATATATGTATATATGTGTGTGTATGTATATGTATATATATACCATATTGAATGAAGGGGGAAGAGCAGAGTGGAGACCCAAGGCCCATTTGTCGGCCACTGGAGATCCCCTAATAGAGGTGTTTAGGAGAGGAGATGGGTCAGTCAGGGTGCGAGGTAGTACCAATGAAGAACACAGCTTTCCCCCAGATCCTGGATGCTTCCTCCCCCAACTACCATGATCCAAATTCTACCTTGCAGGGCTGGATAGGGCAGAGGTTGTACACTGGTGCATATTGGGGCTGGAGGCACAGGGAATCCAGGGTGGAGGATACCTTCAGGACCAAGGGTGTGAGGGGCGATGCTGGGAGGGTAGAGGGTGAGTGGGTTGGAAATGGGGAACTGTGACCTCCTCCCTGGGAGATGGACGGCAGAGAAGGGGGTAAGGGAGACTCCGGATAGGGCAAGATATGACAAAATAACAATGTATAAATTACCAAGGGGACATGAGGGAAGAGAGGGCGCGGGGAGGGAGGGGGGGGGGAAAGAGGACCTGATGCAAAGGGCTTAAGTGGAGAGCAAATGCTTTGAGAATGATTGGGGCAGGGAATGTGCGGATGTGCTTTATAAAATTGATGTATGTATATGTATGGATTGTGATAAGAGTTGTATGAGCCCCTAATAAAATGTAAAAAAAGAAAATGAAAAAAAAAAAGAAAATGATTAGGGCAAAGAATGTACAGATGTGCTTTATACAATTGATGTATGTATATGTATGGATTGTGATAAGAGTTGTATGAGCCCCTAATAAAATGTAAAAAAAAAAGAACAAAACTGAAAAAAAAAAGTAGCATGGACTGCCAACAAAGACTCTTGGGAGAGGTACAACCCGAATGCTCCTTAGAAGCTAGTGAGACGTCATCTCACGTAGGAGATGTTTGGAACATGTCAGAAAGAACAGTCCCTTGAAAAGGACATCATACTTGGTAAAGTGGAAGGGCAGCGAAAAAGAGGAAGATCTTTGAGGGGGTGGATTGACCGAGTGGCTCTAACAATGAGCTCAGGCATAACAATTGTGTTGATGGCGTGGGACTAGGTGATAATCAGTTCTGTTTTATATAGAATCACTGTGGTTTGAAACTGACTGAAGGAACCTCGCAACAGCATAACTGCCAAGCCATAGAGAATCATGGCCTAGCCAAGCTGGCAAATAGCATTAACTATTGTAGCCAGTGTTACTCTTTCCTTGGTGCTTGCTATTGCCAGGCATATGTTGATAATGCACAAAATAGTCTGTTCACTGATTTTTTTTCTTATTGTAAATATGTACTGTAAGATAATGAGCTAGATAGTTGATCAGTAAGAGTATATATATATTTTTTTCTTGAATTCTCCTAAAATGAGCAAGAAAACAAACAACTCTTTGTGTAGAAGAGTCTCTATGTGTAAAATTGACCCCCAAAGAATTCTAGCATATATTATTATATTATTTACCAGCTAAAGAATGCGAGGGCAACAAGTAAAAGCATGTGTCCACTGTCACAATAGATGCAGTCTTTTAAAGAAATTAATGTACTGCAAGATAAAAATATTGGCACTCTCCATACCCCTGACACTTTGACAAGCACTTCCGTGCTTGCCTGTGTGGGGAAATTAATTATGTCTATGAGTTTCCTTCGAAGCCAGGACCCTCTGTGGCACCTTCCTCCTCGTTCTGTACAGCTCTGGGATCTGTTGCCAACATGCTTTTTTGTGCCAGAATTTCTTGGTACCTTGACTCCCGCTCCTCATCCCCCAAATTAAAAGCAGTGCAACAGATTCAGTGAGAGCTGTCTAGATGCTGAGGTCATCTGGATAGCTGTTGAGTTTTGTCAGGGAACTCTCTGTATGAGGGAAAAAAATAACACTTTGTTAGACGGAGCTCAAGGCCATTACTTGCCTTCTTTCTCAGAATTTCCGGGGACAGGTTGTGTCCAGATTAAGTACTCCAGCAGGTTTCCACTATGCTTTTTGAGAGGCTGCCATAGATGTACAAGCAAATAGAGCTCAGGAGGATGAATCTGTACACTGAGCACATTGACTGGATTGTAGACGTGGTCCCGTAAATGTTCATTTTTGGTGATGAAGTTGTTGTTGGGAAGATGAAGATTTATTTTAATTCAGATAGGAATTTATAAGGAAGATTGAATTTTTCTATTAAATCATGTTGATTTGCATTGGGATACAAAAAGAGCAAAATTTCATCAAAGATGTATTAAGATTTGTTGTGTACCGGGCCATGTGCTAAGCCCAGAGAATGACAACCATGGTTACCCTCTGGGCATAGGCAGTGTGTCAGGCTGCATTGCCTAGGGAAACAAATCCCCTACACTCATGTAAGTGTAAGAAAGAGCTTTATATCAATAAGTAATTATACATTGAGAAAACATCCCAGCCAAGTCCAACTCAAGTCCATAAGTTTAATACTCGTCCATAAGTCTCTCTTCAGACTCTCTGCAGCCACATCCAATGATGCAGAATGCAGGAAGATCACAGGTTGGTGGGTACAAAGTCCTGTGGATCCCATGGCAGTGGCTCTGGCCGTCATCAGGGTCAGCCAGACAGAAGGCGAAGAAAGAGAGACAGAGGGAAGTTCCCAGGACTCTCCTTATAAGAAGACCACGCCCATAAGGAGGCACCATAGGGCTGTAATCTAATTGACAGGTCATCCTGTCAATTGATCCCTAACATATTTTTCAAGTTTACGTGAAATTATATATAAACCACAGGTGGTTTGTTTAATGCTTTTTCCAAAGGACTTTCCTTTATACAGCATTTTCTTTGTAGTTTTTAAAAAGAATAGGGATGAAAAGAGTAGAAGCCAGAAACTTGGTATCATTTTTTAATCAATCATTAGAGAATAAACTAGAAAATAAAAGACATTTTGGGAAATAAAAATATATTGACATGGTGAAATGAAGAAAGACATCTGTTCTGATCCACAGATAAATTTTTATTAATAATGTCAACATTCTCCTAATTATTAATTTGAGCTTCAAATTACCTTCAAAATTATTCATTCTTTTTTTTATGGTTCTTTTCAGTTTATTGCATGAAGGAGTTACACTAGTCCAAGTTAAAAGTGGACCCCAAATGGTTACATCATACAAGCTGTGAGGTTTTAAACTTGTGATGAGGGACAGAGGGAATTATCTACTCATTGCAAGGAAATCCTCACTTAAGCTTCCGTGAGCCCCAAGCACTTAAAACCCATGAACCTTCAGCTGGTCGTCCTTAGCCAGTCCAATCTCTACAAGGGACTGGCATATGTTCTTGCGCTGGTCACTCTGGAGCTGAATCACTTCTCCATATTCTGGATGCTCAATCACAGTACCATTGCAGGCAAATTTCTTCTTAAAGGCCTTCACTAGCTTCTTTTTGTCGTAGTTATCAGCGATCCCTTGGACAGTGGGCAGGGTCTTCCTGCCGTTGCGCTGTTGAATTCTTATATGGATATAATCCTCTGTCCCCGCAGGCAGCAGGTCATCACCCTTACTTGCATCAGCAAAGGGGTCGAAAGAGTGGAGGTTCTGGATAGCGGACATACGATACGATTCCTTTTCCTCGGTGGAAACGGCCTGCGGAAGGCGGCGGCTGGAGAAGGCGGGCAGGGGGGACGGAGGGTCGGGAAGCGAGGGGGCTCGAGGGGGAGGCTGCTGAGTCCTCGGCGGCGGCTCAGTGACTGGGGCCCAAAATTATTCATTCTTATTCCTCTTTGCTGTCATTTCATTTTTCATGTAACCCACATAACTCCGATCCAAATTACTGTCTTTTATATAGATAACCTCAAGTGTTCTTAGCTGATCTCTATGATTCCAGGGCCATTCCCAAACAACTTGTATTTAGGCAAATTCATCTTGGTGGAACCTATAGCTTCCCAACTAACCACTTCCTTTCAACACTTCCCATTCAAATTCATTCCATACATGACCTTCATATTAAACATACTAGTACACAACTCACTTCATGCTTTCCACATTTACAGTCTTTCAACCAAGGTAGTTCATGATGCCACTATCATGTCGGACTCTATATAACACATTGAAACTCGCTGCTCCATACCAATTAAAAGCATCCCACACGCAGTGAAACCAGACTTCCGACGACCCATAGAAACCTCTGAGTTTCCTGTCTTTGAGCCTTCTCTGTGTAATTTTCTTCCTCTCTAATTGCCTTGAAAAGTCCTTTCTTTAATAATTCTTCTTTTTTAAAGTATGTTACAGATATCATCTCCCCTGTACAACCTGTTTACACCCATTTATACCAGACGTGTTATGGAAACTCTTTACTCATTTAAACCATGCTGTAGGCAGTGAGCATCTTTTCCTTAAAGCTTGCTGGGTAGCCCTTGTTAAGCTATCCAGTCTGGGAGACCTCCTAAGTTTGTTACTGTCCTCTTTATCCTGTGTGCCTTGGCGGCAATGGCATTGATTAGCCAATGGACTGTTAAATGCAAAGTCATCTATTTGAATCCAACTCTTGCTCTGCCAAAAGATTGGGCCCTTTGCTCCTGTGAAGATGTGCAGTCTCAGAAATCCAGGGGAGCACTGCTACTCTGCCCTTTTTGGTTGCTCAGTCAGAATCCACTGGATGGGAGTGGTTTTAAATTTGTTTTTCTGTTTATTGGGTTTTTTTTCTTCTTTTTCCTGTCAAACTCAGCATTGTGTCTGGCTCATTGCCACATTAATTTTGAACAAGTAAGAAAATAAACTATGATGCAAACAAACATAAAAAATATCTAGTAACTATAGGTTGTTGAAACTTGCTTTAGCTCTTCAATAAGAATTGTCCCACAAATGAATAAGAGCTTTACCAAAACAATGATATTTGGGGGGAATAGAGTGAACGTAGTTTAACACAGGTCCTTCCTTTTGATCGTCTGCCTTCCCATATATATTAATTCAGTTTTGGGTGGGTCAATTTTAGCAATCTGACTCTACTCACTACCATCACGTCAATTGTGACTGACAGCTTTCTGTGCCCATGAATCCCTGTGGGAGCTGACACTCCATCTTATCCCACAGAAAAGCTGATGAGTTTGAACCCCCAATCCTGTGGTCCAGAGGCCAATGCTTACCAGCCTCTCAGCAATGTTTGCTGTTGTTGATTTGTTTGTTTTGCTTTCAATGTTCTGGAACAGCTTTAATGAATGAAACAGTTGCTTGACTATTGTCTAATCCATGATGCCACTCAATGAACCAACATTACTATTGAGGATGTTCTTAAAATCCAGGTCTCTACAGCTCCCACCAGTAGGAAGTTCCCGATTTAACTCATTTAGGGCTTGAGCAGCCAAAGTCTGACCCAGCTTCCATATCCACATTATGGCAATTTATGCGGAGCCAGAGGTAGGAAAGGACAAATGCGTTTACTTAGGGGGATTGGCAATGATCAACTTGAATGGCTTGATGAGTGTACAGAAGATAAACCTGCCTCTCCTTTTAATAATTCAGGAAAATCCATGACAGTGGCTAAACTCTTCCCTGGAATCTGTGCTAATGGAGCTAGGAGCCAAAACAGTTCATTTTTCCTATAATACAATTTTTCTATTCAAGAACATGAAGCACTGGACTATATGGCTCATAATAAAGAGGACATTAATTCTTTGCTACTGCTCATTATTATTAACTATTTTCAGACTTTTTGCTGGAAGCAAAATATATCTATTAGAGCCAGCAAATAACGATTGCTAACATGCTGAGGACAGCATCCTCACCCAGGCGCTCAGCAAAGCCAACGACATTTGACTCTGGCAGCTGGGCCCTGTGCTGAGCATCTGTGCTGTCATGCATCAAATAGTGAAGGTGCGAAGACAGGCTGTTCCACACATGATGTTGTTGTGCAGATTTGCTTATTCAGAGCCCCTATCTTGACTACACAGAGAAACAGTTTTTATCAGTCAAAGTGACTGATCACTTAATTTTTTCTACTTTTATCTGATGTTTTATTGTACTTTTACTGGGAGTTTGCTGTAGATTGGACAGCCATTTGATAATTTCTACCCATATTGTTCTGTGACAGCAGGTACATCTTTTCACAGTGCATCACCATTCTCTCTAATTGGATGCTGGTTGTTTGTTTTCGATAGTTTTGTTTTCTGCCTTCAGATCTTGTCATCTTTAGAACAAATGGTAAACTTGGTTCGCACGTGTATGTTTGTTTTTAGTAGAACATCATTCTTCTTGGTAATATTTCCAAGAATGCAGAATCCTCATCTTTCTCCTGGGGAGTAGCTAGAGGATTCAAGTAGCTGGCCTCCTGGTTACTATCCCAGTGTGTAATCCACTGTGCCTTAAAGGCTACCCATGAGTAGTACTAGTCTTTCATTTTCTTTTTTGTGTGTAATGTCTTTGTCTTGTTCAGGTATTAAAGTGATGCTGAATTTTATCTTTCTTTTTTTTTTTTTGAAAACGCTTGAATAAAATTGTTGAAGAAATGGTGTGAAAGCCACACTTGACCTCCTCAGGCTACAGAATGAAAGAGGAGAATCTCGCTCCATATCCTCCCAGAGATGACTCCCAGGAGTGGCTGTCCGTCATGCCTGCATTCCTCATACTTCTTTACCTTATTCTGTCACCAACTATCTCTGACATGGCATTCTGCTTCTCTGCTAGCTTTGATTCGGTTGGAATGGGTAGACGGAATCCACATACAATATTCATGACTATAAAGCTAACATGTTGCCAGGTGTTTAGAAGGCAGCTCTTTTGTCTGCAGTGCCTCTTCTTAGTCACGCTAGCAGGCATGTCTCTCTGATCCTTGGCCTCTCAGTCACATGGTCACTTGGTCTCTGTCCTGCTTAAGTGTAGAAAACTCCCTTAGGACATAAAAATGTCCAAAGTGTACCCTGATTTGCAAGTCAGTATCCTAACCAAAAGCCAAATCATTGGGCCAGGAAGCCGACCTCTGTGCTTCATGGTCCCAGGCTGCTACTCTGCTTTGTGTCGTAGTGCTGACTGCTCCTTACGGCTTCTGCATGCAGGGATCTGGGGCATGCTTCACTCCTGCTTCTTTTCTCTTGCCAATCGCACGATTCTCTGTCCCTGTTTCTGAAATGGGTCATTTATACCCAGTAGAATGGCAAAAGTCACTCATCTGCACCATTGGAGATTTGCATACCATATTTGCATGACCCTATCCAATAACCAGGTGGAATTTATAAAGACTAAGGCTAGAAGATGCATATTAAGTAATTTCACTTCACTACAGTTGGTGTCAATTCTTTTATGAATGTATGGTAGAATTGTGTAGTCATGCAGCTGTTGGGTTTGCTGTTATTGCTGGTATTTTTTTTGAGATTTTAAAAAATGGCATCTTAAATCTTTTCTTTTGTAATAAATCTGTTTAGAGTTTCTAACTGTATTAATTTAGGTAGATAGTCTGTTTCTAGGAATTTGTCCACTTGATATAAGTTATCAAAATTGTTGTAATACAATTTTTCATAGTAATCTGTTATGATTCTCTTTATTTCAACTCTATCGGTTATAGTGTCTCCAGTTTAATTTCTGAATTTAATTGTTTATTCTCTGTCAATTTGGCTATTGGCTTGTCTATTTTATTGACCCTTTGAAAAGTCACTTCTATTTTTTGTTTGTTTATATTGTCTGAGAGTGTAAGGTTTCATTTGCTTTTCCTTTTCTACTAGTTCCAGGTGTTACTTAAAGTTTTTTTCAAGGGTGGAATTTTCTCTTTTTAAGTATAGATTTTTTTTGCTATGAATTTCCCTCAGAGTACTGCTTTTGATGTTTCCTAAGTCTTAGTACATTGTGTTTTCATTTTTGTTTGGTTCTAACTATTTCTTTAGCTTTTATATTGCTTTCTTTCATATCTTCATAGTTCTTTTTATAGTGCATTTTGTTTTCATGTGTGTGTTTTTTAAAATTTCTAGCTTTATACCATTATGCTTAGAGAAAATGATTCATATGTTTTCAATCTTTCGTAAGTTATTGAGACTTGTTTTTCATGCTAGCACGGTTTATTTTAGGAAGATGACCCATGTGTACACTAGAAAAAAGTATTTATTGTTCTGGTCATTGGTGGAGTGTTTTATATATGTTTAAGTCAAATTAGCTGTGGTTTTCAATAGTCTTACTTATTTTATTAGATGTTCTACTAGAGTTGCAAGTGTTGTGTTGGAAATCCTCTATTATTATTCTGGACCTTTTGTAGTATGCATTTTCCCTGCTAGGTGAGAATCCAGCAAAACTGAGTTAGTGCACCCAGTTGTGTCACCTGGGAAGGTTCTTTCTAATCAGAGGGATTTTTTTTCGTAAAAAGCAGTTTTTCTCAAACCTTGTTTTTTTTTTGTTTTTTTTTTGTGATGGCTGGTTTAAGAGAACAGTATGTGGCTTTGAAATTTTATTTCTTGCCCTGAAAAAATGCCACAGAAACAGTTGTGATGTTGAAGGCAGCTTGCAATGACAGTACTATGGGAAAAATTCAAGTGTACAAGTTGTTTTCTCATTTCAAAAGATAATATATTTATTGATGACAAACTTCATTCCAAACGTCCATCAACTTCCCAAGTGGATGAAAATGTAAACTTGTAGTATATTTGGTGTTCATTCCACCAGGTCAATCTGTTAATCAAGTTTTCTATTTAAAGGTTCTGAAAAATAGTGTAACAGTGTACAACAAAAAGCCAAATTTGTGGCAAATGGAGACTGATTTTGCCACCATGACAATGAACCTACTCATGCAGCCATCTCTGTGCACCAGCTTTGGGCAAAAACCAGCAAGTCTCTCTTGCCCCACACATCTTACTCACCTGAATTGCTCCGTGCAACTTCTTTTTATTTCCACAAATGAAGAAGGACATGAGAGGACAGCAATTTAATGACATAGAAGAGGTGGAGGAAAAAACGAAGGAGGCGCTGTCAGCCATCGAAACAGACGAGTTTGAAAAATGTTTCTCAGAATGGAATCGCAGATTTGATAAATGTATTAAGTGTAATGAAAAGTAGTTTGAAAGTGATACGGTTGTTTTGTAAAAAAAATTTAAGTACATATCTTTGAAAAAAATTTTGGTTTTTGGAGCGTAACACCTCACATGTGCACGCATGTGTGTGTGTATATAGCGTGTGTGCTTGGTCCTTATGATTTTCCATGTTTTATGTTGTTGCATTTTGTAAAGACATTCCCTCTCATTTATTTCCCCCAGTTATAGAGTCCAATATTTTTATATTTTACTTCTCATACATTTTGAAAACAATCTTGCAGAAAATGTATGATTATGTTAAATTCTCAGTTTTGGTTTATTTAGAAATGTCTTGATAACCTCTTATTTTTGAATACCAACTCTTCTGAGTGGATAATGGGTCAGTGATTGCTTTTGTTCAATATCTTATATGTACTACTCCATTGTCTTCTGGACTCTAGAAATACTGGGGAGAAATACAAACCTATTCTTATGAAAGTCACTTTATATTTTATATTGTGTTTTTTTTCTACATTCAGATTTTTCTCCTATCTTTGGTTTTCCTGAGTTTTATCACAATGTGATATTAGGTAAATCATTTTATATTTCTTCTCATTGGAATTTATGTAGCTTCCTGTATTTGCAATTATTTCTCTGTGAAAATTGGGGAAATTATCTACAATTTTTTTAAAAGTCCCTCTATGCCCTTATTCTTGTCCTGGAACTTTGGAATTCCAATAATTCTCTGGTTAGATGTTGCCATTTGGTTTTGTTCACTTTTCTTTGTTCTTTTCTCTTGAGACTTGAACATTTTATTAACTCTATCTTCTAGTTCAATTGTTCTATCTTCCGTTTGTTTAAGTCTTTTAGTGAATGCTTTGCTTTCTATTTCAAATTTAGCTGCTTTATTCTTCAGTTCCCCAAACCCTTTCTCTTTCTCTCTCTCATGTTCATTTTCCTTATTTAGTCTAATTTTATGCTTCAATTTATTCTTTGACTTCCAGTAGTTTGTTTTCTGTGAGTAATTTTCATTCTTTAAAGTACTTAGCACCACTGTCTGAAATATTTCCATTTCCCCACTAGCCTGGTCTCCACAGGAGTAATTTTCCTTCATTCATATTTTCCTCTTTTGGTTCTCCTTCTCTTGTGATGCTGTATGTTTATAAAAATTTCCTGAATGTAGAACATTTGGATATTATTTACTAATACCTCAATATTCTAATGATTAATTTTAAGGAAATTGTGTTTATTAGTGAGAATCCCTGGTGGGATAGTGGGTTGCTAATTGCAAGACCAGTCATTTGAAATTACCAGTCACTCAATGTGAGAATGATAAGGCTTCCACTGCCATAAATATTTATAGTCTTGGAAACCCTGAGAGGCAGTTCTGTCCTGTAGGCTTGCTATCAGTTGAAATCAATTCACTCACAGGCAGTAGTTTGGAGTTTAGGATATTTGTTAGTTTTATTTTATAGCCCTAAGCACCACTAGTGGGCACACTTGTCTTTACAATTTTCAGCAAGAATGATGAGTTCTCTGAAGTTTTATCAAGGTTCTTAAGTTTCAGGGTGCTTATTCTATCTGGTTCTCCTTGAGGTGGCACATTTTGCTGGGGATAATAGACACCTTCTGTCTCATGATGCTTTGGCTATAGTTTTGAGTATACTCCTGGGTTTGGCTTCATTCACCCCTTAACATAGAGTTTTGGATTGCTTTGTCTATGCGGTTCACTGTGCATGCCTGAGGCTTTGTTGGAAGTGGATTTGAGTCTTGGCTTTGCTGAACTGTATAGAATATGAGAAGCAGTTTAGGCCTGTCTCTTCTCGGTATCTGAACAAGCTCTCCCATGGTGTCTTTATGTGATCAGGGAGTTAGTTTTTTTCTTTGTGTTAATGCCTGCTCTTTTGTTTTATTCTGGTTTTTTTTTCTTACCTGGATTGATATCCCAATGCTTTTCAGTATGTCTGAATCCTGGATTCTGTTCACCTCAGGTCTTAGTGAGAATCAATAACGCTTACTCACAGGTCCTTGTTTCTCTTTAGTCCCTCCCAAGTGTGCAGTCAATGAAACCCCACAGTTAATTTCCAATGCCTGGAAAGTCAGGCTGCCTCATCCTCAGTTTCGCCCCTATGATATGGTATTTATTTGGAGTATTGTCCATCTCCATCCCCAAAAGACCATGATGAACCAAATTCTACAAGTGTAAGCAGTTGGGATCTCCCAGCTTTTGTCAAAGGTACTCCTGTTTTCCTCTGTTTCTGGACACACTATAACATTACATTTCATCTACCCCCCATGGTTCAGTGGCTTGTTTACAGGACAGTAACGGGGAACAATCCCTTGCTCTCCATCTTGTCTTGCCTACTTTTCTTTTTTAATACAAAAAAATGATTCCTATGAGAGGAGATCAAAAAGGAGGAATACTTATGGTCCTCTCCCTTGTCATGTTCCCTGTAAAATATAGTAAGTTGAAGAAAACAAAAAGCGAATGTTAAAAAGCTTTATTGAGATATATTTTTGATGTCATCGAATCCACTCATTTCAAGTATAAAATGTAATGATTTTCAATAACTTTATCAAATGGTGCAAACACTACAAATACTTTTAAGAAACTTTTAACAAATAATTGTGACCTTCTAAGTAATAAGCCTTCCACACAAGCCAGACTTATAGCCACTGAGTTGATTCCGACTTATGGTGACTCTATGGGGCATGATAGGATTGCTCCTGTGGGTTTCCAAGACTGTAACTCTCGATGGGAGCAAAAAGCCTCATTTTTCTTCCAAGGATCAAATCATAGCTTTGAACTACTGGCTTTTCAGATTGCAGCCCAATGCATAACCACAATGCCACCAGGGCTCCTGAAGACTTCTAATAGGCACTGTGAAAGAATAGGTGCTAAATGAATTCAACATAGCAAGTGCAAAGTGACATTTTAAACAGGGAACATTGTAATTTAGATCAATTGTATATTCAACAGTTTTAACTGTCAACCCTCTTCCATACACAATATCTTAACCTACCCTTGTTCCTTTGATTTCTATTTTCTCTTTCATGCAATAATACCTTCCTCTTCACCCAAGTTAATATCTGTCAAAGCTCTAACCTCTCATCTCTCCTAATTACAGATAGGGGTCCCTGAGTGATGCAAATGGCTAGCACAGTTCGCACCTCATTTAAAAGTCAGAGGTTCAAGTTTACCCAGAGCTACATTGTAAGATAGAAATGGTATTCTACTTCTTCTTTTTTTAAATAAATCACTTTATTGGGGGCTCTTATAACTCCTATCACAATCTGTAAATAAATTATGAAGAACATTTATACATATGTTGCCATCATCAATTTCAAAATATTTTCTTTCTGCTTCAGCCCTTGGTATCAGATCCTCATTTTTCCCCTCCCTCCCCTACCCTCTCACCCTCATAGACCCCTGATAATATATAATTTGTTATTATTTTCATATCTTATACCTCCCACTGTCTCTTTCCATCTGCATTACTGTTGCCCTCCCCCCTAGGAGTGGGGGGAGTTATACATATTGTAGTTGATTCCCCTTTTCCTCAACTTCTCCCCATGCCTGTCCCCTACCTTCACGGTATTACCACTCAGTCCCACTGCTGTTTCTGAAGGGTTTATCTGTCCCAGATTCCTTGTGTCAAGAGCTCATATCTGTACCAGTGCATATACTCTAGTCTAGCTGGATTTGTAAGGTAAAACTGGGATCATGATAGTGGTAGGGAGGGGGGAGAAGCATTAAGGCACTAGAGGGATGTTGTGTGTTCCATCGGTGTGTGCTACACCTTGGCTGTCTCATTCTTTACTTGTGACCCTGTCAGGAGAAGCCAGCCCCTAACACATCATTACGGGTCCAGTAGGCGCAATTGTACAGCGATAATAAGTAAAAATCATAGTAAAATTATAGAGAGCATGAGAGATAGAAGAGAAATATTGAAATAAATAGAGTCATACACAATTCATGGTAGCATGCTCACCTCTGCCCACTTGGTAGTCCACGTGGATGGGGAGAGAGATCTTTAATGCTAGCCCAGGCTTTTATCTTCTCTGGGGACATGCAAGCCCCCTAATTACAGGTGAGGACATACGTCACAGGAAGGGGTTGTGCTATAGGTAATACAGTAATGAGAGAGGATGGTCTAGGGAAATACATGCAATAGGAAGAGGAGGGATTGGGCTATACATGTGACAAGATGGGCAGATCCTAGATTTAGGATGGCAGTCTAACCTTGGTCATCCTTGGGTGGGCTTTACCTCTCTGGGGTCTCCTACAAGGAAACAGACAACTACTATCCTTATCAGAAGGGAGTGGGCCCTACTTGTTGTGGATAAACAGTGGTGCCTGCTTGATCTAAATGGCTGATAGCTCTTAGGGAGAATGACTCATGATCTACTCCTGGTGACCTCCAAGTATATAGTCATTCGCAAGCAGCTAAGTTTGCCATATATTTGGGGGAGACATCTTGGGAGAAATCCTTCTGTTTCCCACAGTGACCCTTCTGTGAGGGAATGTCCAATTATCTACAATGGGCTTTGGGTCTCCTACCTCCATTATTTGTATCAATATATTGATTTGTTTGGGGTCTTCTGATGCTTGATGCCTTCTCCTGTCGATACCTCATGATTACAAGGCTGATGTACTTCTTCTATGTAGGCTTTGTTGCTTCCCTGCTAGGGGGACACTTGTGTAGCTTCAAGCCTTTAAGACCCCAGATGTGGTATCTTTTAATAGCCAGGCACCATCGGTTTTCTTTGCCATGTTTGCTTATGCACCCATTTTGTCTTCAGTGATCATGTTGGGAAGGTGAGCATCATTGAATGCCAGGTTATTAGAACAAAGTGTTCTTGCATTGAGGGAATACGTGAGTAGAGACCCAGTGCTCATCTGCTACCTTACTGCTTAACATTTAAATATATGTATATAGACTTATATCCCTATCCTTTTATATTAATGTATTTACATACATGTATGCCTAAATTTATGCCTCTATAAATATCTTTTCTTTCCTTTATTTAATTTTACTTTTCTCCTGTCCCACTATCATGTTCAACTTTCATTTCACTTTTGGTACTTTCTCTTAATCGACTTCTAAAAGACCAGCTTTGAAAACCCTACATTGATGAGTACATTGGATTATATACACTGGATAGCAACTGATTATTTAACATAAATTCCTGTCCCCATTTCCCCTATCCCCAAAGCAGCAACAAATCTACTTACTATCTATCTTAATTTACCTCTTCAGGACATCATGCATAATTAAAACTATTTATTTGTGGTGTCTACCTTATTTCACTTAGCATTATGCTTCAGGTTCATTCAAGATTAGTTATTTTAACTCATGATATTTCTTCCTTTTTATTGATGAATAATTTTGTTTGCATACTTATATTACTATTTCATTATTCATTCACAGATTTTTTTAACATTTATCTTCCTTGCTTTTTAATATTGTGCACAATGCTGCTATAAATATTTGTGAGCAAGTAATTGTGTAAAAAAACCTACTCAATTATTCTGAGCATATGTATAACAATGCATTTGCTGAATTTTATGAAAGTTTTGTTTATGCTTTTTGAGCAACTACAAAATGTTTTCCAAAGGGGCTATACCAGTTTATTTGTCTACCTGTATTGCATAAGATTTCCTGTTTCTCCACATCTTCAATGACATTTCTTATTATTGATCTTATTTGTCATATTTTTAAGTGGGTACCACATGATATTTCATTGTATTTTGATTCATATTTTCCTAAGGAGTAAAGAATGATTGAAGCACCTTTTCATGTTAATTATTGGTATATGTTTCTTGGGGTTTGTATGTCCTCATTCCTTGCCTACTTTTTTCTTGAGTTGGTTGTCTTCGTATTAAATTCAAAATATTACATATAAAATCTTGATACAAGATATTTCTCAAATGTGTGTTTTGAAAATATTTTCTCCTGCACATTTACATATATTTTATTTTCTTCATATTTTGTTGAGGATCAACTAATCAGCTTTCTTTTATTTCTGGTGTGCTATGTAGGGAATGTTTGTCTAATACCAGTTCTCCAAGATTTAGATTTTCTCCAATGCTTTTATCCAAAGTTGATTGTTTTAGCTTTGGAGTTTATAATTAGTTTGTGAGGTAAGAATTATTATCTCAGCTTTTCAGGTGAGAACTGGACCTGGTCAGTCTTAGCTTAAACTTTCTAAGAAGGTAGGTCTCTAATCTACTATCTATCCTCTTCTTTACTTTTAAAGTTTTAGAAATAACATTATTTAACATAATAGAGGTAACCTATCACCATTTCAAAATACAATCAATATAAAGAGTTATTTTATCCATTCTTTTTGGACTAAATATGTAACATTGACTATAACTCAATTTGAAGTAGATACAGATCAAATGTTTAATAACCCCATGTGACTACTGGCTATTATATTGGGCAACATAGGTCTAGAAAACTGATCAAAAGCAATCACAATACTTCTTCTAGATTGTGAAAAATTATAAACATCCTATGTGAATTTTAAAGCTATTTAAGGCTAACATGAATAATTTGCTATTTCTTTATATAATCTGTATAGAAAAATTATATTTTAAATGTAATGTGAAAGAGGGTTCAGGAATCTGAGTTATTTTTAGTAATGGTGATATTATTGAGAAAAGCTTGTGAATTTTAATACTTGGGGATTTTAGATATATAGACATCCATTTTAACTTTGGAGCCCTAGTAGTGTAGTGGTTATGCATTGGGCTTTGATCTACATGGTCAGGAGTTCAAAACTTCCAGTAGCTCCTCTGGAGAAAGACTAGGCTTTCTACTTTGGCAAATAATTACAGTCTCAGACACCCACAGGGGTCACTACAAGTCAGCATTGACTTGGTGGCAGTGAGTCCTTCATTTTAGCCAGCAATAGCTTTGTATGAAAAATGGAGGGGGGAGTGGCAGACATGGTAGGGAATGATCAAGGGTAAGGTTACGTAAAGAAGAGGTATAGCTGTAACCCAGGTGGGGACAGAGCATGATAGTAGGGCAGGAGGAAAGTCAAGGGAGATGGAGGAAAGAGCTAGGAGTCAAAGGGCATTTATAGAGGTCTAGACAAAGACATGTACATGCAAATATATACATATGAGGATGGAGAAATAGATCTATGTGTGTATATTTATAGGTTTAGTATTAAGGTGGCGGAAGGACCTTAGGCCTCTACTCAAGCACTCCCTCAATGCATGAATACTTGCTTTTATTAAATTGGCACTCTATGATGCTCACCCTCCTGACACAACTGCTTAAACCAAAGAAGGTGAACAAGTAAATGTGGTGAAGAAAGCTGATGGTGCCCAGCTATCAAAAGAGATAGTGTGTGGGGTCTTAAAGGCTTGAAGATAAACAAGTGGCCATCTAGCTCAGAAGCAACAAAGCCCACATGGAAGAACACACCAGCCTGTGTGATCACGTGGTCCCGAAGGGATCAGTTATCAGGCATCAAAGAATAAAAAATCATATTATTGGCTGCACACCTCCATGATACGATCGCTGAAGACAAATGGGTGCATAAGCAAATGTGGCGAAGAAAACTGATGGTGCCCAGCTATCAAAAGAGATAGTATCTGGGGTCTTAATGGCTTGAAGGTGAACAAGCGGCCATCTAGCTCAGAAGCAATAAAGCCCACATAGAAGAAACACACCAGTCTGTGCAATCACGAGGTGCCAAGGGACCAGGTATAAGGCATCATGCAAAAAAAAAGATATATATATATATATATATATATATATATATATATATATATATATATATATATATATATATATATATACCATAGTGAATGAAGGGGGAAGTGCAGAGTGGAGACCCAATGCCCATTTGTCGGCCACTGGAGATCCCCTCATAGAGGAGTTTAGGAGAGGAGATGGGTCAGTCAGGGTGTGATGTAGTACCGATAAAGAACACAGCTTTCCCCCAGATCCTGGATGCTTCCTCCCCCCAACTACCATGATCCGAATTCTATCTTGCAGGCCTGGATATGGCAGAAGTTGTACACTGGTGCATATGGGAGCTGGAGGCACAAGGAATCCAGGGTGGATGATACCTTCAGAACCAGGGGTGTGAGGGGCGAGTAGAGGGTGAGTGGTTTGGAAAGGGGGAACTGATTACAAGGATCCACATGTGACCTCCTCCCTGGGAGATGGTTGGCAGAGAAGGGGGTGAAGGGAGACTCCAGATAGGGCAAGATATGACAAAATAACAATCTATAAATTATCAAGGGCTCATGAGGGAGGGGTGAGTGGAGAGGGAGGGGGAAAAAAAAGAGGACCTGATGCAAAGGACTTAAATGGAGAGTAAATGTTTTGAAAATGATTAGGGCAAAGAATGTATGGATGTGCTTTATACAGTTGATGTATGTATATGTATGGATTGTGATAAGAGTTGTATGAGCCCCTAATAAAATGTAGAAACAAAAAATGGATACTTCACTTACCACTCATTTATTTTTTTCATAAAGCAATGTAGTATCAAACAGGTACTTATGGTATGTCATCCATGTTCTCACAATGAATTGCTGTGGACTGCACTGTCCGTCTACTGGCAGATTATTCATTTAACCACATGATCCCAATTATCTACTTCCTTCCCCTTCCATCAGAACAGAGACAGATGTCACAAGACTCATATTGGCAATGAATTTAATTTAACTATAAAAAAAATCATCCTGCCAGAGGCAAAAACTATAAGGTCTCTCTCTCCGGGCTAGATTCCAACCTTGGTCCTTGGCTCCACAAGAGAAAGAATTCACTCCGAAGCCTGGCTCGTGATCCAAGTGAATTTAATGAGAGTTAAAATAAGCTCCAGGTTTTACACGGCACCCATAGGATTCCTTTTGACCTTGCGGCCTGTCAGAGACTGCTCAGGGTCACGCAAAAATCTCTCTCCCAAGTTTCCTCTGAAACAAGACCAGACCAGCCAAGACAAGACCTTCTCCCTCTCGGTTCCTGCCTTTTCAAGGATTCCAGGGGAGGCATGGTGAACGACCCCAGGTTGATCCCATTGGCTGAATTTCAATCACCTGGCCCAGTTGGGCAGCTCCAGGTTTAATGCCCATCCATGCCCACCGACAGGAAAATCCAGCTTTGTCCTATGCTGGCTCTCCTGGGCATGCGTCAATGGACTTCCCCGTCTCTAGGCTAAGCTACCTAACAAAACTAGTAGCTAACTTCACCTAGATTTGTTAACTCACATTTAGTTTGTTTGTTTTGTTTGCTAGCGCACTTGGATTTATTCCCTTCGTTCATAATAAAATTTCACCCTTAAATATCTGCCTTATAATACTGAGTGCTTATTTCGCTCAGCTTTTCTAAAATTTACTTTAATCCTGTGTTCTGAGGTTCTCTGTCGTACTTGGTCTCACTCTGATCCCATTGAGCTGCACCTTTAACTTGACCTTCAAACCCACTTACCTGACCTGCTTACTTGATTATAAATGCTTTGTTCATACTCTGTCATCACAAACATGGCTCTGATATGTATCTGGTTTGTTCTGTGTCACTAGGACTTGCCTTCATTCCCATCCCCCTTGCCTTGGTCGTCGTATTACGCATTGGTAGGTATATTATGTATTGGTAGGTAGTATTACGCATTGGTAGATAGTATTGCACATTGATAGTATTACGCATTGGTAGGTAGTAAGGATATAGGCTGTGGGTTGAAATTGTCTGGATTATACATTTGATTTTTTTAAAACTAGGCTTGTACTTTACTAGATAGCAGAATCAGCACATCAGCCTTAGGATAAATGCAAAAAGAATGGCCCGTTGAGGCAAGAGTGGCAAAAAATAAAATTTTATTTTTTTGACCTTCATTTAAATCAGATAAAACCAATTTTCTAAGCCACCCAAGAAGAACCAATTACTACACATAACAAAAGTTGCCTTAACATTCATTAAGTGTAAAACACACACAGGCACACACACCTAGGGACACCATCACAAATCCGCCCCAAAAGTCATAGCTTTAGTATTATCTGACCCAATATACAACCTGAGTAAAATTCAGTTCAGATTTAATTCCCTGTGAGAAAGCAATGATTCTGAAAACCCACTGCCATCAAATCAATTCCGACTCATATCAACCCTATGTAGGCTTTCGGGGACTGTAAATCTTTATGAGAGCAGAAAACCTCATCTTCTTCTCACAGAGGTGTATTGAATTGAATTGCCAACCTTGCAGTTAGCAAAAGTAGGTTCCTTAAGCAATGATTAATAAATTATTATTATCTTGAATTATAATCATTGAAATAGATCAAAAAAGATGTTGAAAAGGAGAAACTTTTAGGGAGAAGTTAGCGAATGGAAATGGATAATAATTTAGGATTAATTTAAAAATTAAGACAAGTTAGAAAATGTTTTCTTTATTAATTCAAGATGGAGACACCGACTTTATCCTTACAAGGGTTCATTTTAAAATTTACGGGATAAAAGAAAATAAATATAAATGTATAACCAAGAATTCTGGACAAGGCTTAAGGAAGGTGGGACCTACTTTGCAGTGCCATTATGGAACATATTCCAATGACCCAGCTGTCCTAGTAGTGTCCACTTGGTTCATTTGGATAGAGAACACATGTTCTTAAAAATGATCGCTGTGCGAGAGCAAATGCTTTGAGAATGATTGGGGTAGGGAATGTCTGGATATGCTTCATACAATTGATGTATGTATATGTATGGACTGTGATAAGAGTTGTATGAGCCCCTAATAAATTGTTTTTAAAAAATGATCAATGTGTAGGTAGTCTTTAAATGCACAATAAATATTCTAATTTTATGTAAAGAAAAATGTGAACTAAGAAACCTCTGTATTTATAAGTAACTCCATTTACAGTGTGTGTTTTCAGCAGGGACCCTTCAGAGTCCTTCGTTGTGAAATTCACAGATGGCAGCAGCTCGTCCTAGACCCTCTGTTCCCTTAAAAGCCTGCATGCTTATGCACAGAAGTAGCTGAGTAGCAGTATGCACACTTGTGCAGAGTATTTATATTTATATAAAGGAAAGGTAACAAGCTTAACAAACAGACCCACAAAGAAAAGGCAGCAGATATACACCCGACTCAACCTACTCTAAGCATCAAGCTGTGGTGTTAACCAGCCATAATGCATCCACGTCCAATGGTTAAATGCAGGCTTACTTTGCTTTATTTTCTAGTTAGAGAACAGACAACACAGAATAACAAAGAAAACCCTGTAGGTTTTGCTATATCTCAGTCACAGGAAAGTTGCATGTTTACGGCATGTACCTCAGCTTGCATATTCAGCAACAGGAAGGAAGGTAAAAAACTAGAGTGCCACCTATGTGCTACTAAGTATGGCAGAAAGTGACTATACAAAGAAACCAAACAAGTTGATTATTTATTTAGATAGCCTTCACTTTTCTTAAAGCCGAAAGTACTGAATTTTCTTTGATCAAATCCTGAATCTAGGTTAATACATATTTTTCCCTCCCCATATATCTAAGAAATTTCCTTGCAATTTCTGCTCTTGCCTTGTTTACTTTTAAGTGACAGAAATAAATAACCATGATTACAGACTATACATTTTTATTTACAAAGAGGCATATATAAATAGTCATAGGCAAGATGATTAAGAATTGCACCTGAATCATTATTCTCATGGAAGTACAGTTTCTACCTCTATTCAACTTCCAGGGTGTGTCTCTGTGCTTTTTGAGTTGCTGGATGTCACTCAAATGGACCAGTTATTCCATCAAGGAGGCATTATATTGTGTCTATATTTTGCACATGTATTCTAAAGAAATAACATTTAAGAGGAAAATGATAGCCTTTTAAAAATCATTTCCTTACGTAAGTGACAATGGTGCTATATGGCAGTTCCCTTTTAATCTCCTCACCTACCAAGGTACCAATATCTCCAAAATTAGACAAATGAGGGCCAGAGGCAAATTCCATAGTGACCTGTATCATTCCAATGAGCATTTAATTTGCTGGTCTTTAATTTCCATTTCTTGATTTACTGAGAAGTAAAGGTGAGAATCATCCAACTGATGACGAACTAGATCAAGACAACAGGATACATAGCAAGGGCTTTGTGGTTTGGGGGCTGGCTCTCAGCGAGAAAAGCTGTAGAGGCTGCTATAGACCAAGTGAACATCACAGTCTTCCGCCAAGGCCTGGCTCTGACAAAGGCTGAACCCTTGAGCTCCGATGATGGGTTATTCTAAGAAGTGCACGCCTCCATGCTATTGCTCATGAGGAGCATGTGTAGGCAGGGCGTGCAGGTGTTGGCCATCACCCGCCATCGAGCCAATGGTGCAAGATCTTAGATATAATAAATGTCGCTGGATAATTGGAAAGCCCTGTCTTCTCAGCAGACAGAGCAATTTTTTTTCCCCGTAGATGTGGGGAATGAGAAAAAATGAGTGAAAAATAAAGGATGAAGAAGAGAAAGAGAAAAAAATTAAAAGAAGAGAAAAAGAAACCAATGAAAATGAAACTCAAATACAAGCAAACCAAATAGACACCTAAGGGGCTGCTGCAATGCTCCCTGCCACGGGGCTATAAGAGCACGCATCCCGCACGTGTATTTTTCGTGTGATGTTAGTTGGGTTTAATTATAGAAGTTATGTCAAAATCTGTATTATTTATTTGCATGTAGCAATGAATGGCTTTATTTTTCGTTTGGTTTGCTTTCCTCTCAGATTTGACATTTGTATGCCCAGGTGCATTCAAGTCAGGACAAATGATTGTTGAACTTGTTTGTATTTTGGCTACTTCTCTTGTACTGTCAATCCCCAAACCTAGACTGTGGGATAGGAAAGGTAGCATTGGTTAGGAAAGGTAGCATTCTGTGTTCTGAGTGGCTGTCAGAATTAAGTACATAATGAAATCAAATTTTTCCCGCTCTTTTTAAAAGACTTGCATTGGGTTGCAGAAATCAGAATGTTACTATGCCTCGGTTTCTTTTCTTGGATCTGCTTTACATTTAATTTGTTGCACCACTGGAAATTTTATTGTAACCTTTGTGTTTGTTTCTGCTTCCCAAAGTGTCCAGATGAAAAGTGGGGACTCACTCTCTCTCTCTCCCCTCTGTCACTGTTTGATTCTGCTTCTTTTCCAATGGAAATTTAATCCAAATTTGGAACCCTTATTTGATGCCCAGGGTTCCAGGATTAACATCTTATTATCTGTATGTTCGACTTGTTTTTTCTGACCTTTGTTGTAGAAGGAATGGCAGTATGTATCACCTGGGTGCTGTCTTGTCTCTGCCCCATCCTACCTGCAGGCAAGGTGTATCTTCACCTGGTCTCAGCCTCCTCGAATATTCAAGAGTGTCAATTTTTATCACACTTTAATTAATTTTTTCCTTTAGGATTGGATGGGCTCCTGCCTCTCTCCTTTGACTTACATAGTCCTGATTGGATCAAGCAATAACTCATTCCTTAAATTAGGAAAAGATTTGTTATCATTAAATTCTATCTCAAATATTAATTCGCCAGGAAATTTTACTGGTGTCCATGAAGCGGATTTATTACTACCTTCTATATTTCCCTCTTGTTCGTGTTAGGAGTTGTCTAGTCATCACACCCCACAGGGACCTCATAGACACCAGAACAAAACACTGCCCAGCCCAGTGCCGTCTTCACAGATGTTAGGTTTGGTCTCATCACTGCAGCCACTGTGTAAATCCATCCTCTTGAGGGTCTTACTCTTTGATGCCTGCCCTCTACATGATGGGTCAAACATGGTGTCCCTCTCCAGGGACTGGTCTCTTCCGATAACCTGTGCCAAGTCTGGGAGATGCAGTCTGGACATCCTTACTTGTAGGAGTCCTTCTGGCTGTCCTTCCAAGACAGGTTTGTTTGCTCTTCTGGAAGTCTGCAGTATTTTTTATAGTTTTTTGTCAGCACTATAATTCTGATTTGGTCTTCCTCATTCAACATCCAGCTTTCATAGCACAAAGCAATGGAAAATACCACGGCCTGGGTCAGGTACACCTTAGTTCTCTGAGTAACATCCTGCCTTTCAGCACTTTAAAGAGGTCTTGCTGATCAAATTTGCCCAATACCATCATTGGATCTCTTACCTACTGCTTTCTTGAGCGTTGATCATGGATTCAAACCAGGCAAAATCCTTGACTATTTAAAATGTTTCTCCATTTATCATGTTATCTATTGTTGCAGGTGTGGTAACTTGTGGTTCTTACTTTGAGTTGCAATCCATAGTGAAGGCTGCAATCCTTGCTTTTCACCAGCAAATGCTTTTCGTCCTCATTTTCAAGAAACAAGTTTGTGTCCTGTCCCTATCACAGGCTGTTAATGAGCATCCCAGCAGTACTGATGCTGAAGTCCTCAGATTGTCCAGTATCTCAAAATATTTGTTCAACAGACAGATTGAATATGTGTGTTAAAAGGACATAACTATAGCACAAACCTTTGTTTATTTTAAAACATGCAGTATTTTCTTGTTCTGTTCGCCCAACTGTCTCTTTATTCATGTACAGGTTCCACATGAACACAATGAAATGTTCTGGAATTTCCATTCTTCTCAAAGCGATCATAGTTTCTTGTGACCCACGAAACCCGATAACATCTTTAATTTCCTTATCTTCAAATCCCACATGCCCTAACTGCAATATGTACAGTTGCCATTATCTTTCATAATATTTTTAAGTTGTTTGAATTCAGTTACCTAGTATTAATTGCTCTCAAGTTTGCTTCTGATTCTTAGTCCAGTGTTTAACACAGGAGACCCTGGGAAGGGTTAAGGCATACAAAAGACTATTGCTGCTAACAGCAAGATTGGAGTTCACCCAGAGATGCCACTGAAGAATTAATTGGGGAACTGCTTCTGGGGGGGGGGATAACCAGTTATTGAAACTATAAAGCACAGTTCTATTATAACATATATACATCAGGTTGCCATGATTCAAAAATCATCTCAGCTTCAATTTTTGTTTGTTTAAGCTCCAAGAAACTCTTTAAGTGGCTTGTATACGGTTGACAATGATCTGCATTTTGTTAGGTGTTTTTAAGTTACGAAAAAGGAAATTCCCAACCAAAATGTGAGTATAGTTTTGACCAAATATTAGATGATATTCTATATATTCAAGGAAGCAGCTTTATTTAAAGAGAGAGTGAGACTAAAATAAATCAATCAATACTAAAACAATGACAGAAGATTTCAATACTCTGCTACTCTTCCATTTAGCTCTTTAGAGCATGGTATTGACCTGTAGATGGGGGAAAAAAACATGTCAGGAAAAAGGAGAGAAAAGCGGGAAGTTGGCACATATATAACACTATTTAAAGGTTGTCTTTTTCTTTTTGGAGTGTCCAGTGGTGGTATGTGAAGTGTCCACTTAGCACATAGTCTATACATGGCATGCATGGGACTGTCCCTACGGGATTCATTACCCTGAGAGACTTGTTTACTCCAATTTATACATCTAACTAATTTGACATAATCAAGATAGGGTCCTAAGAAGGAACATGAAGTACTTTAACTATTTCATTACATAAGATATTCCTAGATGCAGGCTCTAGTTTCTCTTCATTAACAAAGGAGACATGGACTAACCACTGTCACTCACAGAATTAGCAGGAGTTTATAATAAAATTCTCAAATACATGAACTGCATCTACACTTTAACTAATGGAGATTGATTTTGAATTGCATTCATTTTTAATGGGCTGTAATGAACTTTTCTTTGACGTCACTCCCAGTCACACATTGTCCCGTGAGTGCCATGGAATCTGAGAGGAGCAGGTACAGTAGAGCAGCCTATGACCGTACTTGTTTAGCTGAGTCACATGTGGCCCACCCAGAGATTGTTGAACGTGATATGACCTGATTTGATAAAGTGGATTTTTCAGACACTTGTCCCATTCAATATGAAAAAATGAATTCAAAGTTTTGTGAGTCAACTGACTTCAACTGGATTTGTTTGGTGAGAAATTAAGAATTTATAGCAGACCAGCTTATTTTTATGAGTTGTGATTATAAAAAATTGCAAAGCCAATTACCATAATAGCTCTTCAAAATTCACTTCGGTTTCCAGAGACCAGAAGGAATTTTTAAAGAAAACTTTAGAATAGAATTTTATTCTTTACTTTGTATTTCTTTAAAGATAATACATAAAAATATAGTGTTATCCCTCTCCTCTGATATTATCGGGTCTGCCACCCAGGGAGAAAAAAATGTGAAGCCTCTAAACTGAAATGACTTTAGAACCATTTTTTTTGAAATGACATGCTTGTATCTGTGCATAAAGAAATAGCTCATGTTTGACTAAGTAAAATATTTACACCTGAAAATAAAATATTTTCATTAACAGTCATTAAAAAGATTTTTTTTAGAAAGACTGCTTCCATTCCTGAATAATAGTGATAACTTGGTGGGTACATTGTGCGGTGAGTCTTTGTATTAGCATATGATGGTTGTGTCTCAGGTTGTCTGTTAGCTTAGGTGAGCTATGATTCTCTGGCTCAATAGCTATGATGTATTTATCCCCATGGTGAGATTGGATAGAGTGGCTTGCTTCCAGTATATATATGGATTTCCTGACAAAGAATCCTGCTTTTTGTTTGATCTAGATCTTATATTTGGCTTGTCATCATCTGGCCCTGAGTTCTTTGGCCATAAGGTAATGTTCTGCTGTAATGCCTGCTGATCTGGGGACTCATTAGCCTTTGCAGCCTGTGAGTCAGCAGCCTTTCATTTTACCTGCCAACCTGTTTTTCTTTCCACTCTGCAGCCCGCCGCCTGTCATCTGATCTATCTATCCTGGCTTTGCTAGCCCCTATTGCCACAGAATCAGGAAAAGCCTCCAACCAGATCCACAGACTTGGAATGTTCAAGACACTTCAACCATGTGAGTCATTTCCTTGAGATAAATATCTTTGAAAATATATGAATATTTGTGATGGGCTTTTTGTTGGTTTTCCCTTATATAAAGCACCCAGCGTAAAACACTTGCTACCAAGAGTTATTCTAGGAAAACAAAGTCATGGGGTCGATTTTTCTAAATTGATCCTTATGTCTGACTAGTGTCAAAGATGCAGGTAACTCTGTATCTCTTGTTATGAAGATACTGTTAATCCATGGCATGATGTATCGATATTAATATATAAAATCATCACAAATATTGGTGAGAAGCAAGGTTCTGGATAATAGTGTATTTGTTCTTTTCCTACAGTTCTGTCAGGATCAGAAGTAGAGAGAAGCTAGTTGGTTAGTTCTACTTACACTAGACAACGTGGTACGAGGCTATGTCCAGATATCCCTTCTAAAGTGAAGGATAAGCTATTTCTTCTGACTCTGACCACACCTAGCAAAGTGCAAGCCTGGAGGGTCTCTTTAGACTTTGGTCTATTTACCAAGTGATTTGAGAAGTGTCATGGTCTGAGTGGAACACAGAATATGAGAAAGCTTTGAAACCGGTCCAGGCTGCCATAAAGGTTGCTCTGTTACTGAGGCCAGATGATCTAAGTGATCCAATAGCACTTAAAGTGTTAGTGGCATGTAGAGATGTGTTTAGAATTTTTGTCAGGTCTCTATTGATGAATCATAGCATAGAGCCTTAGGAATTTGGAGCAAAGCTATGCAATTCTCTGCAGATAACTACGTTCCCTTTGAAAACATTTTGCGCTTATTCCTAAGACGTATAGAAACTCACTGCATTACCATTGGCCACCAGGTCACTATGTAGCGTGAGCTTCCCATCATGACCTGGGCGTTATCCAACCCAAAGAGTCATGACCTGGGCATGCAAAGCAGCACTCCGCTGCCAAATGGGCTGGCACAGCCAACATTTGACTGAAACACGACCTTAATGCACAACGAAGTTTCATGAGGAAGTGGATCAAAGACCGTGATCTTGAGTGCTGTCATATCCTCTTCCTTCTCCTTGTCTGTATCTATGGACCGAGGAAGAAAAGCCTATGCCTGTTTTACAGATGCTTTCTCACCACAAGCCAACACCACTCAAAAGCAGCACTGCAGCCCGTTTCTGTAACCTCCCTGGTGAAGGGAAATCCTTTCAATTTGGAGAACTTGAGAATTACTTTTGTTTGTTGACTCTGATTGAAAGGATAAATGGCTAGGTGTATGGTTGCAAACCTTCCTGGGTTGTGGCCAGTGGTTTAAGTGAATGGTCAAGGACTTGTGTGGATCATCATTTGAAAGTTGGTGACATGATGTATGAGGAAGAATTAATTATATGGATAGACTTCCATGAATGAACCAAGGAAATGAAGACATTTCTCATGTGAATAGTCAATAGCAGGTGACTTCTCCAGAAGGCTATTTTTAGAATCAAGTGGATCGGAGGATACATTCTGTCATCCTCTTTCCTCAGCGACTCATGCCATTGGCTCATTGGGACCATAAACAAAGTAGGCCATAGTACAAATGATGGATGCTGTTCCTGGCCTCAGTCACATGGACTTCCACTCATGAAAGCCAACTTAGTTACAGCCTCTGTGGAGTGCACGATTTGCCAGCAGCAGAGACAAACACGTGAGTGGCACGTCTACAGTCATACCACCCTGAATGACCCCTATCTGCCCGTAGCGTGGTGCCCTTTGGGTATTTATCATGCATTATAGGAATTATGTAACATTTATCCAAGCAGGGCAGAGGCCAAGTTGCAATGTGGCTGCGGCTGAGGGCCAAGGAGGAAGTTGCCTGAGGCATGGTTGAGAAAAAGGCCTACAGACAAAACAATTGTATCCTAATATTTCTGATCCAGACTTGTAAGCCATTAGCTTCCCTACTAAACCCAATAGTCATGAACATTGTGGGTTCTTCATAGCCATTGCGACAGATTACCAAACTCAACAGGGAATTAGAGTGATGTGAGAGGATGACTGTTGTCAGAACAGGCAAAGGCGGATGCACAGTAGAGTTAGGTGTGATGTGTGCCTCCGATTAATTATCCTTACATAAATGTGGGATTGGATTTTCCTCCCCTCCTGGTGAAGTTGGAGGAGGCCAGGCATGGCCTCTGAACCATTTTCTCAGTGGTATAAAGAGAAGTGAGTGTAATTAGGGTTGAAAGCCCATATAGAGCATGGCAGCTTCCATTTTACTCACCTCTGGGGCCAAGGGATATGCCTTATAGACTTGAACATTCAAAACAAATCAGGAAATCTGCTTCCACAGAATGGGTCCCTACTCTTCTGTGTTGGAGTCCTGGCACTGTGATCTTAAATTTTAATGCCAGAACTCAGTAATTGTCAATCACTTTTGGACCTCAGAGGGATTGAAAAGAAGGGTAAAGGATAATGGAGATTAACAAAATAATTATAATCCCTAAGTCTTAGACAATTAAAAGAATCATTCAGTGACCCATTCTTCAATGACAGAATCTGCTTATTCTGTCACTCTGTAAGTACTAGAAACCCAGAGTGAAAAGAGCATCAGTATCTCCTTAAGAATCTTATCATTTAGAAAATGAGATAGGTGCAAAAAGGAAAACAAAAGAATTTCACCTTCATCTTAGGTACGTATATGAATTATGCGGGTGGGCCATGGAAAAAAGATTCACCAAAATATAATGGAAGGAATTCAGGAAAGTTTAATTGAGGAAGAGAGTTTGCACTGGACCCTGAGAGATAAAGACTGCCCTAATCCATGGAATGAGAGGGCATCACAGGCAGAATGATAGTGCGGAGAATCCTTCTGGAGACCCAATGCCCATCTGCAGACAATTGGACATCCCCTTACAAAGGGGTCACAGGGAAGAGATGAGCCAGTCAGGGTGCTGTACAGCACCGATGAAACACACAACTTTCCTCTAGTTCTTTGGTGTTTCCTCATCCCCCCCCTATCATGACCTCAATTCTACCTTACAAATCAGATTAGACCAGAGCATGCACACTGCTACAGGTAAGAGCCTGCAACACAGGAAATCCGTGATAGATAAACCCCTCAGGGCCAGCAATGAGAGTAGAGATACTAGTAGATTAGGGGAGGGTGGGGTGAGAAATGGGGAATTGACACAAAGATCAAACTATAACCCCCACCCAGGGGGATGAATAACAGAAAAGTGGGTGAAGGGTGACAGAGAATGATGTAAGATATTGAATAATCTATAACTTATCAAGGGTTTGTGAGGGAGGATGGAGAGGGGAGGTAGTGGGAGGAAGTGGGGAGCTGATATCAGGGACTCAGGTGGGAAGAGAATGTGCTGAAAATGATGATGTAGCATCTGTGCAAATGTGCTTGACACACTGGCTGAATGTATGGATTGTGATAAGAGATGTGAGAACCCCCCAATAAAAGCATTAAAACATAAAAAAGAAGGTATTAGTAAATCACTAGAGGCCATTTCCTCCCTTTTGTGTCCCAGAGGGCTGACATCAAGTACAACCCCAAAATGAAAGGGAAGAAAGTGAGAAGAGCAGACCAGCCATTGCTCACTCACTTGTTTGAATATCTTTAGAATATGCTAGAAGGTCAGCTGAAACCGTTTTATAGAAACCAAGCCTTCTTAACTTTCTTTTACTTTACCTGATTTTAATCACAATCAAAGGCAGTGCTCAGTGGCATATTTATATAATTTGATTAGGCAGATGAGAACTGTAGGTGTAATTCTGGATAAAGTCTCAGATAAATACCCACTGCAGTGGGTCCTGGTTTGAATGTTGTGCATTCACTCCTTCACCAAACCAACTGTGCTTAGAAGCTGCTTCATCTTTGGCATGTGTCCAGGCATTTCTGTGAGCTATGAAGATGAACATCTTTATAAATCTTGTAAATTTTATAAAGGAGCACATCATAAATTGATTTAGAAGTTATGATTCCAATCGGTGGAATAGCGGTTCATTATACAATAAGCTTGGCTTTTGCTGAATGAAGATGGTAATCCAGCAGGCATCTAAGGGTACTAGGTACCCTTCTCCCTCACATGAGGTGAACTATTTTTTAAAGAAATATTATGATAATATTGCCTCACTGTAGCAGGGACCCATTAGGAACTATTCCTTAAGGCATACAATGCCTGTCTTCCCATTAACTTTCAAGGCATAGTGTGTGAGCAATGTAATTTACTGGGTAGGGAGTCCCTCTGCTGGGTAAGCCATTATCCAGCAGTGTGATTCCAGGTTGCTGAAAAAATAATCATGGAATGACTCTCCCTTTGTAGGGGCTTATTTCAATAAGGCATAGAAAAGATATTATTGAAGAGTATTGTACACATCTTGCCATTCCTGGCAAGGGTCTTTTCCTCACCTGTTAAACAGAAAGCACAACATATGGCAGAAACGGGGGAATAGACTAGAATTCATTTTCTCTTTTAATCCTGCCTTCAGCTAAGAAGTGATACCTTGGTTTCTCAGCATGTAAATCTTAGAAATACATATGACCCAGAGCACATGGTATCAGTAAGGTGTGTGGAGGAAACCATGGTCCTTGTTAGGCCAATAAATAGCATCTCTGAGCTGCCTCTCAAAAAAAGGGCTGGTACCATGGGTTTGGAAAAAGAGCTGCAGAAATAATTCCTGTATCCCTTAAAAAGATGCTTCACGTCCAGGAGACCTTGACTGTGATCTACCTGACATACATATCCCATCAATTGTCTTTTTTTTATAACACAAAACAGCTGGACTAAGGGCTTTATTAGGCCACTTTCACTACTTTCATGTGATGTAAATGTGGGTCCCAAAGGAGGAAACCTAGTTTAAGATACCCAGTATTTAACATTTAAAAAAAAAAAAAAACCCTTTCTCTTCTAGATCATGCAGACAGAGACAGCATCAACTTCACCATCCTAAACTGCTGAGTCATTCGCCACTTTAAAAGAATTGAGGGCTGTTGAGGGTTTTATAAAGAATCCGTTAAATATGTATTAGCAAGTTTAAGATGGAAATTGTTATAAAAACTGGCAAGAGTTCAAACAGCAAAACCTTTCAGTGTATGATGGACATATTTTACTACTGCCTGAATTCCTCCCTCCACTTAGTCCATTGAAACTGATGGGGCTGGAGCCCTTGGGAGGAGCCATGGTCATTGCTGGAAGTGCTCACAAGGCTCTTTGGGAATTCAAGTCAAACACTGTAATTCCAGGCGGTACTTACTCTCCTAGAAGGCGTACGTTCACCAGAATCCAGGCATTCACCTAAATTCTGCTATCTGGTGTTTGGAGGTAGGATTTAAATAATTGGAATTAACATGTGCTTGTGAACAAGTATGTATACTCATTCATACAAACATACACTTTACATATTCCTACCCATACACTGTGAATAGCTTTGGAGATGAGGAGGGGGGTTGGATAAGAACAAAACCGTAGTGTCTGATGTTTTTGAGGGTAATGGGAAGAGTAAGTGTTTAGGGATGAACAGATGGATTCACATTCAACCTGTGCCACTTAATAGTAAGGTGAATGGCCTGTTCTTATCCTCGGGACCCTAGATCAGGGATGAGGAACCTTGTTTCTACCAAAGGCCATTTGGATATTTCTAACACCTTTCAGGAGCCATACTGGTCAAACATTTAATGAACTCATCCTTAATGTGCTGGCTAGAGTCCTGGTGACATAGAGCTTATGCATCGGGAGGCTGACGAAAAAACCAGTAGTTCATAACCAGCAGGCGCTTCACAGGAGAAAGAGACGTCTCTCTGCTCCTACAAAGAGTTACCTTTTGGAAACCTTCAGAGCAGTTCTGCCTTGTCCCTGCGGGTTGTTGTGAGTCAGCTTCAATTTGTTGACATTGAGTTTGGAATGTGACGACTGGAGCTGCTTTTCTTCCCTTGAGGTGTGTGACGTTAGCTGGTATTGAAGATTTTGTGGACCTGAGCAGCCTAAGGGGTGGGTGTTCCCCTCCCCTGATCTAGATGGTCTTAGAATTTTGAAATAATACCTGCCTTTAAATATGACACTAGGAATCAGCATCAACCCAATGTGAGAGTTTTTTGGTTTTTTGGGGGTTTTTTTGGGTTTTGTGTCTAATATGTGGTAGGTCTAGGGATTCCTTCCATTAGGATGAGTCAGAAAATATTTCTACAAACGTTATAGACACTTATTAAGTTAAAGTACGATTCTCAATTTATCTTCCATTTTTGAACATGGTATTTGTATCTCTCTCACCTTTCCACAAAGACTCGCGCACTCTGATCCCTACCACGTGAAAGGGCAGGTTGGGCCTCCTGCAGGCACTCAAATCCTCGTCCTTTTAAATGTTCTTGAGTCCTAGGAACAAAGAGAAGTTTGAACAAGAAAGATCAGGGATGCCGGGTGAGTGGAGTAACATTTCCAATGCAACTCTCCTACGACACTCTTTGCTCTCCCTAAAGAATGAGCACTGCATTGTGGAGATGCAAAATCTTCCTGGCCTTTTACTTACCAATGCACTTTTGAATTCTCTTAAAATGACTTCATAGTAAGGCCCCATCATCATCCGGTGTCTTTCAAGGAAATCTATCAAGATTAACCCTTTGGAATAACCAAAAAAAAAACCACTTTCCATAACTTTCTGAGCTAGCCTCTTTGCCTTGAATTAGTTCCCCCTGGAAAACTACTGTTCTCATTAGACCTGTTTAGGAGGGTTCCCAATGAGTGTCTTACAGAGCAAACTGGTCTGTAGCCTTTCACTGATATTGTAAAGGTGGTTTAAGTGTGTTTTGTTTCGAATAAACCCAGGCACTTAGTAGCAATACTGTTTACTTCCCTCACTTCATACCCTATGTCTATTACTGACATTATGGAAAATACTTCCTTAAAAATTACATAGTAGAGTAAGTATGGGGTTAGGTACGCACTATTTAAGATCAGTACAATGTTACAGCACCAACTTCATTTTTAAATTATTATTAAAAGATATGCTAAGTTCCTAACAGCTAAAGAATACATATACAACCTTAAAAACATCTCCACAGGGACTATAAGGAAACGTTGGGGTATTTAAGGACGGTGGTGTTGTCAGGTGCTGTCGCGCCAGTTCTGAATTAGCTACCCCATGTACAACACAACAAAACGCTTCCCGGTCCCGCTCGGTCCCCACGATGACTGCTACAGAGAAGTCCATCCATGCAGTCACTGGGTCCGTCCATCTTGAGGGGCTTTCCCCCTCCCCCCACTCTCTGCCCCACTTTACCAAACATGATGGTCTTCTCCAGGGACTAGCCTCTCCTGACAATATGTCCAAAGTCTGTAAGATGCTGCGATAGTTTATTGTGCCAGCCTGGCCGATAAACACAAGTAGGATTAACTGAAAGGCAGAGGGATAAATGGCTCGGTGAGCCTCGCCTTGCTTGTTCTGTGCCTCGGTTTAAAGGGGTACACTACCTGTGGGATGCCTAGCCTGTGGACTGTGTTGCTGTAAGGTGAGGTCCCTTCAAGCCCACACGATTGCAATGTTCATTTCTGGAGCTGGGGACCGACAATTGATGACAGTTGGGGACCTGCCTTGCTGTTTGCTGCCTAGATATATATATAGCCCAGCTCTCTCTACAGAAGGGGACTGGCAACTGGTGGCTCTCAAGCCTTAAAGGACTGCTAGTGTCTCGCTGCTTTATAATTTAACTGTTAATTTCTTATATTATCTGTCTGTATATAATTTAACGGTTCATTTCTTGTATTATATATCTATCTTTATAAATATATTTATATATAATTACTAGCAATTTGGTTTGTCTCCCTAGAGAACCCTGTCCAATACAGATGCCGTCTTGCCATCATTACCTCCACAAAGCACTCTGGCCTTACTTCCTCTAAAACAGATAGGTTTCTCATTTTAGCAGTCCGTGATACTTTCAATGTTCTTCTCCAGCACCACAATTCAAATGTATTGATTCTTCTTTGGTCTTCTTTATTCAATGTTCAACTTTCACATGACGCAGTGGAAGACACTATGGATTGGGTCGGTCAAGAGCACCTTAGTCTTCAAAGTAACTTCCTTGCTGGTAAATACCCTGAAAAAGTTCTTGTGCAGACGATTTTTCTAATGCAATATGTCATTTGATCTCTTGACTGTTGCTTCCATGAGCTTTGATTGTGGATCCAACCAAGACAAAATCCTTGACAATATCATTTTTTCCCATTTATCATGATGTTACCTATTAGTCCCAGACAGCACTGTACTTCCTGATGAATTTAGCAAATTCCTTTCTGACAACAAATGCCACATCATTCTTCAGAATTGTGTTATTCCCAGCATAATCATATGCTTTTCTGATTCAAAATGGCCACTATCAGCCCATTTCGGCTAACTAATGGTTAGAATATTGATCTTCATGCATTCCATTTCATGTTTTACCACATCCAATGTCCCTAAATGCATACTTCACTCATTCTAAGTTCCAATTATTAGAAAAATTTTGCAGCTGTTCCTTTTACCTTGAGTGTGCCCTGTTAGCAAATGAAGATCTCAAAAGGTCCACTCAGACTTCACCTGACTCAGGTCACAGGATCGGCTACCTTCCAAGAAATCATCCCCTCTTCAGTCACATTTGCGTGTCCTCAGCTTGTGGGGCCCATTTATTTGTCTGCTGCTTTTGTTTAGGCTATCCGTCTTTGACAGCGCTTCAAAGTCATGCATGAAGTTCATGGCAGCTTCTTCCTCTGAAGTGGGGAGCCACATTCTCTGGTCCTTCTTCATTGTCTGTTCTGAGTCTGGAAATGTTAGGCAGCTTAGCCTAGGGAATTGGGAAGTCTATTTACGCATGCCCAGGAGAGCCAGCAAAGGACAAAGCTGGATTTTCCCGCCGGTGGGCTCGGAGGGGCGTTACACCTGGAGCAGCCCACCTGGGCCAGGTGACTGCAGTTCAGCCAATGGGATCGACCTGGGGTCATTCACCATGCCTCCCCCGGGAACCCTTAAGAAGGCAGGAACCGAGAGGGCTGGTCTTGCTTGGGTGGTCTGGTCATCTTCGTGGGAAGAGAGAGATCCTCGTGTGACCTGGAGCAGTCTCTGCCAGGCCGCATGGTCAAAGGAATCCTATGGGTGCCGTGTAAAACCTGAACCTTCTTTAAACTCTCATTAAATTCACTTGGATCACGAGCCTGGCTTCGGCGTGAAATCTTTCTCGCGTGGAGCCAAGGACCGAGGCAGAAATCTAGTCCCGGAGAGAGAGACCTAAGAGAAGCTCCACTGAAACCTGTTCACGTGGGGTGACCCTGTTCACATGTGAAACACCAGTGACACAGCTGCTAGTATCACAGCAGCACACAAGTGACCACAGCACGACAAACTGACAGACACGCGGTGGAAGAAAGTTAGTGATGGATGAATCAGATTCATAACCCAGCATGTGTTATGTGTGTGATGCGAGGCTCTATTTCAGATGATTTCCTTCGCAGTGTTGACATTGCTCAAGTAGAAAGTCAAGTGAGGTAATTGTTGATATGGTTCCACCGTGAGATCCGCGGTCTCTAAGGTAAGGGCAGTGCACGGAATAGGGCTGTTGCTGGATGGAGAAAGTGCTAATCGAGGAAGGTAAACAGACGTAGAAAAGAGGAGGGGCAGAGTTCATATGATTAATAGAAAGGCATTCTAGTATTTTTCTAAATAAATTAACGTTTAACCATCCGCAAATAGCTCCCACCAAGGAATAGGACTTATCACTTACAGAATGTTGGGTTTGGGTGAAAGGTTATTGGAATCTTTCCCGGAGTCTACACCTTAGAAAGATGCTTTGGAGCTTCATGATGGCAGCTGAACTCTCAATCACATGGCACTCTGTCCTTCGCATGGCTGCTATGTTCAGCTCTTACAGTGTGTGATTTTCTCTCAAGGACAGCAGGAACATTCGTAAACTATGCATAGGTCATGATGGTGCTTAATGGAGAACAACCATTTGCTAACAGAGCATTAAATGTTTAATAGCCATTAGCATAAATTCTTTTTTTTAATTTGAGGATATTTTCTAATATACTCATCCACTAGCTAGTGTTGAAGCATTACAATTCCAAAGGTGCTTAGTCTTTTGACCCTACCAAAAGTCTAGTAGGTTTGTCAACTAATACTCTGGAAATGTCAAGCTGAATCACTCTGTAATTATCAGTTAAACAGTCAGCTCTATCTCCCAGTGGACCTTGTGCATAAACATTTAGAGCAATCAGAGGCCCTCACTGTGAGGTTTCATGATGAGTGGAGGTGGAGGGGTAGGCTGCTTCTTTATTTCAAAGAGGCCTTGGTCAATGGCGAAGACAGCAGCTGGGTTTGTGTAAAAGAAGGCAAAAACTCCTGGTACCTGAGGTTGCAACTGTGCACAAAATTACTGGCCATGGAGTCCGATTTTACTTCTGAGCTACTTTCAGTATCTCAGCACAGGAAGCTCAAAGACAGCTGATAAAAAACAAGAGACAAAAAGAGAAAGAAGTGGGTGGTGTTGCTATCCAGAACTCTGCTAATCAAGCTGAGAAGAGCTATAAAGCGCTGGGAGCCAAAATCCCTGGAAGCCCAATCCTGCATCTTCCCTTTGATGCCAGGGAAAATGGATCCAGAGCGGTTGACATAGCCCAAGAGACCCCATCAACTCAAGGGGAACCTGTGTGTGCCAGACAAGGCCTGTGAGCTTTCTCACTGAGGGAGTGGGAGGAGGGGACGCAGCCTTGGCAAATGGGAATTTAGAATGCCAGGGAGAAAGAGTCTCCTGAATCCTGTGGAGCTAGAGGACTGGAGGGGATCCTTGGTCCAGGTGAGACCGAAGGGCATGCATTGCAAGGCTTTTGTACAGGTGGATCTGAGGGACAGGGAGACGGACAGACATAACTGACAGGACAAAGGAGAGCAGAAACAAATAGCTTTGTGAGGGGGAGCTCCAGACTAGGTTCTGTGACCAAGGCCAACAGGTCCGGAAGTGGAGCTCAGCAGCCAGGGGTGGGGGTGGGGGGTGGGGGTGTTTTAAAGGAGTGGTGAGGAATGCATGGTAATTATGGCAATTAGCATATGGGGTCTGAAAACTCTCAGCATTGCTTGTCATCTCCTTGCTGCTTCCTTTCAAACCCAGAGCATCTGGTTTCACCATTATCTTATCTGGTGCTGTCTGTTGCCCACCGCTGGGGAAGTGCAGGGAAGCATGTGCAGGGCCCTGACCTGCATCAGCTCAGTCCAAAGAGCTTACACCAGAAAAAAGAATGAAATACACATTATTATAAAACTTATGTGCATTCTGTTTCCTCATAGCACTTGTGTGTCAACTTTTCAAAAATTCCCAAGGTCTTTGAGCAGAGTATTTCTAAAAGATCGATAATAATTATAATAGTAGAAAAGAAAACATCAAAAATTGGCATTGTGCATTTAAATTAGACTAAGGAGAGTAATAGATCAAAAGTATTCAGAATATTCAGTCTGATAAAGATTCGGAGATTCTTACTGCTGACTCTTTCTTTTGCAAATTAGGAAATGCACATAGGTTAAATTACTTCCCTAAGGTAACAAGTTTATTTGGTGAGAGAGCTATTTCTAGACTCCATGAATCCTAACTCCCCGGGGTGAAGGTTACTGATTAGTCTTATTTATCAATAATATTCAGAATAATAGCAATTACATTTCTCCAACCAAACAGCTTGAGGTAATTTTGTATTTGAAATGGAAAATGATTAATCCAAACTTTAAAAAAGAGGTTGGTTATACATAAAAAATACTTTGCTAAGACTGAAAATGGTACAGTGGAAGCTTTGGGGCTCTTATTAATATTTTCTTGGGTTGACTGGGTATGTGTTTTAAATAATATCATTTTAAAATTTTTGCATATACATGTATTTAACAAAACTCAGCTACATATATTTATCATATTAACAAAATGAAACATATGCTTTTCATTGAAGTCTTTGGTAATTACATTATTCACGCTTTGATTCCTTATGCAGCGGGTCTCAAGCTGTGGGTAGCAACACCTTTGGGAGTCAAACGACCCTTTCACTGGGGTCGCCTGATTCATAACAGTAGCAAAATTAGTTATGAAGCAGCAAAGAAAATAACTTTATGTTTGGGGGGTCACTACAACGTGAGGAACTGTATGAAAGGGTTGCGGCACTAGGAAGGTTGCTGGAGCGGGGTAAATCTCGGTTCCTACCACACCGCACTGAAAGAACGCATGTCGCAGAAGCACTTTTGTAATCCCAGTGAATTTTAAAGAAGGAATGGAAAAGTTTTAGGTTTTACTGTCTCAAAAGGGGCCACGCTCTTTCTGGAAAACGTGCCAAGTTATGCGGAAGACTACGCTGGGGTACACAACTGGGCACCAACCACATGGAAAAGAACACCCACACCTGCGCAACTGGGGAATCTCCAGAGGCCGAGAGACCAAGAGAACAAGAGGGTGCAAACCCGGAGCAGGCACTGCAGCCCCTTCACTGGGAGACACCCCATCCTCCCTGTGCTGCTGAACAGAAGCTGAGTGAACGACACCTGGCTTTCCTGCAGCAGGAGAATTTTACACCTCTGGCTGGGGAGGCGTGGTTGTGGAAGGTATTAGTTGATCCCATTTGGGCATACTTGTGTGATGTCATGAACCTGGGCCTCTGTGCGTGCAGCTGTACCTCCCACCTGGGCTCAGGATGCTTTGTCTGAGCACGCTCAGTTTAGATCTTTTCCATAGGTGTACAATTGGTGCCCGATCTCTTTCCAACCCCTGCATATGGGCCTTTGCAGGGATAGGAGAGTCAGCCCCACTTGTCCCTAAGTCTAGCTACCTCATTTTTACATCTCGAATGTAAAATCAAATCCTTAATGTTATGTGTTAAATCAGAGTGTACTTACATCAAAACATGCAAACTTAAAGTTTCTGAAACCTTTAAGTTCAATAGGCTTACTTATAGCCTGGGATATTGTCTAGACCGTTTACATTTGCTAAATTTGTGTATTTAAATTGTCAATGTAGGCCTGTTTAGAAATAGTTTCCAGTTTTGAATATCCACTAGAAAAGGAAAAAATATCTATCAATTACTTAAGCATCTTCCCATTTAGATGAGCTCTGTAGGGGTGAATTTTACACCTGACTGAAATGAGTGGGCAGAGGGACACATTATTAATAATTCAAGCAGAATCTTATTAAAGAATAATTGCTTTGTCTTTTTATATAGGTTCCCACACTTTTAAAAGATAGTTTGGCAAGATTGAGTTGAATCTGAATTTTGACTAGCCCTATGTACCAAACTTCAGGAAAAAGGAAGCATGGCTACAAATAATTTCTCTTCTACCTAGTTCTGTGATCCCCTGACTGGGGAAGAGCTGCTATTTTTATTAGAAGAATATGAATTGAGGTGAAAAGTAACAGCTTTTGTGTTCTCTCACTTAACGCTTTTCCTAACCCAGGAACAGTTATTATCATGATTGCATATTGGGACTTTTTTGCCCTAGAAAAAAAACTTTCCTTAACTAAGGCATTGCCTTATAAATCTTCATTCTTATTAATATGTACTTTAGTAAAATTCTAACACTTTTATGATTGAAAATATTTTAGTGAAAAGGGGCTCTTTGGAGCTCTACATTAGCAGGTGCCCAGGAACCTGTTTGCCTTGTGTGCTCCTTACATAACCCGTTGTCAATTGAAGACTTATGAGTGAAGGGGTTGAGGCTAGCCTGTCAATCAGGTCGTAGTTTGATGACCTCATTTGGAGGGGCTAAGGAGATAAATAGAACATTGGAGGCAGGATGCTGTTGGACATTGCAGATAACAAGACGCATAAAGCTACACTAGTGGCCTGAGCTGGAGGATTCATGTGAAGACACATGCCAGCACTGAGATGCTTACAATGCCACTGGATCCACAAGACCTCTTACCCACTGGTCGATGATCTTCCTGCATTCAGCGTCATTGCATGTGTTTCATGAGTCTGAAGAGTACTTATAGATTGGTATCAGACATATTGACTAGTAATGGACTTACGGACATAATGAGGATGGGGCTAGGATGTTTTCTTAATGTATAATCACTCTTGATATAAAGCTCTTTCTTATACACATGTAAGTCTCCTTGGATTTGTTTCACTAGTCAACCCAGACTAACACATTATGGTACTTTTGGAGTAGGGTACTAGAGTAACAAATCATAAAGATGGAGAGTGGATCACAAGATGGAGAGTGGATCACAAGATGGGGAGTGGATCTATTAAGAATATTCAACTCTTCTATCCATGTCTCTGCAACTCTGAACAAATAAATGACTTGGTGGAATTAAGCAACAGGGTGTATGAAACACTAACAGAGGGGACAGGTCAGTTGTCAAATAGGAAAATTACTAGTGGGAAATTATCACATTGTAATAGAAAAAAAAGAGTATATTTGACATACATGTTACAGAGAAAAGAAAGTTGGTAGAACACAACAACACACATCAAAGCTATGTCTGCCTGAGTCCCAAGAGCAATAAGAGATTAATGATTTATATACAAGGTCACTAATGGGTTTTTGAGGGTTTAGTCATCCCCTTTCTGGGCATATCTGGGCACCCATGGCTTCTTGAAAGGAGAGATGGTGTAGGGACAACACAGAGACCGAACAAGCAGGCAGGAGGAGGAAGCACAGTAGGTGTATTGAGCAGTAAAGTTAAGTTACACTGGGACAGGATGGCCTGAGGGTCTGTGCTACAGACAGGATGCAAGTAGTGAGATGCTGGCCAGAGCAGCCAGACTTTTTACATGTCTCAGGGCAGGGGGCTTTGAGCTCAGGGCACGGGATTTTCAAAACAAACAAACAGATACGTGGCGGTTGTCTCTGGTTGGCTGGCACTCAACCCGGGGTCCCTGGGTGGCTAGGACCCGGCTATGTCCTTATTTGTCTAAGTCCTAGATAGCCAGACCCAAGGTCTCTGGCCGTCCCACTTTTGGTATCAGGTGGCTCCTCAGTCAGATCGGTCATCAGGAGGAGTTGTTTTTCAGTTTTGTTTTCCTCCAAAAGGACAAATGATGATGGTTTTTCTCTGTGTACAAGTATTATTTCTAAGGTAGAGTCTCTTAAATCAATCTTCTTTCTACTTGTAGTGTGTCTTCATCTATCTGACTTTCCCATTGGCAAATAGCTCCTCCTGGCCTTCTTGGACTGTTAGGGAGACTGCTCAGGGCTACTGTCCTTGGCTGTCTCCATGTGACTTGGTCTTGGTATTTCAGTGATCATGGGTACTCAAGATGAGTTAAGGCCAAGGCTAAAGAAGAAACAGTAGTTCTGGCTGAAGACTGAACAAGTGCCTAAAGGTACGACTTTAGATTTAGGAACTAACAGTATAGGAACAATATGCCAGAAGTCAGAAGGGAGGATTCCTGGAATCATCAAGGAGAAGTCATACTAGCGGAACATGTTTGCAATTCCTGCCGAGTGGTACAGAGAGCACAGGCCATGCCATGCCGACATCAAAGGCAGAAGCCAGGAAACCAAAAGACAAACCAGAGGAGCTGTGAGACTGTGAGACTGTGCGTAGTGGGCAGGCTTTGTGGTTCAGGGAGGCAGAGGACAAGGGAGCACCTGGCTGAGATGTTGAAGACCAGAGAAAGAGACTTGGCTCTTCCCTGAACCAATGGTTATATGAGGGGGTACCCCCCCCAAATGGATTATTTCCCCCAAAAGGTATATATTTCATTTTTAATTATCAGGTTAAAAGTAATCTCTATTACACTTAATACATTGGGCAAATCTGTGATTTCATTTTTGGAAACATTTTCCAAACTCATCTGTTTCGATGACTGACAGCAACTCCCTCATTTTTTTCTTCACCTCCTCTGTGCGGTCCAATCACTGTCCTTTCATGTCCCACTCCATTCAGAGAAACAAAGGTCGCACAGAGCGGGGTCAGGTGAATAAGGTGTGTCGGGCGAGATAGGCATGGTGTTTTCTGTTTGTTTGTTTTGCCCTAAACTGGCACACTGAGATAATGCATGAGCAGGGGAATTGTCATGTGGCAAAACCAGTGCTGGACCTGCAACAAATCAGGCCTTAAAGCTTAATTACAATCTCACCTGGTGGAATGAACGCCAAATGCATCAGAAGTCGACATTTTCATCCGTTAGGGAAGCTGACAGACTTCCAGACCGAGGTTTGTCATCAATCGACATTTCCCCTTTTTGGAAACAAGAAAACCACTCATACACTTGTGTGTTTCCCATAACGCTGTCTCTGTAAGCTGTGGTCAACATCACAACAGTTTCTGTGACTTTTTGTACAAGCAGGAAACAATGTTTCCCAGCTGCTTGCCATCTTCAATCCGCCACCACAAAACACGAGGTTCCAGCGAACCTGCTTTTCCAAATAATCCTCTGTGACCAGAGAGAACATCCCAGGCAACGTCACTGGGTGCACTAACTCAGAGCGAGCTTCTGGATGCTCTCCTAGTGGGGGGCGGGAAGTGTACTGTGAAAGCTCTGCCTAGCTGAGTTTTTTTTTTCTTCCAATTTTTGGTGTTGTTTTGTGGTGTGTTTTTTTACCCCCTCATAGGCTTAATGTTTTCTGATTCTGACTTGGTAGCATGCTACCTTCCCTAGAAGCCCCTATCATTGTCAGTGTTGTCTCTGAGTTTTAAGTGGCCCTTGCAACAAATTATCAGACCCAGCAGAAATGCAGAATGTCATGGGAGGAAAGGTTGAGGCAAAAATAAAGACAGAGGGTGGAGGCTTCTCCGATGGATTCTTGTGACACTTTGCCTCGGGCGGCTGTGGAGATGCAGTCTCCTCCATTTGAGTCCCTGGGTGGTCCTACAGGAGCTCAAAAATAAAATGGTAATATGGGCTCTCATATAGTTTAAATTCTTTTGAAGGGAAAACAGCATCGTTAACAACTCCTAGGCAAGGTTTAGAATAGCGACTATCAAAATCACTAATTGCAAGATTATACAGTTTCCAGCAACATCAAACAATTTCATATTCAAATGCTGTTAATTGCTTTATTTGTCACTGTCTGAATCACCATATGACTGTGAAACTTGACCTAAGGAGTTCAGTTAGAGACTTCCTCTGGTACTGGCTTTATGTTCCTCTGGTTATGAAACTTGAATTGAGCTGAGCTCTGGTTTTCTGTTTGGATTATTATCATTATGGCTTCTAGATCTCACACAATACCAGCTCAAAAGAAGTTTAAGATGGCATACCTTTGGTATTGAGCATTAAGAGGGAATACAGAAGTTTACACTTGACCTCAGATCTTTTTATTCCAAGTGTATATATTATACATTATGATCGACAACACAGATCTTAGGAAATGTATATGTCAATATTATGGAGTCAGAGGGGTATGTTTCATGTCAACTAAAATGACCCAGCTTGCCTTATTGAAAGCAAATCCTCACTTAACTTGTGGGTCCTGGGAAATTAGCCATTTTGGATTCCCATACATGAATGTAATGCCCTAGGTTGGAATAGATGTTTATTCAGAACTTCAATCTGTGCTCTCCCAAAAGGACCCGCATCTCTGCAATCATGTGGAGATCCCATGTCATTTAGAAGACTGATTGGCTCAGCATGAAGCACTGCTCATATTATTAACCTCATGGTCCTTGTCCCAAAAGTTCTGTTATGCTGTGTCTTTTGGCTTTGGCATGGTCTTGATTAGCAGGTAACTTTTTCTTTCAAAAAAAAAAAAAAGATTCTTCTGAAATGCTTGCTCAAGGCATAGCTATTTGTTATTATTCTTTCAAAAGAAAAAAAATGTTCGGTAGTTTTAGCGTAGGGATGGGGAATGTCCATTAATGCATGCCCGGAGAGCCAATCACGGGAACAAGGAGTGGCGCACTGCACATGCTCAGTGGTTCAGGTTTCCTGCCTGTGGACGCTAAACCTGGATTGGCCCACCCAGGCCAGGTGAATTCAATTCAGCCAATGGGGTCGATCAGGGTTCATCCACCACACCTCCCTGTGGAATCCTTGAAAAGGCAGGAGCCCAGAGTTGAGAGGGAGACTTGGTCTGCCTGAAGCTGAGCAGCTTCCTGCCAGGCTGCATGGTCAGGGGGAGTCCGATGGGTGCTGTGTAAACCTGAAACTTCTAACTCTCATAAAACTCACTTCGATCACGAACCAGGCTTGGCGTGAATTCTTTCTTGGGAAGGGCCAAGGACTGAGGCATAACTCTAGTTCCAGAGAGATCTAGCAAAATATAATGTCCCCACCAATTATGTTATTTTCTGGACTTAAATCCTCTATCGCCTTAAAGGAACGTGGGGAAGGTAGAGCTAGGTTCTCTTTTATCAAAGTTTTTTGATTCAACTCAACACTTTACCACAGCACTAAATGTGTTAACTAATGTCCCCAAAACCCACTTAATATACTGGAACATGAGGCGTCTGTAGCCATAGTACTGTCATTATTGGCTTCTCATGCTTTAATATAAAAATACTATCTGTGGGGCAGGTGCATCAACAATACTCAGAGTGCTAAAGATGAGGGGGCCACAATTTTTTGCTCTTATTGTTTAATTAAGGCTCCAGACACACTGAAAGGGGAATATTGGCTTTCCAGCTCTTAGAGACTGAGCAATTTTGTTTGTTTGTTTTAAAAACTGTGGAGTCAAGTTTTATTAGCCATTGAGAATAAAACTGAATGGGGTATTGGAAACAGCAGAATCATAAGAATCCTTTGAATGTGCAATGAGAATGTGCAATGAAGAAATTGAAACCAAAGAGAAAAAAGAAGTCATTTCAAAGCCATTTCCATGGATTTTTAGTGTGTTACATTCAGCCACCAAGGTTTTTCACTGAACACTGGTCACTAAGCGAAGTACTTAGATGTAGTGGTGCATGAAACAAAGCAGAGCTTAATGAACTTCTGAATGAACTTGTGAAATTTCAGGGTGTGTTAGGCCAAGTATACTAGAAAAACAAATTCAGTGACACTCATATATGTATAGGAAAGAGCTTTATATTCAGAAGTAATTGTATATCAAGAAAACATTTCAGCCCAGTTCAGATCAAGTCCATAATTCCGGTACTTCTCCATAAATCTGTTTCCATAAGTCCATAAATGCCTCTTCACACTAACCGAGCCACACACAATGGTGCAGAATGCAGGAAGGTCACAGATGGGGGAAAACTTTCTTCTGGATCCAGTGGTGGTGGAAGCGTCATGGGGCTCTGGCAGCTCTCAACGCGACTTAACATTAGGAGTGGGAAGTCAGAGAGAGAGAGTGGCTCATTTCCCAGGAAGCCATTTATCACAGTGGCACCTCCTTTGAGGACATCAGGCTATGACCTGATTGACAGGATAAATTCTACCCCTTCACTTCCATATCTTCAACTTGATATAAAATGATGTAGCTATCACACAGGGAAAGTAAATATTGCACAAAGAGGGTACAACCTACATGAATATTAAATGTGTAATACAGAAAACGTCCAGGTTCTTATCAGGGTATTTGATAATGATACCTAACGATAGCTGATAATCAGGAGAAAACTCTTGGAGATAATGATGTTCAAGTTATTGCTGAGGAAGATGGTTGGGGTTTGCGTAATTCTTATATATGTAAGCTGAACTAAGGAAATTCTGTGAATCCAAAGTAGCCCTCTTCCCCACTCTTCTCACAATAAATGCCATCAATAATGAAGCGGGGGACTATATGGTATGGAGTTAAAAATACCAAATACTGACATCAAGATAAATATTCATAATATGCTAGGAGGTATTCTTAATTTTTACTCTCCTCCTTGACTCTACTAGCATCCAAAGGAAGGCATATGAATAGCAAGCCTCTCCTCTTAGATGCCATCACATGTTTGATGACTTCTAATGATAGAAAGTTTGCTGTGACTGAAAGCACTGATTTGAGCAAGATCCTGCCAGGTCTATAATCAGGGTGGTTCAGACCATTGGCATCTGCCCCAGGATTAATTCACTAGCCTCCCACTTAGACTGTCTGACGAAAATCTCTTCCATATGGAATCAATTCTCCATATTGCTACTGGGGAATTCTTTTGAAGAAAAAAACCCTAATGCTGATATATCTGATTGCAATGTGGCAGTCTATGAAAATTTTACAGCATTGGAAATCCTAAGGTACAGTTTTACTGGTCTGTAGGAATTTATTTTGGATTTGCTTAGTGGCAGGGAAGCGGTTAAGGAGCTAAAAGGTGTAGATTATTTACTTATCATTTACTTTGAACTTTTTGAAGCAACATATGTGTCTCTAGTACTAGTAATGTTTAGTAAATGTTTGATGAGAAACTGAATGAATTATTAAGATCTGTGTTTTGCATCTGTTCTGTTATTGCATATAAGGAAATCTGTCTGTGTGTGCGCACGTGTGCAACTTTGACTGGAAGCATATTCTATATAGGTGTATTAAAAGGTAGAGAAGATAAGCCAGCTAGATCTCCTGGTAGCTCTCTTACCTCATAGCCCAGGATGAAATCAAGTCCCCACCCTGATGTCCCTTCCCAAAGAAGAACAGTGGACATTAATTCAGGGGTTCATTCTGGGACCTGATTCCTAGACGACTTAGGTTTGGAGATGGATATGATAAATGGAATCAGGTACAAATATTACTCAGAGAAATAGGCTAGATTGTACCTGTTGCAAATGGTATAGGTTTCCTTTGAACTTTGCTGGAAATTCCTTGCATGAACACAGTCTTTAATCTTGATGACAGCCACTTAATTCACTTTGTCCTTTGCTACCAGTATCTTTAGTGCCATGCCCCCGAACGTTTTGTGGAGCATTAGGACTTGAGGTAGTGCTCAGACATTTTCTTATAAGATATTCATGACTTTAGGTAATAAAATTAGGTCTTTGATTTATTGGAATTATTTCTCTAATATGATATAAAGTATGGGTATATTTTCATTCTTTGCACACAGATATCCAATTATCAAAGAGGTTGGTGTATGTGTGCATGTTTCTATTTTGATGGATTTAGCACCCTGATCAAAGATTACCCAATTGTAGCTGGGTGCATGCTGGACTGCCAGTTCTTAAATTCGTCTGTATAGCTACCATTATTCTAATACTGGTTGATCACTGTTGCGTTGCAATACATTTTAAGAAAAGGAGATGAGATGAGTGTTTTCTTTTCCAAGATCATGCTGGTTATTTAGATCCTTTGCAGTTCCATATAAATTTGAGGATTGATTTTGTATTTCTGGAAAGAAAGATTTAGGAATTTTTAAAAAGAGTCCATAGAATTTATAAATTGCTTTAGATTATATTGAAGTCTTGATAGTATTGAATCTTCTGATTCATGAGTATAAATGTATTTTCATTTATTTAAGTCATATTTAGTTTATTTTAATAATGGCTTATAATTTTCTATATACAAGTCTTTCACTCTGCTAAAATTTATTTTTTGGTATTATTTAATTTTAAATTCCATTATAAATATTTTTAATTTCCTTTTCAGTTTGTCCATTGTTGGTGCATAAAAATGCAACTGATTTTTGTGTATGGACCTACTAACCAGCCACTTTGCTCAATTCATTTATTTGCTCTATTAAACTTATTTGGATTCATTGGGACCTTCTTTGTGTAGGATCATATTAAAAAATCTGAGAATGCACTTCAGAATTTTTTAAAAGAATATTAATTAGCAGCGATGATACATGATGTCAAAAAAGCAACCACATAATAACAAACACAACATGAAAAATCAACTGAGTTTATTTCTACCACTCCCTACTATTACTCATTGCATCTATACCTTCCCGAGAATCATCTTTATGCAGGAGGCATTTCATCAGTTATAATTTACATATAATTATGGACTCTGATTTTTCTCTTAAGATTATATTTCAATCCTAAAAATAACAAACAAACAATTTTGTTATATGATAACGCTGGTATTGCTCTGCAGTAATCGGAAAGGAAGTCCAGCAAATCATGTGAATCGTCTGTCAGTTTCCAATGACACCATTTAGGAAACAGGGGTGGTAAGAAATAAACACTAACACAGCCCTGCAAGGAAAAAGCTGATGGAGTTGTCAAGTATTGCTGTCTGAGAAAGCATCTCCAGAGACTGAAATGAAACCTCACAAACTCCTGAAAGTGATTTAAAATAAAGTAGACCATTTATGTGTGAGAAAAGAAGTTGAAAGGTTTGCGTGATCCAGATAGGTCTGTTTTCTCTTTCTCAAGAATATTTGCAAAAAGTGATTAGGTATGTTAGCTTGAGTATATCCAAAATCATACCCTCAAAGATGGGGAGAAGATGGTTGTGCTGGTCACACTGCTCTGAAGAGATGCGTTTGCCTTCCACTGGTGAGGGTTTGTGTGGCAGGGACTCTCCTATTATTTGTCCTTCAAATGACCTTGTTATGAAGGATCTTTGCATTACTTCAACTACCGGAGTCATGGCTCCTTTTAAATACCATCGTCCTTGTGAAAGGGGACCCACTGCGTGCATTGACCATATGTTTTATGTTTGTAGATAAGGGTGTTGGTGGTGGTGTGTGTGTGGGTGGGTGGTCTATAAGTTCAAGGGGAACAAATAAGACATATTTTCCAGTTTTTTCTACTCTTATGTTATGAGGGTGTTTTTGCTTGAGATGTGACTTTTAGAAAGAAAGAAGTCTAAGTTTTCCACCAGTTGACAGATGGAGGGAAACGAGAGACCATTTTATTTACCTTTCTTGCTAACCTGGGCCCCCGTTAATGCAAAAAATAGTTTGACCTCCTATTTGGTGGGTGGGAGACAGAGAACAACAATTGAAAGTGCGATTTCTTAATGTTATATGTCCCTGGAAATCGGATTTATTTGTGGGAGGGTGAAAACATCACCAGGTGTCTTCGAGGGAACTCTGAGGGTGATTTTTCCCTCTCTCGTAATACCAGAAACCCAGGCTATACCACATTCTAGTGCTTAGCCCTGATAGTTTTGGTTTGGGAAATGTGGTGCTAAAAGAAGGAGGGGTGGGCTTGAGGCTGAGCTAATGTCCCTTGGAGTTCTGGCCTTCATTATTCTATGATTTGTGTACAGTTGACTCTGTGTATTATTAGTAAGGACTTAAACCAATTTCGCTCTCTCCAACCAACCAACCAAACAAACAAACAGACCTACTGCCATTGAGTTGATTCTGTCTCATAGTGACCTAGCATATAGTTTTCAAGGCTTAATAAATCTTTACCAGAGCAGATAATTTCATCTTTCTTCTGTAGAACAGCTAGTAGTTTCAAACTACCAGCTTTCTAGTTAGCAGTTCCAAACTTACTCAACCTAATAGGAGAAGGAAAGAAGCTAAATTTAAGCTAAAGCTTACTGTGTGTTGAGCACTATATTAGACTCTCTATGTTACCCAACAGAGTGCACAAATTACAGAACATTATCATCGATACCCATCTTGTCTGTCAGTTCGTCATACTGTGGTGGCTGACATGTTTCTGTATGCTGGAAGCTATGTCCCTGCTACTTCACATGCCAGCAGGGTCGCCCAAAGTGAAGAGGGCTCAGTGGAGCTTCCAGACTAAGAACAGACTATACAGAAGTAAGCAGATGCCAACTTGGGAGAAAGTAGCCCCTGAAAATCTCCGAAGCATGGAGACATTACCAGATACTGAATGTCTAATGAATGGAAGCATAACATTGTTGGATAGTGTTGTTTCTGATCAGAAGGTGCTTGAAATGTGTCTGAGGGGGAGCTGCTGGCTCAAAGCGGATTCCACCAAAGTGACAGGAATGAAGTAAAGCCTGTGGGAGTGGAGACGTTGGGATCTTCATTTGCTCCTGGGTTACAACTCAGGGTAAGAAGAAACAGCTGCAAAAGTCTAATAATTTGAACTTGGAATGTATGGTGTCTGAATCTAGAAAAACAGGAAGTCATCAAGAATTAAGTGGGACTCATACAAATGATACCCCAGGAGTTGGTGAGGGAATATGAACTGATATAGGACACTTTGAAACAGAAAATTATGTGATTTATACTGCCAGGAATAGCACAGTTACAGGAAGGGCATAGCATTCATTGTCAAAAAGGACATTTCAAGGTCTATCTTGAAGTACAATGCTGTATGTGATAGGATTACATTTACTTGCCTCTAAGGAAATGAATAAAACTATTATTCAAATTATGCACCAACCATAAAAGCTAGCGATGAAGAACTTGAAGAACTCTCCCAATGTCTTCTGTCTGAAATTGACCAAATATGCAATTAAGATGCATTGATAATTATTGGCAATTGGAGAGAAAAAGTTGGAAGCAAAGAGGAAAGAATAGTAGTTGGAAAATATGGGTTTGGTGATAAAAACAAAACTGGAGATCACATGATAGAATTCTGTAAGACCATTGACTTGTTCATAGAAAATTTCTTTTCATCATCACAAATGGAGGCTATAAAAGAGAACTTCAGAATCACAGAAAACAAACTGACTACATATGTGGGAAGCAACTATATCTCTGCAAAAGCTCAATATCAGCTGTAAAACCAAGCCTGGGAGCTAATCGAGGAGTAGACAGACCATCCATTGTTGAAACTGAAGTCAAAATACAACCCTAAGTCTACACTATCTAAATTTTGAAAACACCTCAAGAACAGATTTGATACATGAACATTTAAGACAAAAGGCCGTATGAGCTGTGGAAGGACATCAAGAATATTATTCATGAAGATATCAAAGGGACATTAAAAAGATAGGAAAGAAATTAAAGAGCAAAGTGTAATTTAAAAGAAACTCCGAACCTTGGTCCTTAGCGTAGAGTAGATAAGGCAAATGGGAAAAAGGATGACGTGAGAAAACTGAGTAGAAAATTAAGGACAGCTCAGGAAGACAAAGTCAAATAATGTAGTGAAATATACAAAGTCCCAGGGTTGAAATCCCAAAGCTCATCATCTCGTAAACTGAAAGAACTTCGGAAAAAAGTCAAGCCTCGAGTTGCAATATTGAAAGATTCCATGAGCACACTATTGAATGATGCAGGAAACATGAAGAAGAGAAAAAGATAGAATACATAGGGTCACTATATCAAAAGGAACTACTCAACTTCGAACCATTTCAGGATGCAGCATATGAGCAAAAAATATGTACTGAATGTACTCAAGCTGCACTGAAAGCATTAGTGATAAACAAGACTCCAGAAACTGGTGAAATACCAAATGAAATGTTTCAACAAGCTGGTGAGACACTGGAAGCGCTTACCCGTCAATGCCACGAAATTTGGAAAAGAGCTACTTGGCCAACCGATTGGTAGGAAACCAATGAGCACCCATTCTAAAGAAAGATGACCTTAGAGAATACTCAAATTATAGAACAATATCATTGATATCACATGCCAGTCAAATGTTGCTGAAGAACACCCAACAATGGTTGCAGCAGTACATTGACAGGGAGGTGCTAGAGGTGCAGGCCAGAATCAGAAGAGGAGGTGGAACAAGGGACATCATTGCTGATGTCAGATGGATCATGCTTCAAAGCAGAAAATACTAGAAAGATGTCTATGTTTTGTTATATGCAAAGGCATTCAACTATGTGGATCATAACAAACTATGGAGAGTTTGAGAACCATGAGCCTTGCAGAACACTTTGTTGTGCTCATTTGGAACTTGTGCATGTATCAAGAGACAATTACATGAGCAGACACTGGAATACTACAGATGTTTAAATAAAAAAATGTGTGTGTCAGGGTTATACCCTGTCACCATATTTATTCACTCTGTATGTTGATCAAATCATCAGTGAATCTGATTATATGAAGAAAAAATTCGATATTAAAACTTGATATCAAATCAGATATCACAACCTCTAATATGCAGATGACACCACCTTATTTGCTGAAAGTGAGGATGACTTGATGCACTTGCTGATGAAGATCAAGGATTACAATCTTCCCTATGATTATGATTCAATGGAAAGACAACCAAAACTCTCACAACTGGACCAATAAGTAACATCATGATAAACGGAGAAAAGATTGAAGTTATCTACCATTTCTTCTTACCTGGATTCAGTCAATGCTCACAGAAGCAATAGTGAAGAGTAAATGGTGCATTGCATTAGGTAAATCTGCCGAGCAAGTCTTCTTTAAAGCATTGAAAAGTAAGGAAGTTCCTTTGAGCACGAAGTTATGCCTGACCCAAGCAATGGTATTTTTCATTGTCTTATGTATATGTGAAGTTTGGACATTGAATAAGGAAGGCTGAAGAAAAATCGATGCATTTTATGCCAACTATAATGTTGGCAAAGAATATTAAAAGTACCAATGACTGTCACAAACAAACCAATCTGTCTTGGAAGAAGTACAGCTGGACTTCTCCTTAGAGGTGAAGATGGCTAGGCTTCATCTAATTAATGTTGGACATGTTGTCAGGAAAGACCAGTTCCTGTGGCAGACATCATGCTTCATGTAGTAGCTATGTAATTCTATGTCAACTTAAAGATATAAAAGTGTGGGGTGGTATCCAACCTGCCAGTCAGGTCACAGCTTGATTGTACCTTCGTGTGGGCATGGCCTTCTCAAAAGGAGGGCCCTGGGAACTTTCACCTCTCTCTGCTTTTCACCTTCCTGCTTGGTGGATAACCTGAGAGCTGCCGGAGCCCTGTCATGTTTCTACTGACTTTGCACACACCAGCCTTTGATCTCCCTGCATTTGGTATCCTTGCATCTGGCTGTGTGAGTGTAAACAGTGAGGTATAGACTAGTATGAGATTTATGGACTTTAGTTGGTCTGAACTGGGATGTTTTCTTGATATATAATTGCATCTTGATATAAAGCACACTTACATGAGTGTTATTGGATTTGTTTCTGTATTCAACTTGGCCTAACACACTTGGTGCAGTGGAGAGGCAGCTAAAAAGAGGAAGATCTCTGATGAGATGGATTGACACAATGGCTGCAGCCATGGTCTCAAACATAGGAGTAATTGTGAAGACAGTGCAGGCGTGGGCAGTGTTGTCTTATATTGTACATTGGGTCACTGTGAGGTGAATTGGACTTGAGACCTAACAACAACAATACCTTTTGTTGATACTCTGTAATGTTTACCTGCATAGTAAAAACTCTTACTCCCAATTTTTAGATGAGAATAGGGTTAGGAATAAATAATTGCCTAACTTTTTCTAACCAGTAGTTTGAAGAAGCAGGGACCTAGCACAACTTTGACTCTTAAATCCAGTCCACTGCTAACACTGCTCAAGCACACGCTGCCCTACAATCCAATTGCACAAGCACCGAAGCCTTTATGAGTGTGTGGAATCCTCCAGACCAAGGAAGTATAATGTGAAACAGATGTTATCATGAAAATGGTCCATAGAACAAATATAACATTGGAGAGAAATTACAGAGAATAATTATGAAATGTTGGCCTTTTCTCTTTATTAAAATAAAAGTACATAACAACATGAAAATACTATTAATTGTGATAATCTCATATGCTATCATATGAGTAATTTTAATTATTGCAAATTATACAAATGCATAATGATTTTATATTCATAATATATATCACTTTTGCTCTTCCTATTTTAAAAATATAATATTATTTAAAGCATGTTAGGTCATTTTAGTTATCCCTCTTGACCATGTGTGACCTCTCATTACCTTACTCTCAATGCATGCAGAGAATATGACAAAGAATAAAGCTACTTGAGACCAAAAGACAATTTCTTTGTCTAATACATTTCTTTATAGAATAGGTAATTTTTTTAAGAACGCCACTGATTCTATTAAAATTAAAACATTCCAATTCTCTTCTCTTCCTTTTTTTCTCCACACAAAGCATTTACCATTGTTTCAATTGGAAAATAAGTGCATTTCTGAGACATTGATCATATAATTTAAATAATGCCACATCTAAATTTTATTAAACTGATAAGAAATCTGTACATTTTAAAACTCAGTTTTCTATCTATCCAATACATTATTGATCCTTAAAGTCTAATTTAATTAGAATAAAAATGTGTTAAGTGGGATGAAAAGTCATGCTCCATCATTTCCTGTCATGAGTATATGATATTGATTTAATGAAGATAGCTTATGCAGGACAAGTGGAATGAACAACACATGCAGACTATTTGATGTGCATCATCGTTCTGACTGACCTATAACTACAAAGTAATCAGTCCCCATCCCAAAGAGCTTATTATCTGGGGGGACAAGGGGAAATTTAATTTATTCCCAGAGAATTAGCAAAATGAAATTATCTATAGATGGCAGCAAGGTTGTATCCCATAGGTACAATGTGGATTTTCAGCCAAGATGAGCTACCTGAAATACCTAGTGAATTCATATGCTAACATCTGAACTTTGCTTTTGCCCTTGCTGAAGTTGCTTGTTTATAATGCTTTCTTTAAGTATATTGTATTTGCTTGGCTTATTGCTTTATTGTGACTTTCCCATAATTTCTCAAATAGCCAGACAATTTGATCCTCAAAATTGACTTTAGGATTTGGACTTTCATTTAAAAACAAACAAACAAACAAATAATCATACTCACTGTGATCAAGTCATTGTAACGCATGGCAACCCTATTGGACAGGGTAGAACTATCCCTGTGGGTTTTTGGAACTGGAACTCTTTATGGGAGGATAAAACCCCATCTTTTTCATGAGGAACACCTGGTAGTTTCGAATTGGGGACTACTGTCTGCCAGTAGTGTCAATTGTGCATTTGACCTTGTTAGAAACGTGCAGAATTTATTAATGCCCTTAGGACACAAATCAGCCTAGCTAGGCTTTGATAAGGGTAAGACCTCAGTCCCACAATAGGTTAATTCCTGAATATTACCCAACAGTTGACTATGCAGTGCTGAGCTATGTAGGCCAGTTCTAACCTCAGAAACTAGAGCCTTGTAAATTATTACTGACTTTAAAGATAAGCATGGTTAAGTTCAATATGTCTTGAGTCAATATTACTTTGTTCTGAACACTCAAATATCTTTTCTCAATAAGCAGTCTGCATATTTCTATTTCTATCCCATTGCCCCCACTTGATAAAGTAAATACCTTCAATGCAGTTAATTGTTTAATATGGCCCCTTTAACATAGCCTTTGGTACTTCCACCAAAAGAGCTTTGTTTTCCCGATGGGTCTGCATAAGAAGGTAGGGGAAGATACTGATTGGTTTATGTTTAAATTGTGAGTGATTAACTGGGTTAATTGTGATTGTCATCATTCTAGGCATACAATCAGATTTGGGGGGAGGGGAGGGAACGACTCACTACAAGCAAGAGCTAGGAGTGGAGTGCATCCTTTGGGCCCTGAGATCCCTGCACATTGAACTTCCTTGATCCAGGAGACAGCTTTGAGGAGAGATGGAGGAGGAGCAAGTGGCAACAGAACCATGACCCACAGAATGAAACAACATAGTGGTGGGTTTTCCTGCCCACAGAGCAAGTAAAGCTGAATGCTTTGGGGCAGAAGATTGGCTTGTGGAGCAGGTTCCTCTGGGCACTTAATCCAGGCAGCTAGATTTGTTGACCCATAAAGTTAGTGCTGGGTGTCTTGGGGTTGAGGCTTCTGGCACATCATGCCCTTTAGGCATTTCTTGGCAGCTGCACATGAGCTCTGTGACATTTCTGACGCTAGATAGCAGCCAGGCCAAGAGACTGAAGGCCAGAGAGAGAAACTATCTTAATTGAACAACTATATTTTGAGCATATCTCAATTCACTTATAACCTGTTAACTTCCCTAATAAACTTCGTAAGCATGATCATTACTTGAGATTTCTGTGTTGCCATTCCAATGAATTATTAAATCCTGAAGAAACTAGAGTGTGCTGTGGGAGATAGAGCAGTGTGAACAGAGCGTGCCATGGAGACAGAACACTACCCCTCGAAGGTAATTGCAAATTCAAGGGTGAGGTCTGAGACAGTCTATCACGAGAAAGCCACAACGGAAAGGGCTGGAGCTTTGGAGTCAGGTGAGAATTTAAATTCCAACTTTTTTCACTTAGCCTTTTGGGATTTCATTTAGCATTTAATTTTGTTTCAAATTTCTTATTGACAAACTAGAACTAATAGTACATAAGTTTCAGAGTTATTGTTAATGTTAAATGAAACAAACCCCGTCATAGAGCCTGATGCATACTTAGCTCTCAATGAATATTATCTAATATAATTATTTAGCTAATGAAACCATTCACAGCACTCAGTTTACAGATAATTTCTGACTGACCTAGATATGCCGTGCCTAACAGCAAGCATACTGTATCAAGAGTGTCTAAGCTTAGAAGATGTGAGAAAAAAAGGACAATATTCTTAGAGACAGAGCCAAGGATATATTGTTAAATTGGCAAGAAATCTGCGTGTATTTTGAGCCCGAATCCTGAAGATATGTCATCTGATTACAAGTAGAAACATTATCTTATTTTCCAGATGCCAAGGTGAACTCTATAGATGTGTGTTTAGCCTGGAACAAAAGAATGCACGTAATGGTAGGTCATCTCTTGCTTTTCTGTAAGCTCCCCTAGAGTAAGCTATGACCCTTTGGGACTGTGCACAAAAGAATGAAATGCTGCTGCAGATCAAACCATTGACTTTCTATTTCATTTGAGTTTGGAAGTTCCTCTGAAAACTGTTTATCATCAGAGCAATATCAAGCTTCTGCTTATGGATCAGTGGTGGCTGCGCATCATACGTACTGGCTAGGAATCTCCTGCATGGAAAATGAGAATGCCACCACCTAACCACCAATTCCTCAAAGACAAAATAAACATAAGTTGTTGCTTCAATGTTCCCCTGTCTGAGGAGGAACGCCTCTAAAAACATTCCCAATGACCCAAATAGGGTTTCTGAGGCTTTTTAAATCTTCACAGAAGCAGCGAGATTCAACTCTCTTCCCTGTAGAATCTGATAGGTTTAAACTGCCAACTTGTAGCTAGCACTCCAATTCTTACCTGAGCATGCCAATCATTTCTGGGAAGAAAGGACATAAATCTTCCACAGTAACAACCAAGTATGCCCTAAGGATAAGGTGCTGGTCCTCATTTTGTGTCATAACCCAGTTACATTCAAAATCTCCACTCATTTGCTTCCACTTCTGAGCTATTTAAAACACTAGAATTATGAGCTGGCAACACATGGAATCCAGAACAGATAAACCCCTCAGGACCAATAACGAGAGTAGTAATGCCAGGAGGGTAAGGGGAAAGTTGGGATTGAAAGGGGGAACTGATCACAATAATCTACATATAAACCCCTCAATGGGGGATGGACAACAGAAAAGTGGATGAAGGAAGACATTGGTTAGTTTTAGACATAAAAATAATTGTAAATTATCAGGGTTCGAGAGGGACAGAGGGTGGGGGAAAATGAGGAGCTGATACCAAGGGCTCATGCAGAGGTGTCTCATAGAAAATTCATGGTACTTTATACATGTTGTCGCACCATGTTATCACCTACAAAAAGTAAGAACAGGTAACTTCAAAGAACTTTTCTAAATGCAGGCCCAGCAGTCTAAGGTAGCCACTTGGTGATACAGCACTAGTGTTCTGTTCCTGCACAGTCAGGAAGGGCTGGCTACAAGTTGGCCTCTTGTCCATGTCTAGAGGGTTCCGGAGATGTGTTTTTTGCCTTCTGGCTTCAAAGATTAGGCAGAAGATACATTGATCACTTATGTACATATTTAGGTGGATCAATGAGTTCTGTTTCCTGCCATGTATTCTTCTCAACCAGACAGCTGATAGTTTGCCTATTAAAGGAGCAACTTAAAACTAGAATTTAGTTCTTGTTTTAATATAGACTGTAACTACAGGTGTGGAGGTTAGGCTTCCCAATACATTATAAATGGAAGACTGCGGCTATAAGGGCCATATTAAGTAATTAACTACATAAATTCCCTACTCTGAATTCCAATTAAGACTAACCACCACCCCCACCCCCCTAAAAAAGACTAACACCCATTGGTTTTCTCGCTTTCTTAGACTCTCCTCTTGTGTGGTTGAGCTCACCAGAGCATACTCTTTCCCACCTGGTTTCTTAATGGCTCTCAATGTGTATCTAGGACCAGTGAGTAGGAACATTTCTCACTTGTCCTAGGGACCTCAAAATGAGTGAAATATGATTGTAACACTTCAACAGAAAATGTCTACCTGCAAAAAATAGATATAATTGGAAAAGAGTAGAAACACATATTTTCTGTAAATAGATTATATGATGTCTATGTGTCCAGACTATGAAACAGTTTTACCTACATTATTCACATAATCACATTAAGAATATCATGATAATATTAGTTTGCCTTACTGAAGATGTAAAGACTTAGCTCCAAAATCCATACTTGATTTGCCAAGTGCCACAGAAGGAAAGGCTGTGACTGGAATCTATTCCTCCGAGGAGCCTCTAATCTTTCTTTTATTAAATTATGTAGACATATTGATTATACTATATCTAACTTATATGGCTGATTAACTTTTAGGAGTCTCTAAAACTCTCCACTGTAGTTAGGTCAATAGTGGACTTAGGCAGACAATATCCTTACTTGACTATATGCAGTTCATATGAAAGGAAATAAACTATAGGAAATCAGTTTATAATTATGGACTTTCATCCTGAATAATACTCACGTTTAATATTTCATGCTATGATATAACCACAAATCACTTAAAAATCTGTCTAGAATCATACCTCAGTGGATGGAAATCTGCGGCCCTTGTCTATCTACAGTTCTCTTCTTGATCAGGGCTGCATGTTGAATTTACGTTGTAGATCCACTAGTGCTCTCTCTGGGTTGGGGATTCAATTCAGTATTATACTCCTTCATCAAGCCCCCCCTCTGTATTGTGCACAACACTGTGTTGTGCACAAAGATCAATGGGACATAATATCCACACTCACTTATTTTTCAGCAAGCTTAAATTTCTATTCCTACATAAAGGTTCCATGTTTTACCTAGGTATCTTTCTTTCCAATGAATTCATGCAGCAACCTGTCCATGACATGTTTACACAATCTGTAATTCTCTGTTTTGTATTAATGTGAATATCATCTGGATTACTGAGCTGGATATTCTTGGGAAAAATATTATGGTTCATTTTTATATCCCTACTATGTCTAGAAGTGTCATTACACAGAGAACATATTATTAATCAATAAACAGATTCAAACTTGAACATCTCATCTATATGTGATTAGTCGACTTAGCTTTTCCAGGAGAATCAAGTGAAGAATTGTGGAAATATCTTTTTATCCACAATCAGATAATTGTGGGCTTATGTTGTATTTTGTTTATAAGTTGGATTTAGAAAGCATTTGAGCACAGAAGGACACTGCTTTCTTTATCAAGCTAGATCTGGAAAATGAAGAAAGAGGAATTGATGTAATCAAGCTGGGTGTATAAGGGCAGTGACGTATTTAATGTGGCTCTTGTAGCCAAAGTTTCTAACTTGCACTGAACCATTTTTCTCTGCATGGGTCTGGGAAGAAAGTGGGAATGGATATTGATAGGATAGCAATAAGTCATTGTGAACAGGACTTCCTGGAATGCCTTCCTACTGTGTATTCGTTGAGCAACAGGTAGGGGGACCTCCTTACCAGCAAGTGTCAGGAGTAGAGTATGTGCTCTGGACCCAAATCCGTGCACAGTGAGCCTCCTGGATCCAGATGGCAGCTATTCCATCAGAGGAATAGGCAGAACCAGGAGCCAGAATATGGATCATAGTGGTGTACACCCTAAATCATGGAGCAAGCAAAGCTGAGTGCTTTTGTGCAGAAGGCTGGTTTGTGGAGTCGTGTGCCTCTGGACACTTAATTGGGAAAGTTGAACTTTTGGACCTACAGAAATGAGTGCCTCAGGGTTGAGGTTACAGCAGAGTTATGTGTCTATTTGGACATCTCTTAGCAGACCTGACACTTTGTACCGTGACCTAGTAAACAGTTACCTTGAACATTTCTCACTGGCATTACAACTTGATACATCCTTAAAAAAATTAATCCTGAATTTGTCTGTGAGTTCTGCATAGCCATTGCAATGGATATTATAACCTAGGGATTATGTATAGAAATAAATAGTAGAACCGTAATTAAGACAACTTAGGGTGTTGGTGCAAAATATGGAATAAAGCCACGACTGTCAGAAGAATAAACAAATCAGAAATACAAGTAGACTGATCCTTAGATATGAGGAGAAAAAGACTTCAGCTGGTTTAATTTGGACACATCAGCAGGAAGGACACATTTCTAGAAAATGCATGATCTTTGATAAATTAGAGGGTCAGGAAAAAGGCAGGGAAATTTTAAATGAGGAGGAGTGATAACAAAGGAGTCTTAACAATGAACTCAAGCATGAACAAGCCTGGAGAGGGCACAGAACTATACTCATTTATTTGGAAGGGAGGGATCAGTTTGAAAGCTACTAACAACAATAACAATACAACATCAGTATATCTGAAGGAAAATGTAAATGTAAAAGTAAAACTTGTTTATTCCTCATTCACTAAATTCATTTCTCCTTCTTTTTGGAGTCATTGCTTTAGTTGAAAAGGAATATTTTGCCATGTATGCTTGTGTTTCTAGCTATAGCTGAGCCACAGAGTTCAAGGGGAGTTTGCTTTGTTTTCCATGTGATTACATCATTTGAAAATATTTTTCCAGGCTAGGTTTGTGTATTTTTCTGTTTGTGTATGCTACAAATTAAAATATTTTCTATAGAGTTGCCTAATTATTTTGCCCACATCTAATGGCATTTACAAATGACCTCAGTCATTAACACCCATTATTCATAGCATTGATTTTCAGCTTTATAAAATGTAATTAGGAAAAATGAGAAGCTGATTCCAGGGGCTCAAGTAGAAAGAAAGTATTTTGAAAATGATGGTGACAGCATATGTAAAGATGTGTTTGACAAAATGTAAATATGTATGGATTATGATAAGAGTAGAGTCCCCAATAAAATAAAATTAAAACTAAAAAATGTAATTGGGAAATGGTTTAGAAGAGGATTCAGGACTCCTTCCAACAGGGGAAAGCTGAACTTTGAGCTTTTCTTATAATTTTAACCTATTTTTTTCTGAATGTATAATCATTCACCGCCAACGACTTAATTCTGACTCTTAGTGACCCTATAGAGCATAGACCCTATAGACCCTAACTGCCTCAGTGGATTTCTGAGACCTACATTTTATGGGAGTAGAAAGTCTCATATTTCTCCTAAATATACACTCGTTGCTATCAGAGAGGTTTAAATTCGTGACAACCCCATGTATGCCAGAGTAGAACTGTGCTGAATAGGGTTTCAATATTTATTTTTTTCTTCAGTAGATCACCAAGACATTCCTTTTAAAAAAAATTTATTGGGGGCTTGTACAACTCTTATCACAATCCGTACATACATCCATTGTTTCAAGCAAGTTTGTACATTTGTTGCCATCATCATTCTTAAAACATTTTCTTACCACTTGACCCCTTGTTATCAACTCCTCATTTCCCCCTCCACCCCCCATCCTATCTCCCTCCTGAACCTTGATCAAATATAAATTATTTTTCATGTCTTACACTGACCGATGACTCCCATCACCCATGTTTCTGTTGTCCGTCCCCCAGGGAGGGGGTTATATGTAGATCATGTGATCGGTTCCCCCTTTCTGCCCCCCCCCCCCTTTCCCTTGCCCTCCTGGTATCACTACTCTCATTATTGGTCCTGAGGGGTTTAATTGTCCTGGATTCCCTGAGTTTCCAGCTCTTATCTGTACCAGTGTACATGCTCTGGTCTAGCTGGATTTCTAATGTAGAACTTGGATCATGATAGTGGAGGGAGGAAACATTTAAGAACTAGAGGAAAGTTGTATATTTCAGATTACACAGGCTGGTGTGCTTATTTCATGTAGGCTTTGTTGCTTTGCAGCTAGATGGCCACTTGTTTATCTTCAAGCCTTTAAGACCTAAGACACTGTATCTTTTGATAGCTGTTCACCATCAGCTTTCTTCACCACTTTTGCTAATGTACCCGCTTTGTCTTCAGCTATCATGTCGGGAAGGTGAACATCATGGAATGCCAGTTTAATAGAACAAAGTGTTCTTGCATTGAGGGAGTGCTTGAGTAGAGGCCCAATATCCATCTACTACCTTAAAACTAAACCTATAAATATATGCACATAGATTTCCCCATTGTTATATATAAATATATTTACATATGTACATGCCTGTATTTAGACCTCTATAAATGACCTTTGCTTCCTATTTCTTTCCTCTATTTCTTTTTACTTTCCTCTTGTCGCACTATCATGCTCAGCCTTCATTTGGGTTTCAGTAATTCCTCTCGGTTACATTAACTTTGACAAGCCCTTCCAGGCCTCCTATACCCTCCTCGCCATCGATTTTGGATCATTTGTGGTTCCCTTGTCCCTGGGTTTGTTAACACCACTTCCTTTCCCCTGACTCCCCCTCTCCCATGGCCCCCGAACCATTGGTTAAGAGTTATGGCAAAAAATAGATATATGTACAACCATGTAATTCACAGCATTGCTCACAATAACAAAACAGACAGAAACAACATAAATGCCTATAAACATATGAATGGCCATACATCCTATGATGCATACACACAAAGAGAAAGGACACAACATTAAAGATAATGACGAATCTGCAAAACCTCTTAAAACGTGGATTCACCTGGAAGATATTATGCTGAACGAAAGGAGTTCATCACAATATAATATTTTATTGCGACTACTATTATAAAAAATCAAGAAAAGGCTTTCACCCTGAAAGAAACACTCTTTGAAGGGTGCCAGGGCTGGAGGTGGAAAGAACATTGAATTGATGGCTGGGTCTGAGGGGACTCTCCCACCCCACGCCCCACCTCAAAACAACAACAACAACAACTGGGAATTTTTGTTTCAAGCTATGTATTTGATTTTTTTTTACAAAGCAACTCTTTCACCTTCAAAGTACTCTCCATTACACTTAATACTTTAGTCAATTCTCTGATTCCGTTCTTGGAAATATTTTCAAACTCATCGCTTTGGATGGCTGACAGCACCTCCCTTGTTTTTACTTTACCTCTTCTACATATTCAAATTGCTGTTCTTCATTTCCCTTGTCATTTATGCTTAGATAGTTAAGGTTTATTGTGCCACCCTGACCCCCTTGCCCTTTTGGTTCCCAGGTCTCTTGTTCTCGGATGATCTGACCAGTGTGCAGTTGCCTTAGCTGGCAAGGCTCACTTCCTGTGAGATATCCCTGAAGAGAAGACACATGGATTTACCCTGATGCAGCCCTAGGTGCTGGAAAAGCCGCGTGGAGACCCCTGCCAGCGCTGAGATGCTGACACTGCCACTGAATTCGAAGACTTCCTACCCACTGGCCTGTAATCCTTCTGCATTCAGCATCACTGTGTGTTTTGTGAGTTTAAGGAGGACTTAGTAGACCAATGTCTGACATATGGGCTAAGTCAGACTTATGGGCTTGGACTGGACTGGGATGGGATACTTTCTGAATGTACACTCACCCTATATATAACTCTGTCTTATACATATATGAGCTTCTACGGATTTGTTTCTCTAGTTTACCCAGGCTAACACACACGGAAACAAAAGGAAGTCAAGTGAGCAAGGTGTGTAAAGCAAAAGAGGCATGCTGTTTTGCCCCAAACAGGCACATTGAGATGGATGTGTGAGCAGGTGCATTATGGTGGTGGCAAAACCAGTCCCCTGTCTGTCACTAATCAGGCCTTTTTTGGTTTCACATTGTTGTACAATATTTTCAGGAACCTTGATTAATAGTCTGACGTGGTGGAACAAACTCCAAATGCACTATGAGTTGACGGATGTCTAAAATGAGGTTTGTCATCAATTGACATTTCACTTTTTTTTGAAATGAGAAAACCACTTGTTAGCTTCAATTTTTCCCCTCCCACTGTCCTTTTAAGCTGTGTTCAACATCACAATAGTCTCTGTGGCATTCCACCTCCCATCCCCAAGCAGGAAACAAAGTGTCACACACACACTGCTCTCTTAAATTTTCCATCACAATAATTGAGGCTCCAGTGAAACTGCTCTTAAGAAAAAATTCACTCTGACTAGAGAAACCCTTCCCAGGCAATGCCACTGGGTGCACTAACTCAGAGTCAGCGGCTGGATGCTCACCTAGCTAGAAAAATGCATACTACGAAAGCTCCACCCAGTGGAGCTTTTTCCCTTTTTCAGGAGGTTACTAACTTGGATATATTTAAGCGGGGGAGGGGAGTCAGTAAAAACATAATTAAGGCCAAGAAAGTTTGGGAGGGGTACAAGAGTTAACAGCATAAGTGACAAAAACTATATAAATATACTTGCTTCAATAACAGTAAGAAAAATAATCTTAGTATATATGAACTCTGGCGGCATAGAACATTATGCATTGGTCACCATGAGGTCAGCCATTTGACACCAGTAGCTGCTCCTCAGGAGAAAAATGAGAATTTCCGCTCCCATAAAGAGTTAGAGTTTGAGAAGCCCACAGGGGCCATTCTACTTTGTCCTACAGGGACACCATGAGTCAGAACTGACCTGATCTCAGATCGCTTTCTCTGTTTGTAGATCTATAGATAGGTTTAAAATCTGAATATGTGTGGGAAGAAGATTGGTATTATACCACTGTATCATCTATATGTTAAGTGTCATCAGGTCAGTCCTGACTCAGCTCATAGTGACCTAGTGTACAACAGAACAAGACCCTTCCTCATCAGTGCCATCCTTATAACTCGGTTTTTGTTTGAGCCCATTGTTGAGGTCACTATGCCGATCTATATTATTGAGCGTTACATTCTCTCAGACAACACTTGCTACTTTTTCAGCTGCTGAGTTTGATCAGCCATGGCAATGGTCTCCCCGAACTTACAGACAATAGTCATGATGAAAGGGTTTGCTAAAGAAAATAACAGCTTGTGCAACACAGATAAGAAATGCTCAGGGTACAGTTCTTCAGTCAGGGCATGTTACAAATTTTCTTTAGGGCTGCTAATAAATGTGCAAAAGGCATGCCATTCTGCACTAAACCTCAACCACAAGGTACTGAGTTCAAGTTCTGTGGGTCAGCAAACCCAACCCAATGAATTAAATGCCCATAGGCAACCACATTGCAATAAGCCTCAGTCTGAAGGGACTCAGCTCCACCACCATGGAAGTGCAAGCCCAGATCCCCCAGTGAAGGGCTGAGAGTCACCCCATTCCACAGGCCAGCCTTCTGCCCCCAAGCCCTCAGATTTACTTGCTCAGTGAGCTGCAAAGCCCACCATTCTGATTCACGCTCGGGCTCTTGTTTCTGCTGTTGCTTCCCTGATGTCATAGCCATCTTCTGGATGCAGGAGGCTCACTGTGCAAAGATGTTTGGGTCTAATTGATGGTGGGCTCCACTCCTGGCTCTTGCTGGTAGTGATATTCCATCCTCCTGCTTCTCGGAGGACTCATTTTATACACAGTAAGATGGCAATCGAATGAATCATGTTAGGAATTACTCATATTTGAGTCCTATCAATGCACTCTTCCAACTTTTTTACCTAGATCCATGCAGGAGCAGGTCATTTGGTGGGAGTTAGACTTTAGCTATAAAGATCACATTGACTAATTCACTGCTCCTGTATAATTTTCCTCTTTTTCACTATCATCTACCAAGCATGAGTTCCACTTTGAGGGATTGGTCTCTCTTACAACTATTCCAAAGTACATGAGAAGAAGTCTCACCATAGTCTCTTCTAAGGAACAGTGTGACATACTTCTTCCAAGACAGATTTTTCTTTCTTCATTCCATGGTACTTCAATATGCTTCACCAGGATGGTAGTTCAAATGCATCAAGTCTTCTTCATTCATCTTTATTTAATGGCAAACTGGCGCATGTGTTTGAGGTGATTGAAAATACCTCGTCTTTGGTCAGGTGCACTTTAGTCCTCAAAGCGATACCCTTGCCCTTCTGTATTTAAAGAGCACTTGTGCACAGATTTACCTAATGCTTTACTCTAAAAGAATTTTTTTAAATTTATTGATTGCTGCTCCTATGAGAATTGATTATAGATCCAAGTAAGATGAATTTCTTGACAACTTCATTTAGATCTTCGTTTATCATGATGTTACCTATAGGTCCAGTTTTGAGGATTTTGGTTTTCTTTACATTGAGTTGCAATTTATATGGAAGGCTGCAGTCACTGATGATTTTCAACAAGTGCTTCGAGTCCTCTTCACTTTCAGTAATCAGGATTGTATGATCTGAATGTAGAAGGCTGTTAATAAGTCTTTCTCCAATCCTGAGGCTGAGTTATTTGCTGAACATACACATCGAATAATTATGATGCAAAGATGCAACTGATAAAAACTATGCAGTACTCCCTTGTTCAGGTCGAACAATGCCTCTTGATTCATGTCTGGTTTCTACATGAGCACAGTAAAGTATTATGGAATCCCCATTCTTTTTGGTGCTATGCACAATTTGTTATGACCCACACAGTTTTATGCCTTTGCATAGTCAATAAAACACAAGCAAACATTTTTCTGATTTTCTCTGTGACAAGATCCAGTGGCTGTCATCAATAATCCACCTTGTTCTGTATCCTCTTCTGAACTTGACTTGCATTTTAGGCCGCTTTCTGCTTTCAGCATTCCTGTCAACGCACTGCTGCACCGGTTGCTGAATGATCCTTAGCAAAACTTCACTTTCACTGTGGTATTGATCATATTGTTTGATAATTTCCACATTGCGTTGGGTCACCTTTCTTTGGATTGGATACAAATGTGGGCCTCTTCCAGCCAGTTGGTTAGTAGCTGTCTTCCAAATCCTTGGTATCGGTGAGTGACTGCTTTCAGTGCTTTCCGAGTCTACTGAAACCTTTCTGCTGGAATCCCAGCCATTTCTGTGGATTGTTTTCCCATGGCTTCCTTGAACACCTTCAGTGCTGCTTGGACTTCTTCCTCCAGTCCCATCAGTTCTCAATTATATGCTACCTGTTGAAATGGATGGATGTCAACACATTATTTTTGGTACAGTAACGATAATATTCTGTCTTCTTGTAATATTTCTGTCTGTCTTCTTTTGCTATCTCCTGTATGGTTATGTTGCCTATAGAATCTTGCAGTATTGCAATTCAAGGCTTAAAGCTTTCTTTCGGTTCTTTCAGCCTGATATATATGCTGAGCATGTTCTTTTTGGCGTACTAACTCCAGTTTAATGAAAATTATAAGACTTTACTTTTTCTTCTACAGTTTGCCCTTTGAAATTGTTTGTTAAGCTCATTTGCTTCTTCATTTTTTCCTCTTTTTATCTATTCTTTTTAATATCCTTCATATATTATGTTTTTTATTTTGTTTTTTTTTATGTCATCCTGCAGTTTGCTAGGTCTTCCGTCATTAATGTTCAAGGAATCAAATCTATTCTCGAGGTGTTTTGGAAATTCAGTTGGGACATATTCAAAGTATTATTTTTCACTCTCTTGGACTTGTTTTCATTTTCCTCAATTTCAACTTGAACTTGCATATGATGATTGGTTCCACAGTCCGTCTTTGTCTTCATTTGGGCTGCTGAGATCGAATTTCTCCATCATCTCTTCCCACAGATGTATTCAATTGATTTCAGGGGGTTCTGCCATTTGTCTTTGAGTTGGTCATAGTGTAGTCTAAAGCTGTGATTCTGGAAGCTACGTTGCTGGTATTTCAAATACAAGCAGGGTTACCCAAGGTGAATAGTTTTCAGCATAGCTTCCAGACTAAGAACAGTTTGTGAAGAACTGATAAACTATCTCCTTCTGAGGAATTAGTCACTGCAAACTTTACATAGTTTTAGCAGAATATATATACATGTGTGTGTGTGTACATATATACAGTTACCCCCAAATAAGATGGTGTCTTATATTAATTTTTGCTCCCAAAGATGAGCTAGGTCTTATTTTCAGGGGATGTCTTATTTTTCCATGAAGAAGAATATGGTACATATTTATTGTTTATTGTTTTATTAAAAGAGACCTCGCACTTCCTGTCTGCTCCGGCTGCACTGCGGCCAACAGTGAGCTGCGCAGTGGCGCCCGCAGCTACAGTCCAGAATCCAGAGTTACGGTAGCTTTGGGGGGCTTATTTATGGGGAGGTCTTATTTTAAGGGGATGCCTTATATTTCAGCGAGCGGCAAACTGTAAGTAGGTCTTGTTCGGGGAATGTCTTACTTGTGGGGAAACAGGGTACATATACATATATTGAAAATATATCCATGACAACAGTAGGACATATAGGGGACAGCGCTATGAAAACTTCTTAGCCCCAAACAAGCATTTGGAGAAGTGTGTCCCTTGGATTGAGGCCTCAGGACCATGGTATAATAAGATTATTTTGTTCAATTGACACCAACTAGTTCAAAAAGAAAATTTCTTACAACCTATTTGGTAGTAACTGTGATCTTCAGAGCAACCCTCTAACGTGCAGCTACTCATTTCTCCCTTTCCAGAGCGAAGAAATGTGAGGAAAATAGGAACCATATGGAAAATATTCGCTCCAAGAATGAATGGACCACAGGAACCTCAGCCCCCCCAAACTCTGAGACCCTAAGAAGTAGATAATGCCTATCACTTTTACTAACTCTTAAGAAAACGGCATTAGAAATCCACAAGGGCAATCAACTGTACCCTATCCTGAAGGTAACTATGAGTTGGAATCAACTCAATGGCAGTGCGTTTAGCACTATCAACCATTCAAGGTTGAAATGTCAGCATTTGTCCAATGACCAAGTTCAGACGGCAAGGGGGATTAGGAAAGAAGGAAGAGCGTAAACAGAAAGCAGGTTAAAATTGGAATAAGTGAAGTTACATTATGGGGATTGCTACCAATGGCGTGCCACAGAATCTGTTTGAATTGCTTAAGGGAACATCGATGTGTTATGTAAGCCTTCACCCAGGTTACCAGGCAAAGTTTAAAAAATAAAACCAACCAAACATAAGTGCTTCTGCTGGGTTCAATATGGCTTTCAAAGAAGTTGAAATCCAACTTTATCTCTACGACCTTTAACTATTAAGGAGACCTTTTATTTCTCCAGGGGAGAACGCGTCTCAGCTGGGGAAAGTTTCTCATGAGTGAGGGAGTGAGCGAGGACTGAATAGTGTGTGTCATGTTGGATGGATGCTGCTACTTTGGTGACCGAGAGCGGGGTGGGGACGATGTGTCTGTCTCTAAGAAGGTGCTTTTATAGATCCCGACCCACCCCCAGCCCAAGGGGTAGAATCTGCCCTCCTCTGTATGGCTAATCATGAAATGTTAACCAAGCTTCTTTTTAACCCTTGATGACCCAGCCCTCATATTAATAGGCTACTGATCTTTAGATTTTATCTTCTCCAGGTTTATTGCAACTACATAGGCTGCGTCACAGAATCTGGGTCAGGAAAGCCCACTAAGTATATCAGACTTTCCCTTAAACATCCCTGTTGCCGATTAAAGGAACCAATATGCTCCTTTGTACTTAAAATTGTAACAGCCAATGGGAAGAGGAGATCTACCACCCCAAGGAGGTGGACTTCGGAGTCATTGGACTTTGGTTTGAGGTTTCCCAATAATCGGCAACTTGAGACTACTATATATTTGCCATTTTCATATTTTTTAGCTTTAAAAGATGTTTTATTTCTGCATTGTCCTGCCGTAATGAATTAATGTTAATGAACTGGGTGTCCTGTGTCAAACCATCATTGTTTCTTAAACAGGATCCAGATTTTCAATATATGTAAATGAGCATACCTTTTATTTTAGTCTTAAATGCCTTCTCGTGTATGAGTAGATTGTTTTCTACTTTCTTTTGCTTTAAATCATTTTATCGGGGGCTCATACAAGTCTTATCACAATCCTCCTACCCATACATCCATTGTGTCAAGCACATTTGTGCATTTGTTCTCATCATTCTCAAAGCATTTTCTTTCTACTTGAGCCCTCTTGTTTCCCCTCTCTCCTTGCCTCCACCTTTTTTGCATTGTGACTTTGGGTCTTATTTTGTTATTGTTGCTGGTCTTTTTTATTTGTTTTTTTCTTTGGCATGGTTTTATTTATATGTAATCCAAGATAGATTAATCTGTAAAGAAATTAAGTAGATGAATAGTTTCTTAGAGTTATGGCAGGGGATGTTGGAGGGAAATGAGAAACTGATAACAGTGAGTACAAAAATGAAGAAAATATCCTAAAATTTCTTTTGATGTGGCTTGCACACTATTTTTAATATATTCAACTTATTGAATATATGGAATATGATTTATATGTCAATAAAACTGTTAAAATAAAACAAAATTAAGGAGTCTTTGAGATAAAATGGCTAAGTGCTCAGCTACACACTGAAAGGTCAGGAGTTTGAAGCTACCCGAGGGCTCTAAGATATGGGAGGATGCTTCTCTAAAGACTGGAGCAGTGACAGCCCCATGGGAATATTCCATTCTGACCCATAGGCTCTGTATAGGTCAAAATTGACTCGGCAGCAATTGGTAAACCTCTTTTCATTTTACAGAGCTCTTCCACATGTATCATATCACTAATTTCATACACTACATCAAGGGAACATTATAACAATATTGCAATTGAGAAAATGGAAGTTCAAGACAATTTTTCTCAATTTTATATAAGTAGTATGTTGTGGAGCTAGGATTTGAATATAGATTCATATATATGCATATACATATTCATATGGGCTTCCAAAATTCATGAAAATTTTATTATATTTAATTCCTTTTTCCTATTATTTTAAAATTCCCTTCATGTGCACATAAATATATTTTAATCTTCAAAATAATGACTATTCTACTCTATTTTACAGCTCTATATTTTTCTGAAAGTAAAGACTAGACGTAGCAATTATGTATTGACATCTAATATCCAATGGGTACAAAAATCTAATGAACACATCCTGGTTTTATGTTCATGATAAATATATGATCTTGGAAGCACTACAATTTAATGTATTGATCAAGTATTCAATAATGGTACTAGGAAAATAGCCTAGCTTTATCAGTAAAATATATTTGTTTGTCATATAAAAACAAACATCAAAATGAAATCTAAATGAACTAAAGACTTCAATTAAAAAATAAATTGTAAATGAATAATTATCCAGTCCCCTATGAAACATCTTCATGCTTCAAATTAATTGAGGGTATCTAAAGAAATCAATTGATATACATAATTATATAAAAAATGAGTTTATTTACCTCAAAGTCATAAACAACAAATAATAAAGTGAGAAATTATTTGAAACCTGTATGATGAGAAAGGGATAAGAGTCTTCAAATATAAGATGGATTTGTGACAGTGACTGTGACTATGGGCTTGAACATAGCAGAGTGTGTGAGGATGGAGCAGGAGCAGGCAGTATTGACTTCTATTGTACATAGAGTTGTTATGACTCAGAATGGACTCAATGGCACTGAACAAGAGCAACAATAACAAGACCAATCAGAAGTCTGCGTGATATATTAATTTATTTGTACCACCATCAAAAGGGATTGGCACTTAGTAGAAGGCATGAAGTTGATTATATGTTGGAACTAATCATTGGCTACAATTGCTCAGAATTAGTCAAATAAATGATAGTTTATTCATGTAACTAAATATATTTATTGAAATCATTTGGGGAAATGATATATAGGAAAATGCTTATTGGTGTAACATTTGTGAAGGAATCAACATACAGAATTTTACATGTAGTGTGATAATTATATGCAAATATATACATTTATATATATAGAAAAAAGACTGAAATGTAATAAAATGCTAATAGTAATTATTTCTTAGATTTGGAATTTTTGATCATTTTAATTTGCCTTTAGTAGTCTGGATTTTTTTAAAGGTTCACAGAAAGCATACATCACATTTAATTAAAATGCAAACGCACAGAATAATCTGAAAAGATTATTGAGGTAGTAAGATACTTCCTTGTGTTTGCAAAATTTCCCCAATTACCCTGCTTTATGCTTAATCAGGAAAAGGTATGTTGATATCATTATATCTAAAGATCAACAGTAAAACTTAGACTGGCTATCAGAAAGTCAAAATGAAAGATATCTTGATCAAAGTGTGCTGTTAAGAGCCCCGATACTTCACAATTCCCTGTATTCACTGCCCTTGCTATATAACTTTTTAGTGTTCTCCCACATTTACTCTGGGCCATTTACAATGGTTTATTAGCAAATATGACACAAAGGCAGAGCTTGAAATAACTTGCACTTTGGGGTCAGTAATTCTTGCCGTCGGGCTGCACATTGGTAACATATTCTGCAGTGAATTCACCTGAGATCAGAAGGACCATTCAACTGCTTTAGACAAAATTGCTGATTAATGGAGTTGAGAGGTTAGTAAATAATTATTATAAGCCATTGAATTATAAGTTAACATGCTACACAAACTTACTGTGAAAATAGGTACTAATTCATGGGGTGTAATTTTTTATTGACTGGAAAGGTCACAACAAAATCCTTGTTTGGGAACATGGAATTTAAACGTCATGGAAGTCTGCTAGAACCATTCCTCTTCTTAATCAACTTCCCATCACTTTGGTAGCTCTCACAGCCCATCAAGCACATAGGGCTTTAAAAAATCCTTTTATTAGAGGCTCATACAACTCTTATCACAATCCATACATACATCAATTGTGTAAAGCACAATTGATGCATTCATTGCCCTCATCATTCTCAAAACATTTCCTCTCCACCTAAACCCCTGGCATCTGCTCCTCATTTTCCCCCTCCCTCCAGACTTCCCCCTCCCTCATGAACCCTTGATAATTTATCAATTATTTTTTGTCATATCTTGCTCTGTCAGACGTCTCCCCGCACCCACTCTTCTGTTGTGCGTCCCCAGGAAGGAGGTCACATGTAGATCCTTGTAATTGGTTCCCCCTTTCCAACTCACCCTTCTTCCACCCTCCCTGTACACTTACACCACTGGTCCTGAAGGGATCATTCACCCTGGATTCCCTGTGTTTCCAGTTCCTATCTGTACCAGTGTACATCCTCTGGACTAGCCAGATTCATAAGGTAGAATTGGGATCATGATAGTGGGGGAGGAGGAAGCATTTAGGAACTAGAGGAAAGTTGTATTTTACATGGTTGTTACCTTGCACCTTGACTGGCTCGTCTCCTCCCCGAGACCCTTCTATAAGGGGATCTCCAGTGGCCTACAAATGGGCTTTGGGTCTCCACTCCGCACTCCCCGGCTCATTCACTATGGTAAGATTTTTTGTTCTGATGATGCCTGATACCTGATCCTTTTGATACCTCTAGATCGTGCAGGATGGTGTGCTTCTTCCAAAGCATATAGGTTTTATGAGGTAAAATATATCCTGAATAAAAGACCTGAGCCCTCTCATTCTGGAAAGAATCTCCATTGTGGCTTTTAATAAACTAACATTCAGGTCCATTTATTTTCCCCCTGTGAGTTAAATTACCATCAAAACGTCTCTGTGATTCCAATCAAATTGACACAATGGCAAGTTGTACTTCCTGGGATTAGAGGAGACACGTTAGTTGCCATTGCGTGGGTATAAAAGAACAATTGTTTCCAGCTCCGGTGATCATTGGCATGTTCACACTCATTTCAGTGCCATCTTACTAAGGTTTCCCTCATTTTTATTATTCCCACACTTTCCGCCACTTCACCAATGCTAATGCCCTTTGCTAGTGATTAGTCTTACCTTTTGACGTGTCCAAAGTGGTTGAGCTGAGACCAGACTTTCGAATATGGGCAGTGTTATCACTTTCAAGCAAAGAAGCAGCTGCTCTTTGTCGGGCTCTTGCTATAATTTCTCTCAATGTCATACCAAACACTAAACCAAGTGCATAATTCACAGCAGTGCCAAAAGCTAAAGGTGGAAATCTACTGCTTTTTTTATTTGTTAAACACCATTAAGTTTCTATCCGAACCCTGCTTCAGGGCCCTTGTCAGTTTCACAGACACATTAGCAAGGAACGTGCTCTATATAAATTATAAAAACAGTGATTTAAACAACTATTTATTGTGCACAGAAACAGTATCTTTAATACACTATCCCTGTAATATACATGGCACCATCATATTCCTCTAAGGTCAGCATTAGGTTCTTCATTTTATATAAACTGCAAAATAAACATATTAGCTGGGCTTTAGGGAAGTTATAAAATCACCTCAAATTACAAGCTGTTAAATGACAGAGCCAGGCTTCACATCGAGATCTGGGAGTCTCTAGTCCCTGGATCATTTCATGTCAATACCACAGTCTTATGGAAAGCAGACATCCTGGTTTCTATTTCCCCTGGAAGTGACCTTTACCCTAAAACAATCAATAGATTGGCATATTGATTTGAAATACACTCCAGTTTCTCATTAGCCAGGTTTATGTCCCAGGACATTTTCCATTTTATGTACAATGAAGACTTACTTATTTGTCTTGAATTTCATATCTAATAATCTTCAAACTCCTGAATGTGTAAAATCTTGCCTGTCAATCTGTAGTCACTTTAGTATGAGACCTTCAAGGAGAATGTACTTTCTTCAGTGGGTGCTAACAGACACTCCTTCTGATTCTGTTATTATAATATGATAATTGCAGATTCACATGCTGATTTCATTATAATGTTTACCGTGATCATGTTGGGTTTATGAATGTAAGAGAAGCATAATCCCCATACAGTTTATAAATCTTGGTTAACACCGGAGCAGCCCCAGACTTCCCTTGCTTCATCCATTTTTTTTCAATGTGCCTTTTGTTTCTCTGCCAAGACAACCTGTAGTTAAACAAGGCTCATTACAATAGATCACTCTGTGAAGAGCTTCCTTCTCTACCCCCTCCCATGTCTTATGAACAGAAAGTTATCTGTTGCAGACAAAGTAATAAACTAATCACTTAAAGATATTACGCAATTTAAAACCGTTTGAAATCTTACTACCTCCAGATGATATGGGTTTTAATAATGGCTGTGATAAACGTAAGGAAATGAAACTGGCATTTCTTTGCATCTTAGTACTAATTAAACACTTTTAGGAGATGAAATACTTTCGGAAGTACATCTTTCCCCAAAGCTCACACAGCTTTGTTTTTCTCACTGATTCTGTGTTTTCTTCCCCCCAAAACCCCAGTCACTGCCATTGAAATCAGTTCTACTGAGGGGCCCTATGCAGTGTTTCCAAGGCTGTGAATCTTTCCAGGAGCAGGATAGCCTCATCCTTCTCCCTCAGAGTAGTTAGTGGGTTCGAGTCAGCAAGCATGTGGTGAGTAGTCCAATGCTTTCCAGACAGCATCGTAGAGGTGCCTTTCTTAAACCAGTACTGGCAATCAATGTGGATGTGTGAAGAAGTTTGTAGTGCTTCCCAAAACCATGTGTGCGAATTTGGAAACCAAACTGGAATTCCAAGAGTGTTAATGAAACATTTGAATGCTTGTCTTCAAATTTGTTCCCTGCAATGGTATCATGGTCACATTTAAGAAAGGCATAAGCTTCTGTGCCTTAAGATACAGAGAGGCAAATATAAATACATTATAATTCATTTAATGAAAAATCATTTCAACCAGGGAATTTATGAACAGGAAATATTTTTCACACACGCCCTTAACTCCAACTCCATACCAAAACTCTATTATTCATAGTGTAGGCAGCTTTTTGTTGAATAACTGAACACATAGACACATATATTACATAAACACATATGTAATGATATGCACACAGACACAATCACACATACCCATGCAGACATGGGAATGGGACATACCCTTAATGGGTGGGGGATCGGGGTGGGTAGTTTATATATGATGTTTGCCATATTTTATCTTTTGCCTTTCTCGAAGAGTCTAGCAAGCAAAGGGACAAAATAGTGGAGAATCTTTTTTGTTCTTCAGGAAATTGCATCAAATTAATTGGAAGACTGATGGCTCAATACCCTGATGATACTTGAACTTAATCATCTAAGTGTTTTTGCAAACTGCTATTTAACTATCCTAATCTGTGTGGTCTACAAGTGGCCCAAATATTTTCTCTGAGAAATCAGTCTTGGAATGTTTTCTGACACCGTAGTCTCAGGTTAACTAGTGACCATGCACAGTTTAACTGCCTCCATAATTTTGTATTCAGTCATTTCTGGAATCATGACCATAGGAAAGTAATTTGGAATCAAACTAATTAGAACCTGACTCTCCCATCTCTTATCTCCATCCAATGCTGTGTTCATGTCAATTCAGAATTAACCATTTGCAGTGATCCCTGCTACCAAGTCTTCTAGCTTAGATGAGCATATTCCTGGGGAGAAATGTTAGCCCAGACATAGGATTGGAGACCACAGATTGGAAGACCTGGATTTGGCCTTTGCATAATTCTCTATTGTCAGTATATGACTATCAAGCACTTGGCTGAATAGTATGGAAGAAAATATTTCATTACTGCGACAGATCTCATCGAACATTTTAAAAGATCCGTTGGCTTTGAGTTGACAGCCCGTGTGTGTTGGGGAGAATTGCGCTGTGTGCAGTTTTCAGTGGATGCCTTTTTCAGAAGTAGCTCCCCAGCCTTCTCCGTGGACTTGACCACGGCGAGCTTGAGTTCAAGTTTTGTTACCAATTCATCGTTAGAACAGCGCCGGCAGGCCTATAGAGGAATTCAGTGAAATTCCTAGATGGTACACAGAGTTCCGGTGTTTGACTGGTACCTGAAAAGCTGACGGCACTGTTGTCAAGTCTATTCCGAATCACAGCGTTCAACTGGGCAGGAGAGAACTGTCCTTTTTCCAGAGACCTGAAATCTTTCCAGGCGCAGAGAGCCTCCTATTTCTCCCATGGACCCGTGGGCAGAGCTTGTGGTTGGCAGCTCTGGGCACTGCCCACGATGGCAGGGCTTCTTCCAAAGCAGTACCAACACACTGAAAAAAAAATCCCACTCAAATGAAATGAATCAATTAATAAGCAAACAAATACCTAAAACTGTAAAACTGGTGACTGTGTCAGGAAAAGGTCAGAGGATTTGGGTTTGGGTGGGGGTTGGTGGCAACTTTGAAACATTTTCTGTTCTCTTGCACTAGCTCAGCAGAACTATAAATTCCATTTGAGGTACGGTCATGCTGTGTGCTGGCCGTATGGGGTGCACCTTTGAGGGGGCTGAGGCAGGGGTAAGCTGGCACGCTTTCTCAGTTCCTTCCAGAAACAGATTGGCAAGGTACCAAGAGTTGTTTGTTTCTCTCTGACAAGGTGGGTTCAAAATGGGTGGGTGCCTCTGTGGCGAGTTGTGCATCCTGCCTGCCCTGTGTGCAAAGCAGTAAAAACCCGATTAAAACCAGCTGGAGTTTGAGGAAAGCGGCCAACAAAGCTGCGCTCCTAAGCTGCTCATCCTCGCACCCACTTTGTGGGCGTATTTCTGTTTTCAAATGGGTTGTACCTGGCAAGAGTCCATAGGCTTCCCACGGTGAGTAGAATCAATCCCGGTTTTTCTCTTTCTGGGAGCAAGGCAAATTTACAGAACTGATAACTCATCTAGTGTTTCATTAAGGTGACATGAAGAGGTGAGTCTGAGGACTGACAGACAATGGTTCTCTCATCCAGTGGGAAGCAACAGGTGAGGTGAACGGAAAACGTGTTCTTACTTATAAAGGAATGTGGATATCCTGGGATTTCAACCATAATGGAGTACTCTGCAAGTTCAAAGCGTAACATAAAAATATGGAGTGCATGCAATTTGTTGTAGATTCCTGTTTGATCCTGTGACCAAAAGAATTATTACTCACTCGGGCCTGTCTTTGAAAACAGAGAAAGGAAAGCAGCCAGGTCAAAAAAAAAAAAAGATTTTAAAGGCACACGTTTCCTTTGAGGTAACATGAAAGGAGCACATTACAAATTCTACTAGAGTTTACCCCACTCAGCTCTGTCTGTTCAGGATAATAGCTACCATAGGATCAGGTCTTCCAAGGTTGTTGCTTTACGTAGAAGAAAAATGTCTAATGCTGCTAACTAATGGAACCAAGGCAGGCTCTCTGAAGACAGGGAATTCTTCATTTCCATATATTGTCCTATGTGCTTTAAAAGACTTTAAAAATTGTATCACATTAGTGATTAAAAGATAAAATGATCAGATTTATTTATGGGTATCTCAAGAGACACAAACCATATTTTGATAAACTTTGATATTGATTCATAATAAAAACTTGCTAAAAGGAAACATTCTTACCAAGGGATTCTACCAATACTTATTTCAACATCATATGAAATTCTCAAATATTCTCAATATTCTCCTTACGAAGACAGGGGAAAAAAATCAGGAATATCTGTAACAATCCCCTCTATTCTTAATTGTTTTGGAAATCACACACAATGTAATACGATAAGAAAAGCAAACTGTTAGAGAAGAAAATAGACTTAATTACCAGTAATAAGAGAAAGTCTAATTTTCATAAAATAGACAAAATACTTCAAAAATTTGAATTTAAGGACATCAGTAATATTATAAATTTATTACAAACATTTTGATATTATAATTGTAATTTTAATATAAATGGTAATGCTTTAAATAATACTCAAACCCCACACAAACTTATAAGATAATCTAAGAAATCATCAAACAAAACCTGTGCAACATCTAAGTAGTAAAACCTGAAGCTTAATAAATACAAATAATAGTCTTAATATGATTATTTCTAAAATTCATATGGAATAATAAGAATCAGAAATTACCTAGATAATTTTGAAGATGAAAAGGAGAAGAAATTCTGTCTAAGAGGCTTAAACCCAAACCAATATTTACTACCATGATGTTGATTCTGACTCATAGTGACCTTATATGGCAGAGTAGAACTACTTGAGGTTTTGAAGACTGTACGTCTTTATTGGAACAAACTGGTGGATTTGAACTGCTGGTCTTGTGGTTTACAATCCACTACATAACTCACAGCACCGTCAGGGTTCAACTTCTATTTATAAATCAACCTTAGTGTTTATAGAGATTGTGTAAGAAAATGGTGACCATGAAAATTAATGGAGGGATTATTTAGAATATTTTATTATGCTAATTAGTAAACTATAACTTTACCTCACTCAAGACAAAAAATAATAATCACCTATGGTTTTCATAAAGAGAAAAGGTTAAAAACTTTTATAAGGAAAAATAAGAGTACATATGCATAATATCAGAGTAAAACCAAATTTCAAAAGATACAAAATAATTCTTAAAGGGAATGGAGATATATTCAACCACATTAAAATAAAATTTAAACATACAACAAATACCTGGCAATATTTGCAGTATTAGGCACAAAATTAGAATAGGAAAAAATTATCCATATAGTATATTGGTAACAAGGGTGAGTATTTAGTATATTTAAAGAAGCCCTTTAAAATCCACAAAATAAATATAAGAATACAAGCTGTGAAATAAAAACAATTGTCAAAGTTTTGAGCAAGGACTTTCCAGGACAGGAGATCTGAAAAGTTAACACATATATTAAGAGACACTCCGCTATAGGGTCTCACTTTGAATAGCTATGTAACTGCAGGGACTGATGAACCAGGAAGCAGGAAGCTGAAGCAAGAAAACAGGCTGGTAATGCAGTTGAATGGCAGTCCACTGATAGCTCCTGTGATTGGGAGACAGTATTACCGGTTACTGAACCACATGCAGGATTCAGATCCAGCAGGAATGAAGCTTTCCCACGGAACCTGCTTAAAAAGGAGTGGACCACAGAATCAAAAGAAGAGTCTTTCCTCTGATTGTATCCAGGCTGAGACCTAATGAAGGGGGTTGTATTCCATCACAGCTGCTGCTGGCTGCTCACAAAGTTGATTCCATTATGTTGGCTCTCATCATGGGAGATTGCTGCCTGCCTACTGAGAACCTGAACCAGCCAAGTTGACACAGAACTTGTCCCAGTCCACCCCTTGTCAAAATGACCACTGTACAAATCTTCGAATAGTATGCCAAATCTGTAAGCAAAGACAATGATAATGCCTTGGAAATAGGGAAAATACCCTTTTCTCTGGCGCCAACTTTCCTAGACCTCTATAGAATTCAGCAAGAAAGACTGCTTTGGAATCCCATTTCTCTCCCATAAGTAATGCCCATCTAATCTCCCTTTGGCAACCAGCATCAACCACACCACTCAAAATAGTCACACCTTTCTTTGGTTCAGAGGGACTAGCCAGGAGGAATTAGCTTCCTGTTCAGAGGACTCGGTGCTCTATCTCCAGGAGGCATTCTGGAGGTTGTAGGAGGACTCCTTCCTTTCAAACAGAGACCTCTAGACCAAAACAACATAGAGCCTCGGGGATAAGAAGTACCCCTGGAGGTAAAGCTATAGGTAAAAAAACCAACAGAGTCTGGGGATAACAAGTCCCTTTGAGGTAAAGATATAGGTAAAGAAACAACATAGAGTCTTGGGGATAAGAAGTACAAGAACTCTGCAGGGGACCCTACAAGTAATCCTGAGTGGTGCTACTCCCAATTCTACCTCTTAGTTCCTGGACTTGTGAATCCTGGGATTTAATAAATAGCACTATATATTGGATTCTGCTTAGAGCATACACAGCCTCCTGGAGAACATTGACCCACCCTGCAAGGTACTACCACCCAGGGAGTGCCATAATTGTGTCTGTAAAAGCACACGATTACATGGTAATTTACACGACAAACAAAGATCTTCACATTTTTGGACACGAGAGGATTATCTACATAGTTCTTTCTGACAACTCTATGTCAACAATGTTACAAACATAATTATTCTACATTCTTATCCATCAGTCAAAAAATTAGCCACAGCCTATTAATCAATATACAGTTGAATATTTTGCAATTTATCCTTCTCAGCAAAATTAATATCTTCTTCCACAGTATACCAAGGTAGGTCTGGTACTTCAACTTGACTTAATATATATCATATCACAACCATGCTTTCACAAACCAAACAAATAAACTATTAGATCATCTCATACCTCTCAAGTTGAAACACTGAATGAAGAATCTGTGCTTAGTGTGCCTATATACACAAACTGAAACTGATCCAACTTCATGTGTTTTGCATCATAATCCCACCCCAAAATAAGCAACAAACTCACTGCCATCCAATCGACACTGACTCATAATGACCTTATAGGGCAGGGCTAAACTGCCTCTGTAAGTTTCTCAGACTGTTACTGTTTATGGGAGGATAAAGCCTATAGTCCTCCAGAGGAGTAGCTAGTGGTTTGGAACATCTGGCCATGTGGATCACAGCCAAATCATAACCACTGTGCCACACTGGCTCCTCCGTCCACATCCTTAATAATCATCCCCACACATATTTTGTCTGCACCTATAGAAAACTCGAGCACGTCCTTAGTACTATAGCATACTTCTCTCTGGGTCACCAGCTTGTCTTCACCTTTGGGGACTTCCTGTGATATAGGTCTAGCTGTAGAAGCAGTAATAGGTGTTTCGTGGGAAGTTAAAGCAACATCTGGTGAGATATCTGCTTCAGGAAATGCTCCAGATACTGCTTCTGGTGCCAGATTAACATGCTCCAGCGGGCTAATTTCCCAGAGGTTGGGTGGTAGAGACAATAGTTTACTGAAAGTGGATTACTTTCTTCAGATGAGACTGGTGATTTTGGTGGCTGGAGGAGCTCACTAGAATGTAGGGGCTCAAAGTCCCCACATATCCCTATCTGAAGATTCAGAGACCCATTTCTTCCCATCAGTGCCCTCACCTTAACATGAGTGAAACTTCTCCATTGAGAATTATACTGGAGCTGTAATTCAGCCCTTTGTATAGACTCTGGATTTTGGTTTCATCAGTATCAGTTCTGTTACTGGAAGATTATATGGCTTTCCTTCATGGCAAAAGTGGAAAATTTGAGGTCTTTTATGTGGAGTTCGGATCATGCCTCTGGAACACAATTTACAAAACTTATCTTTTCCATTTTTTTGTCCATAGCCACTCTTGCTGTCAAATGTGTTTAGCTGGGTTCTAGAGAGAAGCAAAACCAATGGTTAGTATATGCGAATGTATATACAAAGAAATTTATATCAAGTAATGGCTCAGACAGTTGTAGAAGTTGCTAAATCCAATCTGGCTCAAATACTTCCATCATATGGTAATCTGGAAAATTGTCCTTTGTGAACCTGCTGTGTCTGATGAACCAGGAAGCAGGAAGACCAGTGTCTGGGGGATACAATTGAATGATTCCAAGTTTGGCAATTGTTTGATGACTCCTGGGGTCAGTGGCCGACAATCAAATACAGGATACAAATCCAACAGAAGTGAAGCTTTCTTAAGGATTCTGCTTAAGAAAGAGCAACCCACACACCAGAGGAGCCTTTCTTCTGATTGCATGGAGTCTATGACTTAATCAAGGCAGCCTGCAATCTTCCACAACTGCTGGCTGCTCACAGTCTTGACCACATGATGTTGGATTACTTCCAAACTTTGGAGAACTCTGGTCCAGCCAAGTTGACACAGAACCTCTTACAACAAGAATTATATGTTCATAAACGTATCCCTCACATACAACTAGGACATTTTCAAATAAACAGAAATTAAAGATATTTGTAAAAAGTAGGCCAACCCTACACAAAATATTAAAGTAAGTCCTTCAGACTGAGAACCAGCAGCAGACAACCTAAGATTTATATACATAACATCACCCAGAAACCAAACCCATTATAGAATTTAAAAAAATAATACAAACATGCAAGACCGAAAAAAAGGCAATGTGACATGTAAATTTGTAAATTATGATAACTACAAGAAAAAATAAGGAATAAATGATAAAGTTACAGGTCTTCCAAATGGAAAAAATATCCAGATAGAATGAATAGTTTTAAGACAATAACATATTATAGGGTAGCTAGCTGTAAAGGGAGAAAACAAAAGTTTTTCATAAAAAAATTCAATGATTCAGTAACCACTAAAATCTCAGAAAAGATCAAAATTACCAGAAAACATAAACAAAATTACTCATCACATAAAAATTATGAGGGAAAAAACCATCAAACACTGTAAAATGATAGCAATAAATTTATAATAATAAAAACTACACCAAATGCCAATGATTTAAAGCACCATTAAAGAGAAAGAATTTTTCAGAATGGAGAAGAAAACATGACTGCCTACTGTGTCTAATGTTTAGAATACAAAGATAAAAATAAGTTAAAACTAAAAGAATGAATAAAACCTATTTCAAGGAAATGGTCATGAAAAAAGAGCAATATTGATTTTAAAAATCATTTTAAGGTGAAAATCACCCAAAGAAATAAGAATATTATATAAGGGTAAAAGTGTCAATGCACTGAGAGGGCACATCCATGATAAATATCTATACATACAATGAGCAAGTTCAAAAACATAAATAGAATTTAACAGAATTGAAAAAGAACCCCACAATAATAGTATGAGACTTTAAATACACCATTTTTGACAAAGGATAAAACAAATAGAAAGAAACTTTTCAAAGAGTTAGGAAATCTAAATACTCCAATCCAATAGAACATTCTTACATATGCCACTCAGGGTAACAGCAGGATGATGCACGTCCTTCACCAGATCATTTGTAGCATTGTCTAGAATAGACCACAACTTGGGTGACAAAGCAAGCAAGGCTTGAGGAACACAATTGAAATTTTAAAATTTCCCTTAATTAGACTTTCTAAGATGTATTTCTCATATATAGACGAGCTTCCTAAGAGGAACCTAAAGTACATGACAACCGGTTTTAATGAAGTACCTTGGATGGAACTCTGGAACCGAATAAAAGGATTTAGATAAACATGTAGAATATCTAAATAGGGCATGGACTTTAACAATAATGAATCAATAATAGCTTATTAATTGAGACATAGATACCACACACATGATATTACAGCGATGGAAACTTGTGGAATCAATGTAAACTGTCATTTCCCTGTATTAAAAATAATAATATTGCATTACTTCTCCATTGCTTTGAAATAGTCTCAATTATTTTTTAACACTTCAATATAATTATATCACCATAGAGCCACTTTGTTCCATGCAGATGTTTATTTATATATAAATAAAAACACCAATAAGAGGAGCCCTGGTGGTGTAGATGTTATACCAATAAGAGGAGCCCTGGTGGTGTAGAGGTTACCATGATCCTCGTGGTCCGCAGTTCAAAATCACCAGCAGATCCAAGGGAGAAAGACTGGGTTTTCTATTCCGGTAAACAGGTACCATCTTGGAAACCCACAGGGGGTCACTATTCATTGGCATTTACTGAAGAGCAGTTAGAAAATGACCCCCCAAAATAAACCAATTGCCATAGAATCCACCCTGACCCACAGTGACCTGATAGGACATGGTAGAACAGCCCCACAGCATTTCAAAGTCTGTGAGGTAGACTGCCACATCTTCCTCTCACATAGCTGGTGTGGTCACACTGAGGACCTTTCAGTTAGCAGCCAAGCAGAGTTTCAGTGAGCTGTGTAACCAGGGTGACTTTGTCAATACGTGTTTATTTACTACCATCTTACAGTCGTGTTAAAACTGGTAATATGGGTCCCTCTTAATGTTGCTTTTTAAGGAATTCCTTGCCTGTGCTCACCAGTTTCTCTTTTTTTGTTGTTTTCTATTCAATTTTAATCATATTAGATATTTTCACAATATGACATCAGCATTATATTTGACTGAGTTTTGGAGGAACAAAACCAATGACTCTCATATGTATAAGACAGCATTTTATATCACGGATGAGGCCCAGCTGGATCGGATGCTAGCTACGGGCCCCTCCAGACTAACACTGCTTCTATTCAATGGTAGAAAGCAGAGGCTGGGAGATCACAGGCAAGTAAGTGGGTGCAAGGTCTCGTGGACTCAAAGTTGACAGGAACATCACAGGGCAGCATCAGCTTTCAGGCCAGCAGCCCACACGGGCCCCCATCACCAGAAGCCAGATGCAGGATCCAAGCCAGCAAGAAAAAATAGGGCAAGAGAGAGAGGCCATGCTCTACACCATCTCTTATAAATAGATCCTACCTCCAAACTACAGGGAACCCCAGACAGGCGAGATGACACAAATACCTAATGATCATATTTTTTATGAATTACATTTTTAGTTTCTTTAGAAATAATAGAAAATTTATCTGTTATTGAGTCTTTCTATGCAATTGTTTGTTCAAGTTTTGACATAACCCTTGGTAAAGTTTTAATATTAAACATTGTACATATTTCCTATTTGATATATTGGTATTTTGGGGCTAATATTGTTCACGGTATTTTATCTTGCTTTTTTTTTCCTCAGAGATTTTTGTTTGTTCTTGAACATTCCATATTCTTTTTGTATGAAATAATTTTATAGTCACCACCTCTTGTATTTTTAAAAGACGTCTAATAGTCTTTTAGTTAACTCTCTTGAAGTGTTCAGGTCTTTAGCAATTACATATTTTCTGAAAATTAAACCAATTTCCTTCTATTTTTCCATTAACCACTTCTATAATCTGGAGTGGTTGCTGCACAAGTATCAATATAGGTCTTGCTTCCCTATTACTTTAAGCAGTATTTTTTTAATCTTTTATCTTCCCTTTCCTGATTTACTTACTCATTTTAATTTGCACTTACAAACTACAGTAATTTTCCTGCAAAAGGTGTGGCAATATATATTTTTAAGACTTTGCATTCTAAAGTGTTTTATTTCTTTACACTAAATTCATCCTTTTGGAAGTGTGATAGGTTTTTTTGTGTGTGTGCCAACATGACACCTCTAAGAAGACATGGGTGGAGTTTAGGCTGTCAATCACATTGCAGCTTTAAGAACTTTGGAGGCGCAAGCAAGATAAATGGCTCTCTGCCCCCCCCCCCCCACCCCTCTCTGCCTTCACCTTCCTGCTGGCGAACCTTGCTGGGACCTTCCAGAGTCCTGTGCTGTTTTCACCACCATTGGATCCACAAGTCTTTGCACCCACCGGCCTATGATCTCCCAGCATGCTGCATCATTGCATGTGACGGAGTGACTCTGAACTAGACCCTCTTGATATAAAGCTTTCTCTTACACATATGTGTCTCACTGGATTTGTTTCTCTAGTTAAACTAGCCTAACACAGGTAGAGTAGCAATTTTCTCTTAAGTTGGATGGTATCTTTACATTGCTGTTTGCTTCTATTGTTGCTTTTGATAAGTTTAAAGCAATTTTTCTCAATTTGCATATGCAATGAATTTTTTATCACTCTCTAAACAAAAGTAAGAGACAGTAATCTACCAATTTCTAGAAGTATTTTCAGGAAACTTAGCCAGTTGAGCAAGACCAGCAATAGTTTGTGCTACATGCCCATTGAGGTATTTAGATAGAAGAAAGTTCACAGTCTCTGTGAATTGTAGTCAATTGTTTGGCCCTTTGAGCCCTAATTACCTTATGTGATATATCATAATTCTGGACCTTATACATCTGTAGCTATGTCCCCACTTTGGAGGACATTATCTGCTAACAGACAGGAACAGTGTGGAATTCAGATGGGACCTGAGTGGAGGGTGTGAACTGTCCACTCTCTATTTAATAGCTATCTTGGTTACGGTTACTTGTAATGGATGTATGAAAAGATAGGCTACAGCTGAAAGGAGAAAAGCTGCTTCTGAAGTGGCCTGGGGAAAAACCTGTCTGGTTATTAGTAGGGGACAAGTGACTCCTGGAACCATCCTGCCTGAGTCATGTGTGTATAAGATACAGTCCAGAGGTGGAGAATGGATTATTATATTTAGGCATTATTTTAAAAGGCAAACAATGATATGTTAATTTGATTGTACTATTGATCTTCAATGTAACTCCCATCAAACAACCTTTCCTTCCTGGAACTGGTAAGAAGATAGGAGAAGATACTGGTCGGATTCACCTGCTGCATACAAAATAAGCCTCCTGAAAGATCCCAGGGATCTCATCACCAGCAAGAGCCAGGACAGGAAGCATGCCCTCTAAACTTCGACTTAACTTTGGGATTTGGGACAGAACAACACCCACCACCACATGTGACATTTCCTCAAACTTTCTTGATTTGTTATGGGAAGATACGGTGATTTGCAGAACCAAGGAATGCGAAGGAATAGACTCCAGGGAGGAGTGGAAGAAAACAATGGAGCTCAATACCATCATGGAAGAGTGGACATTTGGGGTTAGTCTGGTATTAATTCTTCTAAAAGAGATTATTAATCTGTGAAATCTGTTCCTTCATTCTCCTCATAACCCACGCAGTAATGGTAAGGTTCTCATGTTTGTGCAAATGTTCCCTGAACATGCACTTCAAATTGTTGAAGAGTTGTCTGTGGCAAAGCTGGTCATCAATCATCCTCCACAGGGAAAGTGTGCATGCCTTCCAAGGAACTGACTATTATTTAAGAGGGAAAGATTCTATTCCTATAACCAACTTGCAGGCATCAGCCAAACTCCTTAGGCAACAGAATCTCATATAGCCAGACTGAAACAATATGTCCTTGCTTTAATATGTTGATGCTAGATGCCGCTGAGCACAGGGCCCTTTACTACTACCTAACCTCTTCCAGTCTAACTTCCAAGTGTCATGTTTGCCTGCTCCAGGACACCAAAGCAATTGTATAGTAGTCCTGAGAGGAACTGAGAATGTTATAGAGTATTGTGCCATAATGTATACTTAAATTATCTACTCCTGCATATATAATGGAATGGATTACATAAGAGGGAAAGAATGATCAGAAGAAACAGATAGTAATACAACGCTCACTCACAAGATTTTGATAACAAAGCAGAAGTTCTGCAACTGTGTGGTGGTGAGGGGTACCCACTAACTCAACATCTGATGAACATATACCTGTCCTTGGTAGCCAAACCAGAGCACAATGATCTAGTGAATGAGAGACTGAGTAATTGACCACTTTACATAACATACTATATTAATACATTTTACTGCTAGAGTCTGGTAGATCAAGAATATTGAAAATACCATGGACTGACAAAAAACACACACACACAAATCTGTCTTAAAAGAAGTACAGCAGAGTGCTCCTTAGGAGAAAGGGTGGTGAGAATTTGTCATGTACTTGGTGGGACCAGTTCCTGGAGAAGGACATCATGCCTGGTAAAACAGAGTGAAAGTGAAGAAGAAGAACTTCAACAAGCTGTGTTGACACTGGTTTCAACAATGGGTTGAAGCATAAGAGCAATTGTGAGGCTGATGGAGGACGATGTCGGGTTTCATTCTGTCGGGTTACTAGGAGTTGGAACTGACTTGAAGACACCAGCACCTTAACAACCAGAGGGTGACGGTGCCACTTCCAACACTGACCATACCAAACCAAGTAAAACAAAACCCACTGCCGCTGAGTGGGTTCCAACCCTAGAAGAGAGTAAAACTGCTCCATATGATGAGTAAAACTGCCACTCATTAAGAAATCAGACTGCCCATTCACTCCCATCAATGGTGAGTCTGAGTTGCTGGCTGTTCAGGTGGCAGTCCAGGGCTGGCTCTATTGCCTCATCCATGTTCCGCACACTGACCATTTATGCTCATAAGTTAGCTCATGAACAGCTTAGATAAATGCATGGAGATATTAGTCAGACCCTGCTCCTTAGAATTCTTAAGTTAGGAAGAAACGATTTCTGTCAGAAAAATAAGAAAATATCAAGGATAAGTTTTCCTAATGCATGTTATCATTTTTCATTACAAGATGGGAAGTGGTGGTTCTCAGGCTCTTATGAGGATGCCAGAGGACCAAACAGTGCTTTACTCTTAGATGGACTCAACTCAATGGCCATTAACAACAGCAACAATGTGATGGTGAGTAGGCTTCAAGAGAATCTCTAGACTAAGATGGACTATGAAGGAAGACTTGGCAACATACTTCTAAAATTAATAAATTAAAGGCTTAATGAAAATAATTGAATCCCATGATGTATGGAGTTGTCATGAGTCAGAATTAACTTGATGGCAATGAACAACAATAATAAACACATAATACCATTGTGTCACACATAGAGTAAGCATTGGTTCAGAATATGTAGAATAAATATTCCGGATGTCTAAACATAACCATTCATTACTTATATTAGAGTCACCATTGACTCATGGTGACCTCATGGAGCTCACAACACAAATGTTGCCTAGTTCTTTTCATGTGCATGATTGTTGGTGTGCTCAATGCCATTGTTGTGATCCCTGTGCATTGTGAGTATTTTTCATCCTAGGGGACTCAGAGTACAGCACTATTGACTGTAACTCTTTACAGGAGAAAGCCCTATATATTTCCCTCAGACTGACTGGTGGTTTGGCGCTGCTTACCTTGCAGTTCCCAGCCCAATGCATAATCACTATACTACCTGTATTGGACAACAAACTTATGATCCTTAGGTTGTTCACTGGCTCATTTTAGAAGTATGTGACCAGCCTTAGATTCCTGTTCTGACTTAGTCTGGACACTACCTAGTATCGGACTTGTGGACTTGATCTGGACTGGGCTGGAATGTTTTCTCAATATTCAATTGTTCTGTTTATAAAGCTCTTTCTTATACACATATAAGTGTCTATGAATTTGTTTCTCTAGTCCACACAGACTAACACAGCATTATAGTACCATGCAAACCACACAAACTGATACAAACATAAAAAATTAAACTGGTTCCCACAATTTAAATATTGCCTTTGTATTCATTTAAACTCTAGATTATCTCTAGTGTACTTGGGATATTTGATAACATTGTGCCCATGTTCTAATATGTGTCCCAATGCTATATTATGGATAGAAAGGACCCAGAGGGCACATATGTTCGTGTTTATGGTCTCTAAACGTTGACAGAAAATGGGCTAGTTGAAACTCAAGAACTTAATGATGTTGCAGCTTGGAATCAAGTCTAATGTCTTTCAGTGAACAAGGAGACAAACAGAAACTAGACTGAAGTGTCCAGTACAAATGATCACCTATCCTATCTAGATAACAGCTCTAAATGGAAGACTCTTCCAGCATTTAGGTTCTGGGTGGATTTGAACAGTTAAGCTTTCAGCTAGTACTTAAAGCCACCTGAGGACTTTCAGCAAATATTGTGATAATTCCTAAGTAAGTGAAATCCCCAAAGCAAACCTCTACTATCAAGTTGATTCCAACTCATAGCTACTCTATTGAGGTTTTTGAGATAGTCAATATTTTTAGAGGGAGACAGCCTCAGATTATCTCAGGGGGAGCTGTGGGTTTGAATATTCAACCTTGCAGTTAGCAGCACAACCAACAGGAAGTGTCCGCGTGAGTTATTTACATAAAGTGAAGGGGGCAGAAACATAGTTTTGTCTACCTTTGAACCTACTCCTGAGATCTCAATCAAGTTGTGCCAGTCTCCAGAAATATAACCTCTCAGACCTCTGAACCGAGTTCTTTTGTCGGACCATTCATTAGGCATTTTCTGCTGAGAGCCAGCGACTTGGCTCCTTTCCTGCCCGCACCGGAGAGTTTCATTTGTGCTGATTACCCTGACTTTCAACTAGAAGTAATTAAGAATTCTGTTTCAGTGAATAAAAGAATGTAAATGAGGCAATTACGAGCTCCGCTTACCTTTCTAACCCTGTGCATTGTGCGATCATTAATGCTTTCAGACGATCTGCTCATTGGAAAAATCAGGACGATGGAAAACCGTGTCAGGAAAGAAAAGAGTAGGGAGTTTTATTTATATTTGTTGTTGTTGTTGTTGCGGGGGGGGGTCCTTCAATTTGGAGGAGGCATTAGGAGGGGGTTAATGGAAGTTCTAAGAAGAAGAAAGAGACTATTTGAAAAATGACTGTGTATTTCTGCTTTTAGCTCCCCTTCCTTCTAATATATTAACATAATGTTACAAAGGTTTTCTCACAACACTTCACACTTGGAAGGAAGCATTTATCTGAAGATTTCTAAGTTCCACCCATGACTGTTTTCACTTAGTGGACAAATACACTTACCCACACAATATCTCCTCCGCACCTCTGCCTTGTGAACCTACTGCCAGCCTCTGGATAATACTGACAGGTCTCTCAAGGTGTCTCGTTTCTGCTCTCCAAGGAAATATGTTTGGGAGGCTTGGTCTCTAGAACTGAAGAACAGGTTCAGAGACTACTAAACAGCAAGCAATAGTAAACGTTTATTAGGAAATAGGGGACAGGACCCAATGCAGCGGGTAGGGACTTGACTGAGTTGCCACTAAGGGGTTCTGCTTAGAGATTTTCGTACTATGGAATAGTGGCGCACTATGTAACTTCACTGATTCACCCCTTTTTCTTGTGGGGGAAACAGGCCAATACGGGTTCTGATCATGCTCTGTCCATGGCTGGGTCTTTGATAGGTATGGAAAAAGATGTAAGCAGGTAATGGACATGCACTTATTTCAAAATTGTATTAACTGTCTAGAAATCCTATCACCCCTGGGCTTCTGGGGGCCATGGGGGGGGGGCTCTTTTCCCTCTCTGCATGGATGCTCTTTGTATCCAATCTCTCACCATTAGCATCCTTGATGTAGGAATGGGCACCACATCACCCAGTCTGGTCTAATCATATAGTTTCCTTCTTCTTAATTAAGTTCCGTTTAGCAGGTGGAAAAATTTTGTCAGTGTAGAGATCTGGATAGAAATGGCATAGGATGTGGTAGACAGATGGTCTTTCTTTTGGATTGCAAGCCATGCAAATGTAAACTTGAGACTGCCAGGGCCATCTTTCCGGACACAAAAAAGAATCTGATGAGAATGCTTCAGTGTGCAGACAGGAGCAGAGCCAAATGATAGACAGGGAAGAGTCAACCTCGTGGAAGCAGGTTTCCCAGCAATGAATCCAACTATGCCCAAAGCTTGAACCACAGTAGAGCTTTTTGGTAAAACAGGACAGTATAAAATAATAAAAATTACTGAATAGAGAGAGCTTTAAAACATTACGACCAGAATTATTCTCAGGATTATAGGAATTGGTACTTCCAAATGACTTAAGCTAAAACAACAAATTGTCCCTGTTTGGATGAATGTGTGCAGTCTCACATTTTGAGATGGATAATCGATCACCTTTGCCATATAGGTAGGAAGAAACCTTTAACACTGCTAGGTTTCTCTAACTTGTACCAAATGTCCTTCAGGCCAGATTGCTGAGTGCATAGTAAAACACACAAGATAGCAATGTTTCTAATGGCCTTTCATTAGGAAGGAATAAAAAGTATAAACACTGCCCTCAGCCGAACTTTAGAAAAGAAATAGTATCGCCAGAATTTTTCTCTCTTTTTAGGACTCCTAAAAGCCAGATGACAATTGAAAAATGTTTAATTAGTGGTAGTATACTGAAGTTGGTATGATCATAGGTGGGAAAACATTAGGAGATAATATTTACACTGAGAAGGTTAAGAAATGGGAGCGGCCAACTGCACGAGGCTTTGCTCCAAACCTCTTTGCGCATGGTGAATTGTCTGGTAGCCAGCATTCCCTCTGCACAGAATGCTATACTGTAGTCCTCGCTGTTGGCAGAGGGTAAATGATCTCTGGTGGCGTTACACCCTCAGCTGGAATCAATAAGGACACTATTAACTGGAAAGCCTAGCGGGGTGGACCAAGCTTTAAGATCTGCTGATAAATCATAGGCACTCTAGAACTTATGCTCCATGGTATTTCTGGTGTTGGTTAGCGATGAAGGAGAAAATACACCAGCATCTTCCTAGAATTCTCAGATATACATACTGGAATATTTCTCCCCAATTCTGGTAGATGAGGCATTTGACGGCAACTTCTGTATCCTCACTTCTCCATCCTCAAAGAGCAGAACTAGGATCAGCTAGAACTCCTTTGAACAACTATTTTACCCTTCTAATAGAATTCTTCTTTAGTCTTTCTTATTTTTTTAAAACATTTTGTTAGGGGCTCATACAACTCTTATCACAATCCACACATATACATACATCAATTATATAAAGCACATCCATACATTCTTTGCCCTAATCATTTTCTTTCTTTTCTTTTTTTACATTTTATTAGGGGATCATACAACTCTTATCACAATCCACATATATACATACATCAATTGTCATCTTTCTTATTTAATATACAATTTTCACATGTATACAAGGCAATTGAAAATATGATGGCTCTGGCCAGCTGAAAATTAGTCTTCATGGTGACACTTAAAAGAGGTCTTGTATGGCAGATTTACCCAATACAATGCTCACTTTCATTCCTTGGCTGTTGCTTCCATGAATATAGATTGTAGATGCAAGTAAAATGAAATCCTTGACAACTTCTATCTTTTCTCCAGTTATCACAATGTTGCTCATTAGTCAAGTTGTGAGGATTTTTGGTTTTTGAACACAGAGTTAGAATCCACATTGGAGGCTGCAATTTTTGATCTTCAACAGCAAATGTGTCATGTCTTCTGCACTTTCAGCAAGCAGGGTTGTGTCATTTGCATATTGTAGCCTAATAATAAACCTTTCTCCAATCCTGATCCTGTGTTAGTCCAGTGTAGTCGCATAGTCTGAGTTAGTCATATTGTTCAGTTGCTTTGATTACTTAGTCAGCATACAGATTGACTAAGTATGGCGAGAGGAGCACAATCCTAACACACATTTCTTGGTTTTAAACCACCTAATATTCCCTTGTTCTGTTCACACAACTGCTTCGTGAGCCATGTACAGGTTCCACATGATCAGATTGAAGTGTTTGGAATCCTTATTCTTATTCAAGGCTACCCAGAGTTAGTAATGATCTACACAATTGAATGCCTTCATCATAATCAATAAAACATAACTAAACCTTTATTTCCTGGTAGTTGCTTTCAGCCAAGATTCAATGATGTCAGCAATAATTTCTTGTTTCATGTCCTCTTCTGAATTCAGCTTGAATTTCTGACAGCTCCCCCTCATTGTAATGCTTCAAACATTGTTGAGTGATCTTCAGTAAAATATTACTTTCATGTAATAGTAATGGTATTTCTCAAAAATATTCAATTGTATGGGGTAACTTTTCTTTGGAATGGGTACAAACATGGATCTCTTCTGGCTAGTTGACCAGGTAGCTGTCTTCTAAATTTCTTGGCATAGACAAATTGGTACTTCCTGTGCTTCATCAGCATGTTGAATTGAAGCATTTCCATTGTTTTGGGCTAATGCCTTCAGTGCAGCCTGCCCTTCCTCCTTCAGTTACAGTTTGTTTATTATACGCTACCTCTTGATAAGTCTTTCCATCTTCTCTTGATGCTTCCATAATCATCCAAAAATTTGCCCAAAGAATCGTCCGTATTGCAACTCAAGGCTTAAAGTTTTTCTTCAGTTCTTTCAACTTGATAGGTGTTGAATATGTTCCTTCTTTTTGGTTTTCTAACTCCAGGTCTTTGCATTTTTCATTATAATACTTTACTTTGTTTACTTGAGCTTCCCTTTGAAATTTTCTGTTCACCCCTTTGACTTCATCATTTCTTCCATTTGCCTTGAATGCTCTAGGATTAAGACCATGTTTCAGGGTCTCCTCTGACATCCGCTCTGATCTTTGCTTTCTTTCTTGTCTTTTAAATTATCTCTTGTGCTCTTCATAGATGACTTTCACGGCAGCCCCCAGCTCATCAGGTCTTCTGTCATTATTTAATGAGTTGAATCTATTATTGACGTATGCTGGAAATTCAAGTGGAACTTACTCAAGGCTGTGTTTTGGCTCTAGTGGACTTGGTTTAATTTTCTTCCATTTAAATTTACATATGAGCAGATGATGATCTGTTTCATAGTCAGCCTCTTGTTCATGATATTGGACTTCACCAGTGTCTCTTCCCACATATGTAGTCAATTTAATTTCTGTGTATCCCATCTAGAGAAGTCCATGTGTATCATTACAACTTGTGTTGTTAAACAAAGGTATTTACTATGAGGAAGTGGTTGGTCTTGCAAAATTAGTTTGTTATCTTCAGTTTGCTTCTATCACTAAGGTAATATTTCCAACTACTGGTCTTTCCTCTTTTTCCAAATTTGTATTCCAATTGCCAATAATTATCAATGTTTTCTTGACTGTATGCTTGATCAGTTTTGCAATGAAGACAGTGATAAAATTCTTCAATTTATTCATCACTAGCTTTTGTCATTGTTACATAAATTGGCAAGATAATTATATTGACTGTATGACCTTGTACACATATAGATATTATCCCATCACAGAGAGCATTATACTTCAAGATAGATCTTGAAATAGCCTTTTTGATGATGACTGCAAAGTTACTCTTTTTTAGTTTGTCATTCTGGCACAATCAACCATATTATTGCCTAATTCAAAATCGCCAGTATCAGTTCATTTCAGCTCACTAATGACTGGGATATTGATCTATGTGAATTCCATTTCATTTTTATGACATCCAATTTTTCTTGATTCATATTTCATGCATTCCAAATTTTAATTATTAATAGATGTCTGTAGCTGTTTCTTCTAATTTTGTGTTATGCCTCATTAGCAAATTAAGGTTCAAAAGCTTTATCCATGTCTTTATGATCATATCTACTATGAGAAGGCAGCCCATCTTCAATCATATTTTGATTGTCTTCCAACCTAAGAGGCTCATGTCTGACATTATATCTGACAATGTCCTACTGATATGCATGCGGTTTTCAGTATCTGACCATGTTCTTCAGTTACTCATAAGAATTTCAGTGGAAAATTGCCCTGAAGTGGACAGCCTAGTCCTTCTTGGTAGGCTGTGCATAATCTGGAACTCTAATGAAACCTTTTGCTTTGAGTCACCCTGTTGGTATTTGATAAAGTAGTGACATAGCTTTTGGCTTCAGAACAATATGCAAGACTGATCACAGTATAACAAAATTAATAGATAAATAGTGGCCTAAGACTCACACGACTGTGATTAATTTAGATGTGACATGTGATTCATTTTTGGAAATTGTCTTTTTTAGGGGGGTGGCTGCAAAGAAACAGGATTTTTAGTTTGGAAGATTCCATGAAATTTTTCCTTTTCAAGAAACAAACAAATATACCATGTTCTTTCTGGACTGGTAGTATCTGAAGATTCATCAGGATATGAGAGCTGGAATTGCAGAAACCATCTCACTGCAAGTCTGAGGTTGATTCCACCCCTGAAGACGACAAAGCCAAGGAAATGTCATCTGGGTACCAGAGCATTATGACCAGCGTCTTGGTATGACGGAACTTCATATTCTATTAAATAATTAACTCTTGCTGTTGAACCAATTTCTTTCAGAATTTTCTTTTTCTTAATGCTGAAATATTTAAAACTGATGTGCTACCACAAAGTGTACCCCACTTCTACAGAGGGAGAATTCTTCTTTCTTTGATGTAGCAAGAGGCAATGAATTCTATTTAAACTACTGTTACTTTTCCATATGATAATTTAACTGTGATCATTTCCTTTTCTTGCCATTATTAACTACTGTGAACGTTAAAGTAATTCTTTCATTTAAAGTCCTTGGATGTTACAAGTAGTTTTCTCTAGAATTCTTACAGAAAGGGTTCAAACTCCCTCAGCAATTACAAATAAGACATATGTGATGATTTCCTTGTCTAACATGGCTAAGATAACCCTTCGGAGAGATTTTAAATCCTATAATGAATCGGGTTGTTATGAGTTGGAATTGAATTGACAAAATATTTGTTTGTTTCCTTTCTGTTGTTGTTTCCTAGAGTCTAGATTCTAGACAATAGATAGTTAGATTCCAAGGCACTACATCTAATCTTTATTTTATTTATTTTTATTGAGATTTAATATATATGTCATTCCAGAGTTCAGTCATATCAAGGAGAATTGTAAAATTGCTACTACAGTTTTCAGAAATTCTTTTTCTAAGTGGACTCCTTAACATCACCTCCCTTTTACCTCACTGAAACCCCTCTATCTCCCTAGCCCTGAAACCCTTATTCTGCTTGCTGTCCCTATACATATATGAAATCATGGGTTTCATCCACTGAAAAACAGAGAAGCATATAACACAATTTCAAGGGGGTGATGTTCAATGACATAACACCTAATATGAAGAACAACAACAAAAATGCAAACAAAAATACAGAAAATTTTGGAAACCAAATCAGTTCCAGCCTGCATCATAGGGAGGACTACTGACAAAGTTATAACTGTTCTGTTAGATTTATGCCTTTGATCTATACTCGTCTTTCCCAAACACTCTGTTTAGTGGCTCCTTGTCTCCCATCTCTCAATAGGAGAAAAGAGTGGGGATTCTCCAGAGGCTTACTTCCTATGTAGCTCCAGAAATGAATCTTGGGCTCCCATTGCCATCCATCACCTCTGCACACGGGATGGGATGCTCACACTTTAGGTTTTGATACTAATCTCTTCTTCAATTTTGGATTATATAGGTTACAATCCTTTGGTGATTGGTGGTGGGTGTGCTTCTTCCATGTGGACTTAGTTGGCATCTCACTTAGAAAGTTGCTTGTTTGGAGAAAAGCATTTAAGACCCTAGCCACCATTTTTTCCTGATAGACAGGTTGCTATAGCACCTGTATCTTCTGTGGTTTCTTCCTGAGGACAAGTATCTAGCAGAGCCATGCTATATGAACTAGTTGTTTGTGAGTTGGAGCTAGGATTTCATGTGAGTCTAAAACCCATTTCTGTATGTATGCCTTTTGATTTTTTCCTTTTAATTTGTTGTTATTTGGGAGTTAATACATATGCCACGTCATTCCTTAGTTCAAACATATCAAGCAGAATTGTCTGATTGCTTTCATAATCAGTCTCCAAACTTATTTTTCCTTCCTAGACTCCTTGACATCATCTCCCTTTTATTCTTCCCACCTACTCTGTGTAGGACACCTCCCCTCCCCATCCACACACCAGAAACCCTTGTTTTATTTGCTGTCCCTATTGGTTCATCAAAGCTGGGTTTCATTTACCAAAGAACAGGAAAAAAAAACACAACTTAAGAGGATGACCCCCCCAAAGGCATAACACTTCTGAGATACATCCTAATATGAACAAGGATAAACAAAATAAAACAGTATGTCCATCACAGAGTTGCCAGAATAATACATATCTCAATAGATCGTATAGGGCATTGATGTAGCAAGACCATGCTTGTCCACCTACCAACAGTTTAACAATCTTGATACAACCCTCTTCTGCTTCCTCAGACACCATGCATATTATGACTTAAGTCCTCAAATTACAAGCATGTGTCTGAGGTAGAGTTCAGTTTACCCAGTGAAATTTTCACAAGAGATCTCACTGATGTAGCCTCTGGAGCACACCAGGTGCTTCTAAGATCCAGGATCCAGTGTCTCAGCATTCCATGGACACCCAAGTTTAATGTTGCCCACCCACCACACACCAACAAAGACACTCCTCCACTAGGCTCTCCTCCCCACCACATGGAGGTCAGCCCTCCTTCCCCCATACCAATGGACTTGTACCTCTGATCCCCCCAAAGTGACCATTCCCTCCCTCTTCTCCTGTGCTGCCCTCCATCAGTAAGCCTCATCCTGCTAAAAGGGCCACCCCCCTCTCCAGGAGACATCACCACAGATTGACATGGCAACCGCTTAACAGACAACATCTCCCACTCCCCCAACCACTTGATCACAGCTGACCTGAGGTGACTTCGGGCCACAGGACTTAAGCAGTTGATGTATGGTTCATTGAGAGCACTGGCTAGGTTCTCTACTCATTCTTTTCTGAGAAGTGTGTCGTTGAGTCTCCAAGTGTTTGTTTTGGGTTTTGTTCTTTCTATGGTTGATTTCCAGTGTTATGGTGCTGTGGTCAGAGAAGATGGTTTGAGTGATTGGCATGTGTTTGCATTTTCTCAAGCCTGCCTTGCATTCCAGCTTGTGGTGTATTTTCGAATAGGAATCGTGTGCATTGGAGAAGATGTATATTGTTTTGCTATTGGTTGGAAAGTTCTGAAAATATCTAGGAGGTCAAGTTGTTCAATTGTGATTTTCATTGTTTCTTTATTGAGTTTCTTACCTGTTGATCTATCTTTCTTTGAGAGTGATGTTCTGAAACACCCTACTCTAGTTGTTGACCTTGTTATTTCTCTTTTACTTTTTCTGAGGATTTGGGGATGAATTTCAAAGTCTTTCATTGGCCACATACATGTTTATTATGTTTACGAATTCTTGATCTATTGATCCCGTGAGAATTATGTAATGTCCATTCTTATCTCTGGTTAGATCATGTACCTTGAGGTGTGTTTTGTCAGAGATTGATATTGCCACCTTTTTAAAAAATTGCCATTAATTTGGTAAATTTCTCTCCATCCTTTGACTCTCAGTCTATTTTTCTTTGTGAGATTGAGATGTGTCTCTTGAATGCAGTAGAGTGATGGATTTTTATGTCCAATCTAGTCTGAAGCTCTTTGTCTTTTCATTGGTGAGTATAGACTATTAACATTCAGTGTAATTAAATCTAAATGTAGATTAGTCATTGTCTTCTCATACTACTTGTGTTTGATATTTTCCTTTCTTCCCCTTTTATAGGGTAGTATGTATGTGTGAGGAGTTTATTTGTTTCTCCACTAGATATGTAATGCTTTTGGCACTGTTTTCAGTGTGCTAGTTTCCAGGTAGTGTTACTCCCTGTGGTTGTCTCATGTACGTATATTATGGTTTTTGGTTTTCAGCCCATAAAAAACCTGGACATTATTTTTTTGTAATGCTGGTTTTGTTTTTACAGATTCCCTAAATGTTTCCTTACTTGAGAAAACTTTCACTTCTTCTTCAAATTTGATGGAGCTCTTTGCTAGATAAAGGATTTTGGGATTGCATGTGTTGTCTTTCAACTTTCAGAATATGTTGCTCCAATGTTTTCTGTCCTGCATGGTGTCTGTGGAGAGGGCTGAGCTTATTCTTACCTCTTTTACCTTTTATGTGACTATTTTTTTCTCTCTAGCTGCTCTCGTGATTCTCTCCTTTTCCTTGTAGTTGGAGACTTTTACTTCTCTATGTCTTGATGTGTTTGGGGAGTGTTAATCTAATTGGTGTTCTCTCTGTTTCCTGAATGGTTATCACCTCCTCCTTTGTGATATTGGGGAAACTTTCTTCCAAGATTTCCCGTACAATTTTAACTGTAGGTTTATTTGTGACATACTGTCCAGGCACCCCGATATTTGAATATTGTTTTGCTTCTTGGTATCTCACATCATCCTCAGACTTTCTTCAGACTCTTAGGTTTTTTGTTTGATAGATTCTCTCATTTGCTGAATTGGTTACTTCGAATTTGCTGATCCAATTTTCCATTTCTTCCATTCTATTGTTCAGATCCTGTACCTAGTTCTTGATTTCTGCTACATCATTTCTTAACTCCTGGATTTCCCTTGGGTGTGAGGGTTCTAGAAACTCCATTTTTTCGTCTGCTTTCAGCATTGATCCCCTAATTTCTTGTATGTCCCTTACCATCATTTTCTTTTATCTGCCTATGTCTATCTGGCAGATCATGGACTTCTGTGTAATTCATTGGGCTTGGGTAGTCTTAAACAATTGACATTTGTTCCTCTTGATATTTTTTGATAGCTGTTGTTGTTGATAGTTGTTTATGTCACATCTTGGTTGAGCTGAACTTTCTACGTAGGCTTCTGGAATGTGTGTGTGGGGGGGATCGAGGCTGGCTATTTAGGTTAGGGAGGATCAGATAGGTGCTGGAGAACTCATTGTGTGTAGATGAGGAGGGTTAGTTGAGTGAATAAGAGGAATAGGCTATAAGTGCTTGGGGGTATATTTTAAGTGGTGGTATTAATCATAGGAAGTCCTCCTATTAAGTATAGTAAGTTTAATGAGTTGGAGAAGAGGGTTATATGAGATGTAATTTTACTTGCTAAGTGAAAGGAGTGTTAACTTATGTAAGTGGAGGAAGCAGGTTCTAGAGGTTATGGTGGTTGGGGTATGTGAGGGGTATATTTAATCTACCAGGGTCATTTATCAACCCTGTATATTATGTATGGAGAGTGTAGTCCTTCCATTATTGTGTCTATAAAGAAGGCCCCTTTATAGTGCATTTCTTTTTTTATTTTTTTTTATTTTAACAATTTATTGGGGCTGATACAATTCTTTTCACAGTTCATACATATACATACATCAATTGTATAAAGCACATCTGTACAGTCTTTGCCCTAATTATTTTTTTCTCTTTTCTTCTTTTACATTTTATTAGGGACTCAAACAACTCTTACCACAATCCATACATATACATACATCAATTGTATAAAGCACATCCATACATTCCCTGCCCCAATCATTCTCAAGGCATTTGCTCTCCACTTAAGCCCCTTGCATCAGGTCCTCTTTTTTTCCCCCTCCCTCCCCATTCCCCCCCCCTCATATGCCCTTGGTAATTTATACATCGTTATTTTGTCATATCTTGCCCTATCCGGAGTCTCCCTTCCCCCCTTCTCTGCTGTCCCTCTCCCAGGGAAGAGGTCACATGTGGATCCTTGTAATCAGTTCCCCCTTTCCAACCCACTCACCCTCCACTCTCCCAGCATCGTCCCTCACACCCTTGGTCCTGAAGGTATCATCCACCCTGGATTCCCTGTACCTCCAACCCTCATATGTACCAGTGTACAGCCTCTGTCCTATCCAGCCCTGCAAGGTAGAATTCGGATCATGGTAGTTGGGGGGAGGAAGCATCCAGGATCTGGGGGAAAGCTGTGTTCTTCATCGATACTACCTCACACCCTAATTAACCCATCTCCTCTCCTAAACCCCTCTATGAGGGGATCTCCATTGGCCGACACTTGGGCCTTGGGTCTCCACTCTGCACTTCCCCCTTCATTTAATATGATATATATACATATATACACATACACATATACATATACACATATATACACATACACACACTTATATCTTTTTTTTTTGCATGATGCCTTATACCTGGTCCCTTGGGCACCTCGTGATCGCACTGGCCGGTGTGCTTCTTCCATGTGGGCTTATTTGCTTCTGAGCTAGATGGCCGCTTGTTCACCTTCAAGCCTTTAAGACCCCAGACACTATCTCTTTTGATAGCCGGACACCATCAGCTTTCTTCACCACATTTGCTTATGCACCCATTTGTCTTCAGCGATCCTATCATGGAGGTGTGCAGTCAATGATATGATTTTTGTTCTTTGATGCCTGGTAACTGATCCCTTTGGGACCACTCGATCACACAGGCTGGTGTGTTCTTCCATGTGGACTTTGTTGCTTCTGAGCTAGATGGCCGCTTGTTTATCTTCAGGCCTTTAAGACCCCAGTCACTATCTCTTTTGATAGCCGGGCACCATCAGCTTTCTTCTATAGTGCATTTCTGAAGAGGTCAGAAATAACTGCCCCTTATTTGTGGTCCCAGGATGTTAACAGGCTACTGAAGTGGAAGCCCCATGAAGGAAGGGCTTATGATAAGAGGGCAATCTGGCTAAAAACTGCGCATCCCCATGTTTGAAGGCTTTTGTTCTTTCTGTTTCCTCTGTAGGGGAAAGGAGTTTTGTACTCCCCTTTTCCATAAGACAATATAAACAAATCAACAAACTCTTGGATACTGCTGCTGAGCTGAGCTGTGTTTCTGTCTCACTGGGGCCTGATCCCTCAATACATAGCTGGGTTTTCTCTCTAGAGAGCTGGGCAGCACATTTGGACACAATACCCCAGTTACCCGAGTCTCAGTCCTGATGTTAAATTCCATGCATTGGCCTGCTTTGGTGGTTGGGTGAGGCACCCACTACAACTGAGAGGGAGGTTCCCTGGTGTAGAGAAAGGGAGACTCAGCAAGATTCTGTTGCATCCTCTGTCGGTTAGAAACTTAGTGAGAAGTCTGAAGCAACCCTGAAGTCTCCTGTGTCTGAGTCCTGCTTCTAAATTCCTTGAATTGGCCTTCCTTGGTCAGGGAGAGGGAGCCCACCACAGCTAGATATGAAGGGGTTAAGGAGAACTCTGCGGGACTAAGCTAAATTGTTTGTGGACAAGAATCAGAGGGGGAAATCTGAACAGAATCCCACAGTGCCAAGAATCTATGCCCTGTGTCTAAATTCCCAGACATGGCCTCCTTACCAGTTGCTCTCTGAACTACACGCAGAGAGGTCTAACAAGAGCATTCTACCTCAGCACCAGCTTCCTGGAAATCTAATCTTAATATTAAATAGAAACATTATTTATCCTGAAATTTAAAATTGATCATAATGGAAAGAAAAAATTTAATCTCAGATTATCATATGAAAAAATGGCACACTTTTATAAAATTTACTATCTTTTGCTACACCAAGTAATGAAATATTATTAACATTGGAAGTGAAGTATGAAATATATGATATTAAATGCACTGCCAACAAGTCAATACTAACTCATAGTGGCCCACCTTTAGGTTTCTGAAACTGTAACTGTTCATGGGAGTTGAAAGTCCAATCTTTCTCCTGGCAAGCAGTTGGTGGTTTTGAACCACAGAACAAAGCCTAATGCATAACTTCTACACCACCAGGGCTTCTTGATTAAATTGAGTAAAAAGACAGTCTTTGTTGTTCTTCCTTTGGGAATGGTAAAAGAGAATGTGTTTGTTATCATTTATTATATTGTTTACCCATACATTATAAAATAAGTAACAGTTAAAATAGAAGATATTTGGAGTTTTAATCCAAATGATAATGTAGTTTGTTAAACTCTGTTCCTTAGGGAAACAACCAGTCCCCAGAAAATTCAGCACAGTCATACCCTCATTCTTGTCACTCTCAATCACAGACACAATCCTGGAAGAAACAGCTATTAAGTGAAGGTAAGTTAAAAAAAATCTCTACTGGGTGCTAGTCCATACATGAATAGATTTATTCCAAATAGCGTGTGCTTAAGCAAGACTCTATCGGTGAATAGCTATAGACAAGTTATCTCAGTAACATTTGCCTTAGTTTCACTGGGGTGCCTTCAAGTACAAAGATGACATGGATGCAGCGGTTTCTGAAGGGATCTACTTGATCAGTTAAATTCAAGGTGGAGAGGTAATTCTTTTGGGGGATCTAAAATGGGTAATCTTGGTAGATTTTCACCAAGAACAAAGGACAATCACAGAGGCTTATTATGAAGAAGTTGGTGAGAAAAAGACTAATAACTTTTTGTTGAGGAATATATTTTTACTTTTTAACCATGCCAGTGCATCTGCTCATTCTTCATGGGTGGTGATTTAGGTAGAGTTCTCTAGAGAAGCCAAATTAATTTTATATTTATATGTGTATACATATACACACATATGCAAGTATATTCATGCATACACAGGTATGTATGTGGGGAGGGGTCAACACACACACACACACGCACACACACATACAGAGAGAAAGAATTCACCATTTGTCAGCTTGTCATACTGCTGTGGGTTCTTGTGTGCTTGTGTGTTGCTGTGGTGCTGGAAGCTATGCCACTGGTAATTTTGAGTGCCAGCAGAGCCAACCAAAGTGACCAAGTTTCAGTGAAGCTTCCAGACTAAGAAGAGACAACAAAGAAGGAGTCAGCTGCTGTCAACCTAATGTATACCTTTGCAGCATTGTCAGACACTGAAAACCTAATGAATGGAGGTAGAACATTGTTGGAGACTGTGTCAGAGAGTGTTACTCTGGTTGGAGGGAACTCAAGATATAAGCCCAGAAGGGGAAGCTTTCTGGGAGTGGAGTCCTTTCACCATAAGTAATCAATCTATGTGCTGATGCTAAGCAAATCATCAGAGAATCTGACTTCTATGAAGAAAAATGTGGTATTAGGATTGGAGGAAGACGTATCAAAAACCTGTGATAACTTGAAGTACTTGCTGATGAAGATAAGGATTACAGCCTTCAGTGTGGATTATAGCTCAATGTAAAGTTGAGCCCCAAATCCTCACAAATGGCCCAACAGCTAGGAGCATGTTAACTGCCGAAAGGATTTTGTCTTGTTTGGATCCACAATCTATGCTTTTGAAAGCAATAGTCAAGAAATCAAAAGATGTGTTTTAGAAAGTAAATCTGCTGCACACGACCTCTTCAAAGTATTGAAAAGTAAGGATGCTACTTCAAGAATGAAGGTGTGCCTGGTCCAAACCATGGTATTTCCAGTAGCCTCATTTGCATGTGAAAGTTGGACAAGGAGTGGGGAGAACTAAAGAAGACTGTATGTGCTGGGATTGTGGTGCTGAGGAAGAACACGGAAAGTACCATGGGCTGCCGAAAGGAAAGCCGATCTGTCTTGGAAGAAGTATGGCCAGAGTTCTTCTAAGAGGGAAGAATGGTGAGACTCTCTTTTGTACACTTTGGGCATGCTGTCAGGAGAAGGATATTACACGTGGTAAAATAGAGGGTAGTAAAAAAGTGGAAGCTCCTTAACAAGATGGATTGACACAGTAGCTGTAATAATGGGCACAGGCATAGGAATGGGTGGTGTTTTGTTCTGTTGTGAATAGGGCTGCTATAGGTCTGAAACAACTCAATCTCAAGTAACAAAAGCTACATATAAAGAAAATAAATAGTTCATAAAGTTGTAGAAGTGGGCAAGTGTATGTCCACATTGATGGGTAAAATGTTAGGCTGGAGATGTCTCCTTACTCACAAAGCTGTAAGGGCTCATTAGCCCAAGATCAGTAGAAACCACAGGCTGATGGGTGCAGACACAAATGAATCCAAGGTCAGTAAATATTATGACAGGCCAGTGAGGACTCCCAGGCTCAGTAGGCAATAAAGAAGGTTATTGGCTCAAGTCTACCATTGGAGGTCAATGAGATGGATGCAGGATCCAGACTGAGCAAAACTCATGCAAATTCTCTTTCACACCATTCATTTACTTTGCAAGCAATCCAACCTTGCTGACAAACCATTGAGATTCTTGGCCCTGCCAAATTGATACCAAACCTACCCATTGCAGGTAGCAAGGGCTGTCCTGGGAGAATTTTGTTGATAAACTTTACCCCGTTCACCATGTAATTCTGATCATGTTTTACCAGGTTTCTTTTTGTTCTTCAAACTTAAAGAATATATAAAAGAAGAATGATTTATTTCCTTCAAGGATACTAAAACTTCCATTTGACATGGTGTAAATTGAGGAATTCAGATTTGGGGTGGAAGGGCTACAAAAATGGAACACTGCCTTCAGAAATTTGCAGATCTAGATGGAAGACACCCCAAGAAACAATAGTTTCACATTACGTTTTGATTTTTTTAAATTTAATGAAGGTTTTGTTTTGTTTCATTTTTATTAATTTGGTAGTGATACTTTTGATATAGCTTGATACCAGGATAAATCAAATAACACATTGATACATTGTTCCCTTTCTAGAATTGTGTGCATGGTATGAAGATATCCAAATGAAGTAAAATCAGTCTTTACTTGAGGATATTTTATATGCAAATATGTGAAGGGAGATACCCATTGATTTATAGTAGCAAGCCATATGGTATAGAACTGTTTTATCAGTCATCTTTTTTTCCTATATGGATAAAATGGCCCTTAAAGTAAACCCAACACACAGAGAAAAATAGAATGAGAAGAGAAAGAGAAATAAACTACATGATTGGGGGGTGCATATTCATCCTTCCTTAAAAGGTATCTTGATTTGATAATTGGAAACTGTGAGTGGTAAAGATAACTAATGTGCTCTGCTGTTTACCCAAAGATTGGAAGTCTGAATCAACAAAGAAGAGAGCCTGGTGAATTCTTTTAGAAAAATCAGCCATTGAAAACCTTGAGACTCATCGATCTACTCTGACAAACATGGATCATCTTTTGTTACATAGTAAATGGCAATAGCAATTCAATAGTTAAATTATTTACTACATAATATGATGGGGTTAAAACTCTTCTGATTTGGTTTATTTGAAATAAAAACATCTTGAATACTATACCTTCCAAAAAATGTAGGAGGACAAAGGTGAAAATAAGAAAATACTGATAAATGGAAGCACAAATGACATCTTATAAACTTTGTCCTCCAAAATCAGTGCCATAAATGGGACTTCTTTTTTCCCAAGATAACTACATATCTACCTGTTTGGTGTCTCTGCTGGAGTCAATGACAGGGGTCAATTACAGGGACCCTATAGGAAAACTCAGATTAAGAGAAATAAATCTAATGAAATTATTCCCCGCCTCCAAATATTTATCCTTTATAAGTTACTTATACTCACAAAGTACATCCACTAGCCAACATGGACAAGAAAATATCTTAAATAAATCTCTCATAAGAAATAAAATAATTTGTTATCCAATATATGAATAAAAAACAGTTGATGTATTTGATCTCAATACGAAAACTAAATTTGCAGATCAAAGATTGAATCAGATACTAGAAATTATATTATAAAGTTAAAGTACCTATCATGTAACATATATCTACCTCTGTCTCTGTTGTATGAGTATGTTACATGTCTCTGAAAAATCTATAAATTGGACTAGAATTCATCAAAAAGGAAGGAATTTTTCTAGGCCCCCATTTTTATCTGGGTTATGTAAAATAATATCTAAATTTTCTTTTGATAATATTTAAAGCTGCCATTTTAAAATTCCTTGTGTGGGTAATCAGTTTGTTTACAAAGCATAGTAATCACACAAGGTTTTCTTTCTTAAATCTGGTCCATAATGAGACCCCAAATTATCCTTAACCCTTAATATCCATTATTTTGTGACAATTCTATTGCCAGGGAAATTGTTGTTGAGGAAAAAGAGTCAAGAGATATGTCAGTGCTTATCATAGAGACTCATTTATATCCATAGAGATGTTATTATGCACTTACTCCAAACTAGACGATCCTGGTGCCCCCTTTAAACAATGAAAATAATGTAAACTCACTGCACTGAGTTAATTCTGACTCATAGCAACCATATAGCATGGAGTACAACTCCTTAGGGATGCTGAGACTGTAAAGTATGATGGGGCAGACAGTCTCCCCTTTCTCCTGCTGAGAAGGTGATGGGTTCAAATGGTAGACCTTACTATTAGCAGGCCAAAATTGAACACATATGCATTAGGGCCTCATTTTATTCCAGTTACTTATCTAATTATTAATCTGCTTCCCATAGCTTGTGTGAATTTTCTTTATCGTACCATGCTTATTAGGTGTGCGCCAACGTAACATGTCACTCATGTATGTTACAGCCATGTCTAATAGTTCATTTGCCATACAGTCTTTCCCATCTCATCATTGTTGACTAAACCGTCCTTAGCTTTATTTTCCCAGCAAGAAAACTTAGGTTTATTATTCAGAACATGTTCTACATGACACTTTTTGAGTGATGTCATCTACTCCTTCCAATTAAATCAGATTCTATTCTAGAATTATGTTTCTTATTCTCATATGGTCCATTTCTTATTCTTATATGGTCCATACCAAATAATAGTGAGATTCATTTATTTGCATCACACTAACTTGTAATTCACTCTATGCCTAAGGGATTTGAAAAAAATGTTTTTTTGTGTGTGATATTGTGTGGTATCTGGCTCTTAAAAGAGACTTAGTGAAGTTTGCTTAAAGAATGAATTACTTCAAGATGTTGAGGAATACATAGTGTTTGGAGAAGAGATGAGGAGGTATAATTAAAGCAAAGGAGGTTAAATTTAAAAAGCAGGGGAGAACATACAGGCACACTCTGTAAACATTGTAGTTTCGTTTGCAGACCGCCACAAAGAAGTGAATATCAGAATATGATGGGGCCCGTGGCTTTTTTGTTTCCTATAAATACAAAAGTTATGTTTACATTATACTGTAGTATATTTAATATGAAATAGCATTATGAAAAGTTCAAAGTATTGTTGAGAACTAACAAAATTTCACAGTATTATAAGTCATGAGCTGCTATTGGAAAAATAGTGCCAATAGATTTCTGGAATGCAGAGTTGCCATAAAACATCAATTTATAAAGAATGTAATACTTTTGGTGTACAATAAAGTGAAGTAAAATAAAATGAGATATGGCTTACAAGGGGAAGAGAATTGAGAGCAAAGTTAAATATTGTAGGAATTCACATCATCAAAGATATTAAAATTTCATTTATTGAAATCTACTGTGTGCAAGGTATTTTATTTGTCCTAAAGTTTTCATCTGACAACATTTAAATAGTATTGTTAATGCTGTCAGGTGCCATCTACTTAGTTCCACCAGATCCACAACAGAATAACACACTGCCTGGTTAGACGTCAGCCCCCTGTGCTTGAGGTCATGCTTGCAGCCACTGTATCATGAGGGCCTTCCTCTTTGTTTTTAGTGTAGCTTCAGCTACTTCCTTCAGAGCCCTTGGTTCTTGCTCATATGCTACCTCCTGAAATATTGGAATGTAGACTAGTTCTTTTTGAAACATGACTCAGCGTATCTGTTACATCTTCTGTTGATGCTTCCTTCAACACTCAGTATTTTGTCCATTTCATCTTTCCATATTGCAACTCAAGACTTGAAAACGTTCTTCCTTGGTTTCTTACAGTTTAAGACGTGCCGAGAGCATTTTTCTTTCTTGTTTTCTATCTCTAGGTTTTTCCACATTTTATTACAATAGTTTGCTTTGTCTACGCAAGCTGCCTTTCAAATGCTCTGCTGTGCTCTTTGACTTCATCCTTTCTTCCCTGTGCCTGAGCTACTATTTGATTACCTTGTTCTTACAAATTTCAGAGTTCCTCTAACATCTACCTTGATCTTCTCTTTCTTTCTTGTCTTTTCAATGTCTTGATGAAAGATGTTCATGATGTCCTCTCTCAGCCCATCAGGCTTTCTGTCATTGGTGTTCAATGCAGCAAATCTGTTCTTGAAATGCTCTGAAATGCTGGTGGAATAGACTCAAGGGTGTATTTTGACTCCTGTGGATATTCTGTGCCTTCAGCTCAACCTGACTTTACATATGAGCAATTGACAGTATGTTGCACAGTCAGCAATTGGCCTGGTTTTAGCTTCATATTTTCAGCTGTTCCATAGTTTCTTCCCACAAATGCTGTCACTGGCGTTCTGCTTATTCCTTCTAGAGAAGTCAAGGTGTGTAGGCATTCTTTGTGTTGTTGGATAACGGTATTAGCTATGAAGAAGTCATTGGTCTTGCAAAGTTCTATCATGTGATCTCCAACTTCATTTCTATCACCAAGGCCAACTACTATTTTCCAATTACTGCTACTTTCTCTTTGTTTCCAACTTCTGCATACTAATTGTCAACAATTATCAATGTATCTTGATTGCATTGTAATCAACTTTCGACTGAAGACATGGATATAATTCTTCAATTTATTCATCACTAGCTCTCATGATTGATGCATAAATTTGAATAATAACTGTATCGGTTGGCTATACTTGATGGTGAATAGATATAATCCTGTATCTAGACAGCACTGTACTTCAAGATAGATTTTGAAATGTTCTTGTGGACAATGAATGGTATAGTAAATCATGATTTTCTGATTCAAAATGGCTGATAGAAGTCCATTGCAGCTCACTAATGCCTGGGGTGTCAATCTTATTGCATTGCATTTCCTTTTTGGGTGATTCGCAAGTTTTATAGAATCATTATTTGTGCATTTCAAGTTCTAATTACTGGTACATTTTTGCAGCTATTTCTTTTAATTTTGAATTGTGTCCCATCAGCAAATGGAAATCTCCAAGTCCTACTCCCACATGCTTTTCTCTATGCATGTCACCATGGTTACCTCTGTTTTGCAAAAGCAGCTCCCTCTTAATCACATGGTGAATATCTTTTGCGTCAAGGGGCCCATTCTCTGGCCCTAACTTGGAAAATGTTCTCCTTCCATTTATTAGACCTTTGGTAGCTGACATTGTTTTGATGTTATGCATAAGGTTTTCAGCAGCTAATTCTTCTAAAGTAGGCAACCAATGCCTTTTTTTGTAGTCTGTGCTTAGTCTGTAAGCTCTTATGGATCCTGGTCACTGTGGGTGACCCTGCTAGCATTTGAAATGCCAGTGTCAGTTTCTGGCATTGCAGGCATACATGATACCACAGTATGCCAATCTGACAGGCACATGATGGCAAATTTTATTATGATAACCTAATAACCATCGATGATATTAAATTATATATTAAATGATACAGTGAGTATACTAGAAAACAGTGATATATTTTCAAGGCAGAGTTACAAAAAGAGGACTATCGCCAGAATAAATCTTCATAAAGGTGGTAGAACTTGAATTTCATACCGAAGTATGCATAAATTTAAATAGAATCATTAAACATTTAGCAATCAAGTTGGAAAACCTTGTATGGTCATGGAAATGCTTCATGTGTTGTTTTCCATTTAGTTCTCATTTTCTAGCCTAATACTAGGACATGCCATTAACATGGTAAATACTTATTGGGTGTATTAATGGATGTCATTAGCTTAAAGTTCTTGTTTTATCTGAGCATAAATTAAGTTCTGAAAAGTTTGGGTTATAAAAGTTTTTAACCTAATGGGTAATGACAAACACTCCAATGTTAGTGTCTGGGTTTAAAAGATGACTTTCAAAAAAAAAAAAGACTTTTCTAATATTTAAACTCTAAGCCTGTTTTTATTCATAAAATGAGGGTAATAACAGTACTATTTCAATAATTTGAATGCTTTCACTATAACTCAACGTGCATTGAGTTGATTTTGACTCATGACAACCTAGTGTCTGTTATAGAGAATTGTCCCATAGAAGGTTCAAGGGCTGTTTCTGTTGTTTAAGTAAATCGCCAGGTCTTTTTTCCAATTTACCTCTGGGTAGACTCCTATCTCCAAACTATTAATAGCCAAGCACTGAACTGTTCGCACCAACCACTGCCTGCCTAGAGGATATAGTACGCGCTCAATTAATACTGTCTACCCTAAGGTCAACACAAGTCAGAATCATCTCAATGGCAGCGAGTTTGGAGTTTGGGGGATTGCGCTCTTCTCCTGTAATGAGTTACACTCAGCAATCCACAGGGCGAGGGTTGCCCTGTCGAACAGGGTCGATTTTAATTGGCAGTGAGTTTGATATTTGATTTTTAAAATTGTAATAATAATAATTATGTCAGGAATTGAACTAAAATACGGGTCTTATGATTTCTAGTTCAGAGTTATTTCATAAGAAAGTTTGTTTCGAATGAGTTGAGTGTTATCTACTGACACGTTAAAAAACCCCTTTGAAAATCAGTGAATGTAACAGTTCATTGACTACATATTCTACCATCTATAAATGCAATGGCTCTGGTTCAATTCCATTTATGTCAATTCATTTCATCTTATTTCTGTCATCCATACATTCATCACCAAGGTCACAATGGCATATGTACAGTCATGTCGCAAGAATAGCCATCTTGAAGGTGGCCTAGAGTAAAACTTGAGCTGAGGTGAAGAATGGGAAGAAAAGGAACCCAAAGAGGCATGGTGATTTGATTTTTAAAATCTCAAGATCCCAAAGAACTTATGAACTCAGGATTTGAAAGAGCATGGGTATTTTGCACCTATTGTTGTAAGTATTGACATATCTGACATAAGCAAGAAGGGTGAATTAAATTTTAGTCAGAAACGCCAGCAGAAAAGTTAAGATAAATGAAAAGAATCTCAAGGGAAAACAAAACACCAAATAGTTTATACATTTCTGGAAATACATTTTATGGAAGGTATATTAGTGTATTTTAAAATTATTACTAAAATTTTGGGCTATGCTCACTTTGCATTATAAATGAGATAGTAAGCACTCTGTGATTTCCTGTTTGTTTGGTTTTTATTAAGAGAAAAAATAAATTAAGCTCATTAAAAGGCAACCTATTCTAGCTGGACATCGGAAAGCTCCTGAAAGCCAAATTTTTGATGATTCAGGCACAAATGGATCAGAAATGTGTAGTTGCAATTTTCTTTTAAGGTGAAAGTGCTCATGGCAAAACACATTTTGCAAATCTACTGGACCAGAACCTCTAAAAAAATCCTCTAAGGAACAAATCACCTGCAGCTGTGTTGAAGGAGACAGCAAGATTCTGAATGAGAGGAAGTGAGAGTGGGGAAGATGTACTTGCTTTTCAGTCAATTCTGTGACCAAGAAACTCATTTTAAAGATAGCTATTCTTCCACCTGGCAGAGATGTGACAACATAGAATTATTAGTCATTTAGCAATCCCGTAGGAGCAATGTTTTGAAGAGAGCTTTGGAAAGTGCAAATTCTTAGAAATGGCATTTTTACACTAACATGTAAGTGGGCCGGGGCTCGTGTTACCTTCAGCTTTCATAGGATTACGAATATAACAGCGTCAGCTAACTTCAAATTGGTGTTTTAGACTATTCAGAAACAATTTGTGCAGTAAGTATAGAAGACTTACTTAAAGGTACTGGGAGTCCTCCACTAATTAGCCAAACTGGGAATGGAATTACTAAGGTTTTCATTTTCTTCTTCCTAAACCGATCTCAGCTTTCACCAGCAGCAAAGACATTGTACTCAGGCGCATGCGGTACTTGTTCTAATTGGATTTGAGTATGATTCAAACCAAGAAACACATTTTCCCTTTTAGGAGCCTAAACTGCAGGGAATTGCAAAGGACTGAGAATACATACATTGAAGTGATTTTTTAACACAGACTCAAGGCGATTAGTATTAGCTTAAGCCCTCTTCTCCATACATTGTTTGAATGATTTATATAATGAAATCGGGTCTCAAAGGGCATCTTAATTTGCTAGTAATGGAAAACGACAAGGAGGATAAGCCCAGCTCTTTGACATTTGGACGGATTTGCTAGGATTGGTCTTGTGAGTTAGATGTTAAGCTATTAACCCAAAGATCTGTTCTTCATGGTAGACAGCTGCTCCATGGAAAAAAGATAAAGTTGTCTGCTCCGGTAGAGATGTATAGTCTGGGAAATTCTATATCAGGCTGCTATGACTCAAAATCAGCTTGGTAGCAGTGAGTTTCATTGGTTCAGTACAGATTAAAAATAGTATCATAGGACAGATACCATTCCAAGCCAGTTTTCATCAAATGTTAAAATTAGTTTCTGATAAGGGAAGGTAGGAGAATGTTATTCCAGTGATGAGTGGGCAGGAAAAGGAAAGTAGATCTAAGGGTCAAAATTCAAAACACAAAAGATAGATATTTTAGAAACAAATCTAATTTCTCTTGATTTCTGGATACTTACATTATTATTTGGATTATCATTTGTCCTAGAATATGAAATCAACTTCTCCAAAGTATCCTAGAGCCAGTTCCCATTAATAGCAGCCTCATGTGACATGATAAAACTTCCCTATAAAATTTTCTAGACCGTAATTTTTATGGGAACAAATTGCTAGGTTTTGTCTCTAAGAGACACTGGGTTAGTTTGAATCACCAACCTCTCAGTTTTCAGCAATGTACTTAACTGTTTGTGCCACTAGGAATTATATTTAATGATGGAGCAAGATCAAAGTAGAGAAAACAAAACTTTCCATTTTAATGAAAGAAATGGAAGAGATAGCTGTCACCAAGCCATGGCATTGATAGATTATTACAGGATATATTAGAAGTAAAATAGCATCTCTTTTTAAAGTTTAATATGACATATTTCTTATTTTTTATACGAGAGACAAAATTCTAAATATTCTGACTCTGGTTGTTACATAATCTGCTGTAAATTAAAGAATTAAGAGTGAAGGGGTGGAGTTTGGCCTGTCAATCAGTTCACAACTTGATGGATTCATTTGGAGGTGCTAAGGAGATAAATAACTTGCTGGAGGTGGAACACACACTCACTCTCTGCGAGACAGTACTGAGAAAGATGGAATTATGCTGATGCAGTCAGAGCCCTGGGGGCTGGAGGAGCCACGGAGAGACTCCTGCCAGCGCTGAGATGCTTATAATGCCACTGGATCCACAAGACTTTCTACCACTGACCTGTGATCTTCTTGCATTTGGTGTGATTGCATGTGTTGCGTTAGTTTGAAGATAAATTTATAGATTAGTATCAGATATATGGGCTAATCTCAGACTTCTGGACTTGATCTGAACTGGGCTGGGATGTTTTCTCAACATTCAATTGCTCTTGTATGTAAAGCTCTTTCTTATACACAGAATTTGCTTCTCTAGTCTACCTGGACTAATACACTGACATTTGAAATGTAACTACAACAGGAAACTAGAAACAACCGAATTGGATTTCAGTAAATATTTCATTAGACAGAATGAATTTTAAATTATATTAAAATGTCATCTACACACATGTAAACTCACACACACACAGCGAGCATAGGCAAATGGATGACACAGTGAGTGAGATATTGGGTACAATTTCCAAGGCCTTCATCTACCTTGGTGGTGATAATAAAAAGTGTTATAGAAAAGAATGGATAATTTACATTGACACTAGGCTCTAAAAATGTGGATTTTTATAGTGTAATTATCTCTATTTTCCCCCATGCTGGATTAATCCAGGGTGCAGTCTCTTTCTAGTTTAGCAACTATGAAGCATTTTCATTTCAGAGAAGTATATAGCGCAATTTATAATACGGTGCCACTGAATCCACAAGGAAACTCCAGGAACACAAACATTTTATCTTAAAAAAAATAATTTCCAACTTTCTCCCCAAATTGGTGTCAATATTTGACTACCTACTTTCACAGAGAAGAGGAAGGTATAATTATCCTAAAGTCAGCTATATTTGGTATTAGAGTAGAATGACCACTTTTCATCGCTTCCCTTCTTTTTTGTGTATTTTTTGGTATAATATAAAATAAACTGTGGTTACAGGAAACATATGTAGATTGGATTGCAAAAATAAAAATGGTATAGTATTAAAATTTTGCAATAGATAATCTATGATGTAGAAATTTTAAAATGGTTATTATGACATTCAAATTTGGAGAAAAGTTTTGTGCTCCTCTTATGGAAATTGGGTTTGTTAGTTGACTTAATTGGGAATCTTCTAGGGATATCAGAGAAACCTAATCATGGTATTCTAAAATTTAGCTACTCTTTACTTTCTCAGAAGAATTGAGTTTGAGGGTTTATGTCATTTTTGTTTGTGTTGTGTTTTGAGTTAGAAATCAAGCCAGCAGCTATCCAGTAGAGGTACTGGAAAGTACATCTAAGGGTTAGTACATTGGATCATACAAGATAAATTATAGCAATGCAATCTTACTACCAAGTTCCACATGATTATTTTCCCTAAAAGGATCATCTTGCCCTGATTTCTATAGCATTTATTGTTCTGCTTTAGATGCTGTGTTATTCTTGATAAAAGAAAGTAGAGCAAAATCGAGATAGCTAGACCAGGGACAGAGATGGAAGTGGTTCCTCTGTAGAACACAGTGGGACAAGAGCTCAGAGAAACTCTTAGAATCAGTCCTTCTCTCTTTCTTAACAAAACCTCCAAGCGGTTTTTCACAGATATTGTCTCAAAGATTAAGACCTAGGACCAGTCTGTGACCTATAGTCCCCAGAATCCCTTGGATCCATTGTCATCTATTGAGGAAAGAGCAAACTTGGACTGAAGTTCCCAGAGACCTTCACACCCATTGGGAGCTGTTAAAAGTCCTCCGGGAAGAAATTAAATTTTCTCAGTCATACTAGTTAAGACTCTATCCTACTAGTATCCTAGCATTGTCTAATAAAATTCTTCAAAATTGCCTATATGTCTGACTAGAGTAATCATTTTTCTTGGTAAAAGACAAGAACCTAACTCCAGTAATACTATATTTTGGTGAGCCAAGCCAGGAGAAAGAGGTGATGTTGCCAAAAGATACACCCTTCTCTGCTTAGAGTCCGGGCTGGAATATTAACCAGGCAAGGAAAGAAGTGACCAAGAGAATTCTTTTTAATCCTGTGTTGCTGTGCCCATTGTCTCATGTGCTATCAAGTTAAAGCTTCCATCAGGCCCAAGTTAAACTCAAGTTGGCCAAGTTGAACTCTTCTCAACTGAGCAGAGTAGACGGAGGTATTGGTTACACAGTAAGCACAAGTTAGCTCTGGAAACCCAGGTTGCAGGTTTCACAGTAAAGTCTAGTTAGTTTTGGAAAGGTTTTAGCATCCTAGGGTATTAAGGAAAAGGCGGTGGCATTTGCCAATGAAGCACACGTCCAAAGTGGTTATTTATTGGACTACGTTCCCCATAGGCGACAGTTCAAAACTGCTAGCAACTCTGCAGGAGAAAAACCAGGATTTCTTTCCCCATAAACATTTGCTCTCAGAAACCCGCAAGGGGTTGCTAAGAGTCAGCATTAAATGGATGGCAGCTAGTTTGGTTGGGAAGGCCAGATACAATATTGTAAGCAAATCCCCACTGCTCTTCAGATTCAACAGAGGGGAGGAGCCAAAGGACCCCAGGCTCTCTGTCCTTCACAAGGAATGAAACATTTTCAAACCAACTAGCTAAGACAAACTAGCAGTCATTGTCCAAGGGCTTCAGGAGAATCCAATGACATTCTCCGAAAGGACACAGGAGTCCGGAATTAAAACTACCAGCCTAGACTCTGAGGTTTCGGTGGGAATTTTAAAATACGAGTTGATAATTCATTCTGTCCTAGACATCAGACAGAAATGTTAAAACTTATATATGGGTCCAGGACCCAATAGATATCTTTAAATATTTTGAGGGAGCAAGGAGGAGTGTTTTACTTACAGGAAAAAAGTTTAATAGAACTCTGCCTGTTTAGCAACAAACTTGCTCCTTGCGGATTTGGGGGGTGGGGGGGACTAAAGTAGTAAAATATTCCTTTAAATTGAAACCAGACCCAGGCAAGGAGGACTATCCAAAAGTCATTGAACTCATCAAGGCTCGACATTAATCGACCTTCATCTGTATCTCAATTACTTCCAAGTTTGTACAATAATTGATCATTTAGGTTTATCACCCGTTTTCCATCTACCACCATAATCCTTGCTTATTATCGTCTGCTTTAGGTCATACAGATTGTTATGTCTTTGTAAATAAATTTTAAAAATGGCTAACATGCTATAAAGTCACAGGGCATAAAATCCTGGGTGTATCTTTTTCCGTTAAAGAAGACTAAAGTTCCTGATTGGGTGGGCAAACCTGTCAGTCGCGACCCCTTTGGGGGTCAAACAACCCTTCCACAGGGGTCACCCAACTCATAACAGTAGCAAAATTACAGTTATGAAGTAGCAACAAAAATAATTCTATGGTTGGGAGTCACTGCAACATGAGGAACTGTATTAAAGGACCGTGGCATTAGGAAGGTTGAGAACCACTGCCCTAGAGGATTGAATGAGAAATTCAGGCACCTTCCTAAACCAACCATGGGGCAATCTCGCTCCTGGTGGTTGACTCACCTGAAAGTACAACTTTATTGTAAGTTGTTGCATCTCTCAGTCAGTATTGATAAAGTGCATTTAAGATTATATGGATGTTCTATTTAGTTATCCTTTGCCATAAAGAAGATGGATGCTTGGACAAAGAATGCTTTTGTTGGAATGCCACATTCATACCGAGTACTCAATCTAACACAGTGTTGGGTTTGGGCACAAGAAGCCCCATTTGGTTACTGAAAACTCTGACCCTTCTGGATTACCCTGTTTTAAACTATAGTTTAATTCTGCCTCTTATTTTAAAATTGAACAAGATTTTACCTTGTTAAATTAAGATTAAATTATGAATATCCCTATCATTAATCCAACTATTTATAGTACCATGTTTTAATCTCACTTGAGACTAGTTAAATTATTCATTATGTGATATCCTGTTACTAAACAGTACCCTCATTTGCCTTGTGGCGAAATAAAATATCTTGCAACAGTGTACCCAGCTTTTCTAGAGATGCTGAGATTTAGGTGAGTGATAAGGAGAATGTTATGATGAGACAGTTGAAACTATAGCCGATCACCTGTCACTGCTACCTTCTGATGATGATAATGAAGGATGGAGTCAGTTCAGTAATGTAGCATTGCAATTGGGCAGACTATATACTTGTGATAGCTCCTTAATGGAACCTTGACTGTCCCATGCAACTATTTCTATATGCTTAGGATCCACAGAAAGAGTTCCGTGTGCCTCTTATGGGGACATTGTACCTGTATAGAGGATCCAATTATACCATTTTCAATAACCCAATCTGTGTTCGTGTAGGTTGACTAGAGAAACAAACCCAGGGACACTCCTATGCATGTAAGAGAGAGCTTTATATCAAAGAGCCATTGTATATTGTGAAAACATCTTGGCCCATTCCAGATCAAGTCCATAAGTCTGATATTAGCCCATATGTCCAATACTAGTCCATAAATTAATCTTTGGACTCCCAGAGCACATGCTGTGATGCTGAATGCAGGAAGATCAAAGGTTGGTGGGTACAAAATTTTGCCGAGCCAATGGTGATGGAAGCATCTCAGTACTGGGGCGGGTCTCCATGTGGCTCCTCATGACTTGTTTACAGGAAGGTGAAAACAGAGTGTGTGGCCCGCTTCCAAGGAGAAAAAGAGGTAGTTCCTAGAATCTGCATTAGGTCATGCCCACAAGGAAGCATCATCAAGCTATGACCTGATTAACAGGCTAGACTATACTCCATCAATCTTAATATCCTCAAGTTGACAGGAAATTAGGTAACTACCTATGGACCGATTTACATGGACAATCACTTGCTTAGTTTCATGGTGAATGAGTGCACAACATACTTTGAAAACTAAGGGATTACCTTTAGTTATTCATAGTAAAATGTTAATAAGTACTGGAAGATTGGTATCAAATCATCCTATGTTGTGAAAATGGCAGTCAGGAGGAGCCCTCTGTAGTCCAACACTCCAGTTAGCTTGCTCATTTTTCTAAGAGATCCAATCCCTAATGATGGTATAGTTGAATTAGAACCGTCTTTGAGGAATTTACCAGTCACCATGGAACAAAGAGCAGAGCAGAAGGTCATGCAGAAATAAGGGCAGCACAGCTTTCCTAAAAAGCTTTAGCCAAAGTCTCACTGACAACTGAGTGGCTTTGGGGTTTCCTAACAGCACAGGAAAGTGGACTCTGTGAGATCACCAATAGTTCTCAATGCACATTGATAAATAATACAGGGGGAGTACAACAGGATTAGAAAGCAGCCAAATGACTATACACTTTAACATGATGACAGCCACCACTTATTTGACTGGCTCCCATTAGGAATAGACATGTGAGCTAGGTCAGCTTTTAAAGGGATAGTAATAATTTTAATTTGAATTCTCATCACAGTATGCATAGTCAAACTTATTTTTCACTACTGCCTCCCATGTGGTAGGGGAAAAAGAATGACGTGAACCAAAATGATGTGCATAAGGCTCTGATTAGCACTGTACGGTACCTGATGGAGACCGTGCTTACATTTCAGTCCTGGTGATGAACTGGAGAGTATCTGATGAAAAGTCTGCACTGTAAGTTTAAAGAACCCGGCGCGACTGCATGCTCGGCCCAGCGAGGTTCAGCCTAATCATCAGTGTGCTACCCTCAAGCTCTAATCACAAGGAAGAAATGAATTAGTTCCAGATACAAAAACACATTTATACTACAGAAATGTATAGCCTGCTAACAGAGCCCTATTTCCATCTCTAACCTTGAACCATCCAAAGCCAACTGGAGTACTATATCCACTTGTTACTACTAAACTACAAAGGCAACAGGACAAATCCCGGGAGGCAGGGAGGAATCGTATGCCTACAGAAAAAGATAAATAGGGGATAAGTCAACGAAGATAGGTACCTACATAGACTATCAGGAAGCTCACCATAAAAGTGTCATTCTCAGACTTAGGACATGTAAGAAGGTAAAAGTTTAGTGATATGTGTTGTTCATATCATATCATTCTTGGGCAGACATAATATTGTTGGCGTACCCATCCATTTTATATACTTTCTCTTTCTATCATTATTTTAACTGTATGCATTTCTTCCTTGTTTCCCAGCTTCTAGCAACAAGCTGATGATGGACTGGAAGCACTCACTCATTTATGCCAGGAAACTGGAAGTCAGCTATGTGGCCAACCAACTGGAAGAGATACATACTTGTACCCATTCCAAAGAAAGGTGACCCAACAGGCATCTCAAACTCTAGGACAATATCACTGATGTCACATGTCAGTAAAATTTTGCTGAAGATGATCCCACAGTGGTTATAGCAATAATTGGCAGGGATCTGACAGAGATTCAGGCTGGATTCAGAAGAGCAGGTGGAACAAAGGGTATCATTGCTGATATCATATGGATCTGGATGAAAGCAGAAGATACCAGAAAGCGGTTTGCTTACTTGTGTTTTATTGACAATGCCAAAGTATTCTATTGTGTGGATCATAATAAACTATGAATAAACTTGAGAAGAATGGAAATTCCAGAACATTTTATAGTGCTCCTGGGGAATTTGTACATGGATCAAGAGGCAGTTGTACAAATGAAACAGGGGACTATTGCATCATTTAAAATCAGGGAAGGTATGCATCAGGGTTGTATTCTGTGATAGTTATATAATTCTCAATTTAAGGATTAAGCATGTAGAGGTGGAGTCTAGCCTATCAATCGGGTCATAGCCAATGAGGCTTCTGTGTGGGCATAACCTTCTCCAAAGGATGCTGGGAATTCAAGCATTTTCCTCTTTGGAGGTGGGAGACTCTCAGCTCATACCCTGGGAGACATAGTAGCTGACAAGACACATGGACCCACCTTGATACAGCCCTGGGTGCTGGAGAAGCCATCCAGAGATACCTGTCGGCGCTGAGATGTTTCCAATGCCACTGGATCCAAAGACTTTCTGCCCACTGGCCTGTGATCTTCCACATTCAGCATCAGTGCATGTGTTTTGTGAGTCTGAAGAGGACTTTATAGATTGATATTGGACTTATGGGCTAATATTGGACTTAGTGACTTGATCTGGACTAGAATGCGTTGTTTTCTCAATATGAAATTGCTCTTGTATATAAATCTCTGTCTTACTCACATATGTGTGTTCCAAACTAACACATATCCTCTCACCATAATTATTCCGTTTGTATGCTGCACAAATCATTAGAAGTTGGGCTATAGAAAGAAGAATGCAGCATAAGGATTGAACCTGCGATATGCAGATGACATAGCCTTGTTTGCTGAAAGTGAGGACTTGAAGCACTTGCTGATGAAGACCAAGGACTGCAGCCTTCACCATTGAGTACAAATTAATGTAAAGAGAACAAAATCCTGAAAACTGGTTCAATAGGTAACATCATGATAAATGGAGAAAAGGTTGATTTTGTCAAGGACTTTGTCTTGCTTGGATTCATAAACAATACCCATGGAAGCAGCAGTCAAGAGATCAGCAGATGAGTTGCATTAGGTAGGTCTGCTGCACAAGCCCTTTATAGAGGATTGAAAATCAAGGGTGTGTTTTGAGGACTAAGGTGCACCGACTCAAACCATAGTATGTTCATTTGTCTCATACACATGTGCATGTTGGAAATTGAATAAAGAAGGCAGAAGTGGAATGAATGCACTTGAATTGTGCTGCTGGAGAAGAATATTGAAAGCACAAACCAATCAGTCTTGGAAGAAATCCGGACAGAGTGCTCCTTAGTGGCAAGCATGGCAAGATTTCATCTTACACACTTTGGACATGTTGTCAGGAGGAACGTGTTCCAGGAATTGGACGTCTGTTTGGTAGACACATAGATGGTGAGCAAAGGGGAGGCAGGATCTCAAGGGGCTGGACTGCCACAGTGGCTGCAGCAGGTGGCTCAGGCACGGGCTGGAACTAAATGGAACTTACCAACCCAAAAGTGTTTTAACGTGATGGTTGCAGGATGTTCTGAAATCACAAACCAAGTCAATTCTGAGGGAAACAGATGAGAACAGAAGCAGGTAAAAGAAAGATCTGAGCCCCAAACACTTACATTCCACATCCCTAAACTTAGACCAAATGCATGAGTAAGCCTATCCTTATGCGCTATGTACAGCCTTTCTTAAAAACAAAACAAAACACTGAGGTCAAGTATTTCTTCACCTGAAGAGTTTGTTCCCATTAATGTACAGCAGATTAAGCGATATTTCTATTCAGGTAGCCATGGTGATGCACCACCCTGTAAAAAGTTGCTAAAGGAGAGACCTCTGGCCCTGACCCCCAAAAGAATTATGGGTATGAAAGCTCTCAGCATAGGAAATGAGGCGGGACACAGAACCAAATTAGACCCAGCTAGAACAAAGACAGAGGTGTAAATAGTTCCCTTGTAAAGTTGAGTGGGGTATGAGCTCAGAGAAATTTCTAGAGTTTCAGGGTTTTTTTTTCTGTCTTAACAAAGCTTTTCATGTATTTTTGCACAGATATTGCCTCAGATGCTAAGAATCAGCCTCATCATACACAGTGTATTATCCAGAATTCCTTGCACCTGTCATCATCTAATGAGACAAACCATCTTTAAACTCAAGTTCCCAGAATCCCTCATACTCTGAGGGAATCCTGAAAAACCTGAGAACACACATGCTCAGGGAATCAGCCAATTCTCTTGGCTGAACTAGCCATGGCTACACTTCCTATGGGTCCCTGATCAAGTTCTCCAGGATTGTCTCTGTGTCTGAATGGAGTAATTCTTTCTCTTGGTAAAAGGCAAGGATCTAATTTAGTAACACTATCTATTAACAATGTCCATTAAGAAGTCATCTAGTCAATGCAAACCAGAACAAAACAAAAAACACCTGATAGCTACAGAAATTCACTGGCGGATAGGTGGAGGTCGAATATCTTCACTGTCTAGATTATAATGTCTATTTATTGCCTCATCCCACACTTAACTGTCATTTTGTTACACATGTTCCTGTGATGCCAGAGGGTATAACACTTGCATTTCAAATATCAATGGGCCATGCAAGTTAAACGAGTTTTAGAGGATGTTACAGGCTATGACTAACTAGACTGATCTGTCGATGTACTTCTGTTAAAAAAGAAAGAGAAAGAAAGAAACCTGTACAAATGTTTAAAAATTGCAATAGAAGGCTTTCTGATGTAACGGTGGGAGATGAAGCCATCTGGTTCGAAGGGACTCAACCTATCACGGGGAAAGCTGCTTCTTCAAAGAAGAGCTGGCTTTAATGGTGGATAGGGAGTAAGGCGTTCAGGACCCTTCTTTGCTGATGTGGCAGGACCAACAATGAGAAGAAACAGCTGCAAACATCCAGTGAAATTTGGTAACTGGAATGTTCAAAGTATTGGTCCAGCTGTGAGTTTTATTGCTTTCTCTATGCTGAGGTCTAATCTGTACTTTCAGCATCATTACTAAGAGCTTCAAGTCTTCCTCACTTTCATCAAACAAGGTTATATTCTGCCTATCACAGGTTGCTAACAAGTTTTCCTTCAATTCTGATGCCAAACAAAGGTCTAATTTCTCTAATGATTTTGAGTTTTGTTCCACTGTTTCTCCTACTTTACAGGGCTTTCTAAGGTGGAAATTTCCAGAGCTATTGAGCGGCACCATCTAGTTCCTCTAATCTCAGAGTTGTAGAGACAGATGTTTGTGTCGCCTATTTGTCTATTGAACAACTTGTTCCTCTATGTCTTTCCGTTTTCATCATCTTCTTTCCTCTGGATAGGAAGAGCCCACGAGTTTGACTTTATCTGGCTGCTTGAAACTCTAATTTCTATCCCCGAAAATAGGATGTAGAACATTTTTGTTCTGTGTGTGTGAATCATTTTAGCAGTTGACCTTGGCATCCTTGAACTATGTTACTGGGTCCCCAGGTCCAATGATTCCTTCCTTCCACATGTTTGGTTGAGTCTGTGAAGTTTTTATCATCTTACTCCCCTTTATGCTACCAGACCTATGGATATGTTCACTACAGCAAAAGTAAAAATGCACATACCAATATCCTCTGTCAAACTATATATATTTGTGGGCATATCCCCACTCTTCCACACCAGTTAAGTATGCAGTCTTTCCATGCATCCACTTGTAGGTCCCCATTATTGCAGGACTTTTACCCAATACTATTAGTCTCTGTTGCCTTTAATTCTTGCACACCACCAAGAAGGTCCCCACCCCCACCATTTTAATCCTTTGATTGTATATTACCATCTCCTCAGCCAAAGTAACACTTGTCTAATCTCTTATCTAATATTAAAAAGTAATGTGTTTTTCTGAAGACTAAATATGCCTAACCCAAGCTATAGTATTTCCAATGATTTCATATGTGTGAATGATGAATAAGGAAAAGAGAGACTACTAAAAATACCAGGGGGTGAAACTAGAAGGCAGAAATCTGTGTTAAAAAAAAAAAAAAGAACAACCAGAATTCTCCTTAAAACTGAGGATGGGAAGACTTCATTCATCTCACATATCATCAGGATGCACTAGATGGAAGATAAGGAATTCCTGCTTAAAATAAGGGTCAGTAAAAATGAGCAAGACTTTTATAGGATGGATTGACAGTGGCTGCAACAATGGGCTTTCACATAGCAGTTATTCAGGATGGCAGAGGCTAGGACAGCTCCATTCTGTTGCACAGAGTCACTTGGAGTGAGAACTAACTTAAGGGCAATTAACAATAATAGTTCCCCCAAGATTAGATACCCAATAATATGTATTTTTACCATTGTCATGAGAAACCAGGAAAACATCCCCAAACAAACCTAATTTTATTTCCTTGTGCAAATTCCAAATTAAAATATTAAGATTTGGTAGGACTTGCAGACTAATTAGTCCTGCTTCCCACTTTGGTTGTAATCACTTGATGGGATGTGTAGACAGAATGCTGAAAACAGCACTGCATACCCTAGGTAGCGATTCATGGCAACGGAGAAAGTAATCGGTACGTAGTTATAGGCGGCTATTGGCTAACTCAGCAATAAATTATTGTCTTGTTCCTGTATAATTTATCTTCATAATGGGGAAAATATCTTTTACTCAACTTTCAGTATTAGACATCCCATTCATATGTAAGTATTGCCTGCTTTTATTTATAGCTTATCAACATTTATTTCAGCATTAATTCAAAGACAATTTGTAGTCGAAATGCTAAAAAGTCTACAATAATAAATACAATTACATGGGAAGGATGTAAAAGAAAATTAATTATTCACCAGCTATGTAGGTTATCTATTTCTTAGAAAGAAAAACCAAGACTTCACTAAACAATGAAAGTTATAAACCTTCGGAAAGAGTACACAAGTAGAAACTTTTCAGGAGACCACAAGGCAGCAGTTCTCAACCTGTGGGTTGTGACCCCTTTGTGGGTTAAATGACCCTTTCACAGGAGTTGCCTGATCCATAACAGTAGCAAAATTACAGTTATGAAGTAGAAATGGAAATAATTTTATGGTTGGGGAGGTCACCACAACATGAGGAACTGTATTAAAGGGTCAGAGCATTAGGAAGATTGAGAACCATGGCCATAAGGCATAGATAAAATCTCACCGAATTCACAAATTTGCAATAGGATGTAGATGGCTGTAATAGAGAACTTGTCATGTCTCTTAGATGACTTGCTTAACAAATTTTATGTCCGGGCCATTTCATTTTAATTTTGTCCACTTTAGTTACTATGCACAATATATAAATATATGTGTAAGTAAACATATATTTAAGTGAAATCAATTAAATTGGCCTGTTGTTAGGGCTCAAATCCCAATGTGCTAGCTTTGGAGGGAAGTAGTGTGTGAAGGACGAGCAAGTGTAGAATGAGCCTGGAAAGCAGAGAGAGCTATTCAACAAAACTTCCCAGCCAATTAACATTGACATTTATGGCAAGTAAAGGAGATAACTATTCAGCACCAGGAACGTAAAGAACCACTGTTTCTAGAGGGGATTCTGACTCATCATGACCTCATGAGTGCCACAGTAGAACAGTGTCCCCTAGGCTTCTTCTTGATTTTTAATTGTATTCTTGTCACAGCTGGAGAAAACAAAGCAGATCCGCATCTAACATTTTCTACACATGTTAGTTACATTCTTCAGTTTGTGTCAACACTCTCGTTACAACCATTATTGTTATTCTACTTCCATTAATTAAACATCCCTGTACCCTCACCTTCCCACCTATGCTTTAGAGGATAACAATTGGCCACTTGGTCTCATATGGATAACTTTTTATAAAAGTACTATTCTCAAGGGAGAGATTCTTAGCCATTTTAGTTAACCTGGCAGTTTGTTAAAAAGCAATTCCAGGAGAGAGTTTAGTTCAAGGTTGAAAGAATACCTCAAGACAAGCACCTTAGGGAGTCCAGAAAGTCTCAAATCCTTGAGAATGTGTAGGTCTGTCCACATTTCTATTAGGACATATCCTCTGTCATCCTGATTAGAGGTTTCATAGTAGTAGCTAAGCACCGCCTAGTTCTTTTCGTCTGATGGTAGAAGGGGAGGTCTCCTGGAGACAATTAGTTGTTTATTGTGGTTCCTTCTCTGATTCATTCATTATTGTGGTTCCTTCTCTTTCTGCTCTTTTACTCCAGGTACAGAGAAACCAAAGGTTGTATCGTGGATGGCTGCATTCAGATTTTTAGGAGGTCAGATACTATATCTTATTTTACCATTTTAAACTTGAAGTTTATGAAACATGCTATACAAAGTGACACTCGGTTATAATGCTGAGACTTCAAACCCAAACTAATGGTGGTGCTGGTCCACGGTGGATGCCTGGTCAGAAACACAGGATCCCTTCCATAAATCAGAAAAAGACAAAACAGAAAACCCCGGCACCCTGGCAACTTAAAGAACAACTTACACCTTAATGAATTGAACTTTCTGCATCCCAGAGACTGTAGAAGTGGACAGAGCTGGGGAAAGAAAGAATGAGGTGACATAGGAGGTGCTCAGCATTGTCCCTTGGCTTCTTCCCAATATCCCTGCCTGCTCCCTTTCTGAAATTGTTGCCACTACCATGCTGCTCCCTAACCAGCGATCACTGGCCAGCCAGGTGCAACTCTAAATCCGCCCCCACAACAGGCTACCACAGCTACTCTTGACTCTGGTTGCCCCGTCCTCAGAGCACCACTCCTAAGCCACTGTTCCTTCAACCTCCCACTCCTGTGGGTCACAGCTGCAGCCATGGCCACCAACCAGGGAGAGCCACTATTCCTAAGCCCACCAAGAGGTTTCCACTGCCTTTGCCGTACTGCATGTGTTCCCACTGCTGCACAAGCACTCAACAGAGTCATTGATGCCCGCAGGATTTAGATTCTCCCTCACCCCTGACAGCTATGTTAGAGTATTATGGAGACAGCAGAAAATATCAGAACACAAGAACACAAGAAAAACAGACACCAATAAGGGAACCATGTGCCCATCCAAAGGAATTTTCTGAAGAAAAACAATGTTATGGAATTATCATAAAGATAATTTAGAATAATGATGTTCAGGTGCTTCCAATGACTAGAGAAAGAGATTGAAGGAGCTAACGAAAACAGGAAAGTTAGCAATACGACACCAAAGGAGCCAAATAGAAATCCCGTAGTTTAATACTAAGATAAAATAAATAGACAACACTTGAAAAGAGCAGAATAATAGAACTGAAGAAATGAAAGGCCTCATTAGTGAGCTTGGATACAAATTTCTGAATACCACGGATGAGAGAAAAATCAACAAAAAGAGCAAAGGAACCCCAGAAAGTCTAAGGTGTATGTGGCAGACTGTCACATGGAGCAACCTACCTCCCATTGGGGTTCTGGAATAAGAAGGAAAAATTCTACAGGGAAATAGTATAAGAAATTATGGAAGAAAACTCTCCTAACAACCTTAAAGAGGTGAAAAATAATCATTCAAGAAGCCAAGAGAACCTCAAACAAGAAAGACTGTGACATATTGTCATCAAACTCGCTAATACAAGGACAAGGAGAGAGTCTTGAGGGTAGCGAGGGGAACAAGCGCAGAGAGACACATGGTAAAAAATAAGAATAAGCTAGGATTTTTCAGCAGGTACCTTGCTGACAAGAAGACAATGGAATGACATATATAAAACTATGAAAGAAAAGAAATAACAATCAAAAATCTAATGTCCAGTGACATTATCACTCAAGTATGAGGGAGAAATAATATTTCCAGAAAAGAAGAAATTTGTAAAAATAAAACCAGTATGTTAGAAAATATTAATGGGAGTACTCTAAATCTGAGCTCAATATACAAGATGACATCACCCAGAAATCAACCCACTTAAAATAATATTTAAACCCATATAAAATATAGGAAGAATGAAGAAACCAGTAATACAATACAATGATAGCAACAAACTAAGACAGATCAATAAGGACACTGAACGTTAATGACCTCAACACATCAGGCAAGAGGTAGAGATGAGCAGACTGGGTAAGAAAACAAGATTCATCAATATGCTTCCTATAAGAAACATAGCTTACACTAAAAATCAAAGTATGGAGGAAAATATATCAAGCTACTGGCAAGCAATAAAGAGTCACAGTATTAATTTCTGATAAAAGACCTCAAGGCAAACTCCCTCATGAGAGACACAATGAGCATTAAGGAATAATTAAAGGAGCAATCGAATAGGAAGGCAGAACCAAAACAAATGCATATTTACTCAATGAAAGACCCCAAAATACACTAATCAAACTCTTACTGAACTGAAGACAGAAATGGACAATACGCTAAAGATAGAAGGAGACTTCAATCCACCACTCATGTGGAAGGACAGATAATCTGGGGGAAAATCTCAACAGAGCTGTTGTAGAACTAAACAACACAAATTCATCAACTTGAAATCCTGCACATATACAGAGCACTCCACTCAACAACAATACAATATGCATGCTTTTCCAATGCATGTGTACTATCCTATATTGACCATATATTAGGACACAAAGTAAGTCTCAATTTAAAATACTGAGATTATAAAATCCATTTTATCAGACTACTGTAATATAAAATTAGAAATCAGCAAAAGCAAGGGAAAGAAATCTACACGGAAACTGAACAACATATTGTATAAAACTACTGGGCATTTGAAGAAATAAATGAAAGTTCAAAATTCCTTGAAACAAATGAGAACAAAAACACAATACACTAAAATCTTTGAGACAAAACAAAAGCAGTATGCAGAAGGAAATGTACAGCAATAAACATAGACATGAAAAAGAAGAGAGAACCAAAATTAACACCCTAACCCAGCATCTTCAACAACTGAAACAAGTGTAGCAAAATAAGCCTTCAACCATGAAGGGAAAATAAGTCACAAAAGAGCAAATGTAATTAAATCAGAAAAAAAACAGTGCAAGATGTTGGTTCTGCAAAAGTATTGAAAAACACTGGGGAAAGTTTAAGGGAGTCCTGTGATGGAGTAGTTATGTCTTGGGTGGCTAACCACAGCTCAGCAGTTCAAAACCACCAGTCAAGGGGGAGAAAGGTAAGGGTTTCTACTATTGAAAACAATTAGTCCTGGAAACCCACGGGGCAGTTCTGCTGTGACCTGTCAGGGAGCCATGAGTAAGAACTGATTGATGGACGTGAGTTTGGTTTTACTTCCCAAATTTAAATGAGGAAAAACAAGAGAAGAGGCATAGTTCAAGGATAAGAGATGAAAACAGTGACATCACAACATAATCAGAGAAAATAAAAATTACACATCACTACAAAAGCTGATAATCTAACAAATTTGAAAACCTAGATGAAATGGACAAATTTATAAAAATGCACATTTATTCAAATTAACCCAAACTGATATAGCAAACCTCAACAGACCAATAACAAAAAAAGAAATAGACCAAAGCATTTAAAATATTTCAGCAATAAAATGGTCCAGGTCAGGAGGGTTTCACCAAGGAATTGTCAAGCACCCAAAGAGCTGACAGCAATTCTACACAATTACAGGACATAGAAAATGACTGCAGACTCCCAAAATCATTTTATGACGTGAGCATAATGCTGATGGCAATACCCGGCAAAGACAAAGATAAATGCTATATACCACCAAGCCAGTTCTGACTCATAGCAACATTATATTCAAAATAAGGAATCACTGCATGATCCTGTGCCATCCCCACAATTGTTATAGTTGATCCTATTGTTGCAGCGACTGTGTCAACCCACTTAGTCCAGGATCTTCCTTACTTTTGCTAACTTTCTACTCTATGATGTCCTTTTCCAGGTCCTGGTCTCTCCTGATAGCATGCCTACATAGTACAAAGGCATCAGAATTCCTGCGTCTAAGAAGCTTTCTGGCTGTACTTCTTCCAAGACATATTTGACTGTTCTTCTTGCAGATCATGGTACTTCCAATATTCTTTGCTAAGACCATAAGTGAAATGTGTTGATTCTTCTACAGTCTTCCTATTCAACATCCAAGGTTCACATGCATTTGAGATGCTTGAAAATGCTTTAAAGAAGTCTTGTGCAGCTGATTTGGCTAATGCAATACTTTGATTTCTTGACTGCTGCTGCCATGAGCATTGGCTGTGAATGCAAGTAAGATGAAATCCTTGGCAACTTCAGTCTTTTCTCTGTTTAACATGATTCTGTCCAATGGTTCAATTGTGTAAATTTTTATTTTCTTTTCTTTGAATTGCATTCCATACTGAAGGCTGCAGCCCTTGTTCTCCATCAAAAAGTCTTTAAAGTCCTCCTCACTTTCAGCAAACACTATTGTGTCATCTGCATATCACAAGTTATTGATTAACCTTCCTTTAATCTTGATACTATGTTCTTCTTCACATAGTTCAGCTCCTCCTACTTTTGCTTAGTATACAGATTTACTAAATATAGAAAAAGTAATGCAACCCTATAGATCTTGTATGTGATTTTAAACCACATAGTACTCCTGTGTTCTGTTTTAATATCTCTCTATTTGTTTATGTCCAGGTTTTATGTGAGCACAATATAGTGTTCTGAAATTCCCATTCATTTCAATATTATCTATAGTTTCATATGATCTACAGTTGATAGTTTTGCATGTTCAATTAAACATAAGTAAATATATTTCAAGTATTCTATTCTCATGTGCATTCAGCCAAGTTCCCTTTGATGTCAGCAATAGCATCCCTCAGTCTCTGTCCTCCTCTGAAACTGGCTTGAGTGTATGGTAGTTCCCATTAATGTTCTGCTACAGCTATATGGAATGATCGTCAACAAAATTCAACACTCATATGATATTAATGAGATCATCTGATGATTTCCCCATTCTATTGGGTCATGTTTTTTGGTAATGTGTAAAAGTATGGATCTCCTCCAGTTGGTTGGCCATGTAGCTATTTCTCATATTTCTTAGTACATTTCAGTGAGATATTCTAGTGTCTTATTAGCATTTTAAAACATTTTAATTGTATGCCATCAACTCTTGGAGACTTTTTTGCTAAAACCTTCAGTATAATCTTCCCTCAGGACCCAATTGGTACTTGATTATATGCTCTCTCTTGAAATGTTTGAATGTTGACAATAATTTTTGGTACAGTGGTTTTTCCATGTCCTCCACCTTCCTCCGTTGTTTCCTTCATCACTCTGTATTTTGACCACAGACATTTTTGATATTGCAAATTTAGACGTATAATTTTTCTTTAGTGCTTTCAGTTTGAGATGTGCTGAGCAGGTTCTTCCTTTACGGTTTTCTAACTCCTCCAGGTATTTTTGGTTTCATTATAATACTTTACATTGTTCTCTTGAACTAGTATGTGAAATTGTTTGCTAAGTTCTTTTTCTTCCAAATTTGCTTTAGCTACTTTATAATCAAGAACAAATTCCAGTCTCTTCTGATATTCACATTGATATTTCCCATGTTTCCTGACATTTTAATAATTCTGTGTTCTTCATGCATGATATTGTTGATAGCATCCCACTAGTGTCATTAGTGTTCATGAGTCATATCTATTCTCCAGATGTTCTGGAAATCCAGGTGAAACATACTCAAAGTTATATTTTAGCTCTCATAGATTTATTTTAGTTTTCTTCTATTTCAACCTGAACTTATATCTGAGCAGCTGATTACCTGTTTAACAATCAGCCCCTGCCCTCATTTTGGCTTCTGATATTAAGGTTCTGCAACATCTCTTCCCACAGAATTAATCAATTTGATTACTGCAAATTCCATTTGGCAAAATCCACTTGCATTGTCACTGTTTGTGATACGTATACAAGATATTTGCAATGGGAAAGTTATTGGTCATGAAAAATTCTATCACACAATTTCCAGTTTCCTTTCTATCACCAAGGCCGCATTTTCCAACTGTTTTTCTTTCCTCTTCTTTGCAGCATTCTCAACTCAATCGCCAATAATTATCCATGCACCTTGATTGCACGGTCCAACAATTTCAGTCTACAGAAGTTGTTGCTTCAATTTCTTCATTGACAGATTTCATGCTTGATTTTTAAATTTGAACAATAATTGTATTAATTTAAATGGATTCCCTTGTGTCTATATTTATATTATCTTATCACAGATGGAATTCTACTTTAATAGAAATCTTGAAATGTATTTTGTAAGATGAATGTACCACTAGTCCTCTTGACATTTTTGTTCCTACCATAGTAAAATCATCTACTTGCCTGATTCAAAATGCCCAATACTAATCAATTTCCACAAGCTGATGTCTAATCTAATATATTAAACTTAACGCATTATTTTTTTTTTAAATCATTTAACTGGGGATCCTTGCAGCTCTTAAAACAATCAATACATCCATTGTGTTAAGCACATTTGTACATATGTTGCCATCATCCTTTTCAAATGATTTTCTTTCTACTTGAGCACTTCGTATCAGCTTCTCAATTTTTTCTTCCCTCCCCCACCCTCCCACCCTCATGACCCCTTGATAAATTATAAATTATTATTATTTTCATATCTTACACCACCCATTGTGTCCCTTCGTGTATGTTTCTGTTGTTCATCACATGGGGGTGGGGGTTTGTTATATGTCGATCATTGCAACTGGTTCCCTCTTTCTTCCTCCACCTTCTCCCTATGCTCCTGGTATTACTACTCCCATTTCTGTTCCTGAGGGATTAATCTGTCATGAATTTCATGTCTCAAGAGCTCTTATCTGTACCAGTGTACATGCTCTGGTGTAGCCAATTTTTTAGGTTGAACTTGGGTCATGATAATGAGGGGGAGGATTAAAGAACTAGAGGAATGTTATATGTTTTGTCCAGCTACATGGCCCTGCTCCCCAGAAGAATGCACTACAGAGGGCTGCACTGAAGATACAGCTCGGGGAGAGTGGATGGTCTGCTCAGAACCCACAGGAACAAACTAAGAGAGAGAGTTAGTGGACCCCCATCCTGGCCCAAGTCTTGAGGATGATATTCCTGCTCAGAGCAGGCAATGCACAGAGTGGACCATAGGGTTGGCCCCACCACATGACATGGCAACCCCTCACTGACCCAAAGCACTATGGGGGACAACATTGGAGAAACAATTGTGCCCAGACTGACCCATCCACACCGGGGCAAGACATGAAGGGAATTCAACAGAGTAGCAAGGGGAGCAAAGCAATGAATCACAAAAATAAACTTTTGGGGAAGGGTTTGGCACCTCACCAGACTTGATAGGAAAGCATTAATAAAGGTCAACAGATAGACCTGGAACTATTTATAGGCTTTCCACCCCCCCCCCCACCCCCCATGTATCTCTGTATAAGATGGGCAGCATAAACAATCTCAAGGCGAAAACAATGCGACCAACCATCCTGGGGAGACATGGGAGAGAGGAAGAGGGGGAGATGGGGTAAAGAAAAGGGGGAGCCAACCTACCCATGGGCAAGGGAACAAGTGATCTAAAATTGATGGTGAGGAAGGCACAGGATGCCTGGTAAAGTTTAATCAAGTGTAATGTCACCAAGAGGAATTACTAAGAGCCAAATGAAGGTTGAGCATCATAGTAGGACAAGAGGAAAGTAAAATAGAGGAAATAACTAGGAGGCAAAGGACATTTATAGAGGTCTAAATACAGGTGCATACATATGTAAATATATTTGTACATAATGCTAGGGACAAAGATCTATTTACGTAGATTTACATATTAAGTAGTAAGGTAGCAAATGGACATTTGGCCTCTACTCAAGTACTCCTTTATTGCAGGAACACTTTGGTCTAATAACTGGCATTCTGTGATGCTCACCTTCCTGACACAATCGCTGAACACAAAATGGGTGCATAAACAAATGTGGTGTAGAAAGCTCATGGTGTCCGGCCATCAAAATATATTGTGTCTGGGGTCTTAAAGGCTAGTGGCCATCTAGCTGGGAAGCAATAAAGTCCACATGGAAGAAGCACACCAATCTGTGTGATCATGAGATGTCGACAAGATCTTGTATCAGACATCAGAAGGATCAAGTAGAAACCCCTACCCATTACAACCTGCTCACTGAAATGTGAGCAGGCTCCCTTAAACAGTTCAGTCCTAGAGAGGAGATTATTCAGGGCTCCAGATTATTGCAGCTATGGGCATAAACCACTAGTTCAAAAATCAAAGAAACACAGGGTTCCTTTTTTCCCTTTACCCTGTCAACAGCTCCCTAGGCAAGTCTCTTCACCATCGAATGTTCTGAGCACTCGGGACACTGGGTAGGGCTTAGTTTTTCCGAGTCTTCTTTGCAGGCATGTCCTAACCCATTTATAGTTTCAAATTAATGGCTGAAGGAAAATTGGCTTACACACTCTCTAGTTTCATAGTACCCAATAATTATTTCTATCAATCATTATATCAATACCACGAAGCAGACGAAAACAGTATAAACCTATTCCAGCCAGATCCTAAACTCAATTCCTAAAACAGTCAAGTTCAATCCTTATCTATCTTATCTTAATCTTTATCTAAACTATTATATTGATACAAAATATGGCCTTAGGTCAGATATGTCCATGTAGTTTATATCCATAGGTTGTTTTCTGGAAGGAATGTGGATATTTAAAGTTTTGATTCCTCAAAAACGATTGCGATAAATGTGAATCTTGAGCTCATGTGGAAAAATCACCTCGTGAACCTTTTTTGAGACCATGTTTGTCAGTGACCATGGCTGACTGAGATCAAAATGGCTGACAGAAGGTCCTGTCCTGGCTGGTCTAACTGGATTTGTAAGGTACAACTGGGGTCATGATAATGAGGTAGAGGAAGCATTGAAGAACTAGAACACAGTATGGACACTGGTACAGATAAGAGCTCGCAACAGAGGGAATCCAGAACAGATGAACCCTTCAGGACCAATAATGAGAGTAGTGATACCAGGGTGGTGAGTGGAAGGTGGGGGAGAAAAGGGAATGGATCACAATGATCTATATATAACCCCTCCCCAGGGGAACAGACAGCAGAAAAGTGGATGGAAGGAGACTTTGGTTAGTATAAGACATAAAAAAAACTATAAATTATCAAAGGGTTCATGAGGGAGGGAGGGCGGGGGAGGGGTGAAATGAGGAGTTTATATCAAGGACCTAAGTAGAAAGAAAATGTTTTGGGAATGATGGCAACATGTACAAATGTGATTGACAAAATGGATGTATGTATGGATTGTGATAAGAGCTGTAAGAGTCTCCAATAAGTGATTTATATATATATATATATATAACCTTTAAATTTGAAAATAATTTCTCAGCATAATATAATACCAAATCCATGTTAAAATTTATCTGCCTCTTTAAAGTTTATTTCAAACTTCATCGTGGTCTTTTGTTGATACTTAAGGAGCAGCACGCTATATCTTGCATTATTTTGTTCTTTGTGATAAATCAACTTCAATTGGCACATATTTAGGTGATATTGGAAAGTGTCCATTATAAAACTTGTTTCTGTGAAGTTTTACTAAGTATTTTAAGTCGCCACTCAATAATCTCTGCACAAGTTGCTCAGTGACATTCATGATAACCTTCACAATTTGTAAAGGAGGGGAAAAACTCATTATTTCTGGGGGTGGGGAAAAACAACTCATTATTTCCCTTTTGGTTGATCAATTTCCAATAATTTTGTTCTCTTCCACTTTGCATTTTCATCCTTGCTTTCAAATAAGTGATAACAGTGCATTCCTTTGTTTCAGCTAAGTCATATCACTAAATTCAAGTTTTAACATATGTACATCTGATGTACTGGAATTTACTGTTAAAAGAAATGTCAAGAGAATAGTAGCCAAAAGATATTGGAAGTGGCAACAATAACCTCTGATAGGGCTGTCTCCTGCAGCATCATGGTTCAGTGAGGGACACCATCTCCAGTGGTGGGGCCAGCCCTACGGTCCACCCCCATTCGTTGTCTGTTCCAAGCAAGAACATCGTCCTTGGGGCTTGGGGGGCCAGCATATCCTATCATCCCTCTCCATCCCTTTGCGTTTCTCCTATGTGCACTAATCCAATGTGCCCTCTCTCCCCTAGCTGTAGCCCCATTGGTGTCCTCTGAAGTACATTTTTCAGGGGGTAGGGGTGTTGCCACATAGTCGGGATTGGTGCCAGCCCCACAGACCTCCATTGGTTCCATGATACATGCCGGTATGTTGCATTCACATCTTGGCGCATCGGGTTAAAGCCTGGTCTCTTTCCTTCTGTGGAGAGGTAAGCAATACACTCCCTTTGAGTGGATTAGTTCCCTGATTGCCCTCTACTCATGTCTTTTTTCCCCTACTTTTTTTCCCCCTCTTACATAGTTGGCTGCTGTATGTATCACTGGATTGGGTTTGGACCCTGCCATAGTTGCTGAACCTCACCCCAGGGATGTATTGTATAGTAGCTTTTTCCCTATATCCCATTTTTTTCTAAGATCAAGAATAAAACCATACCCAAGGTGAATGGGGGGACATGGAGTACAGACCCAATGCCCATCTGTAGATAATTGGACATCCCCTCAGAGATGGGTCACAGGGAAGAGATGAGCCAGTCAGGGTACAGTCTAGCACTGATGAAACACACAACTCTCCTCTAACTCTTTGGTGCGTCCTTCCACTAACTATCATGACCTCAATTCTACCTTACAAATCAGATTAGACCAGAGCATGCACACTGCTACAGATAAAAACCTGCAACACAGGGAATCCAGGATAGATAAACCCCTCAAGGCCAACAATGAGAGTACTGATTCCAGGAGGATTGTGGGAGGGTGGGGAGAGAAATGGGGAACCAATTACAAGGATCAACCTAGAACCCCCTCCCAGGGGGATGAATAACAGAAAAGTGGATAAGGGGCGATGGAGGACAACGTTAGATATAGAAAAATATAATCTATTATTTATGAAGGGTTCATGAGGGAGGTTGGATGTGGGAGGGAGGGAGAAGAAACGGGGAGCTGATATCAGGGGCTTTAGTGGGAATAGAATGCTTTGAAAATGATGATGGTGGCCTATGTGCAAATGTGGTTGGCACACTGGATGAATTCATGGATTGTGATGAGATGTAAGAGCCCCCAATGAAAATATTTAAAAGTAGATGCATAAATAACCTCAGATAAAGTAAACTTTAAGTCAAAATATCTTAGAAGGCACAGAGAAGGCAATTATATAAAGATTGTTGGCCAATTAACCAAAATGACAAAACCGCAATAAATATTTACACACAAATGAATGGCAGAACTCCTAAAACATAAAACAAACTAACATAACTGAAAAGAGAAATAGAAACTTCTAAAATAATGTCGTATTTAGGTTTTACCTCAATTTGGCTTAGCCAAAATTTTCAGTAGTGTGGCAGTTCAGGCCACTGTCATGCTATGATCTAACACAAAGTCATCATCTCCATGATGAGCCTGCTTGGAACAGTCAAGCAGTTGTAGGAAGTTTAGGTACATTCCTGAACCTTGCATCTGTCTTATAAACCTTTTGTTCTTTGAACTTGAGCCAATGGCCCATCATATTGCCTGCTGAACTTGAGAACTAAAATCAGCTTGCCATAATGCCCACTCACCTTGAATCCATCCAGATTTCAACCAAGAACCTGACTTGCTGATCTTCAATTCATCAGCCTCTGCATCCACCAGCTTATACTCTTCCAGTTCTAGGTTCATCTTCCTAGTTTCTGGTCTTTCACAGGCAGACAGGTCAGGAAAAACTTCCAGGTTAACATCTGACTCAGACTTGAACAAGACTGGATTTATACTTTTCTACAACTGGGTGAGCCAATTTTTAATATGAATTCCTTTTTATATACATGTAAGCATCACTGGTTTAGCTTCTGTAGAGAACCTAGCCTCACACATTTTGTACTATGGGTAGTTCTAGACAAGCAAAACCATAAAGATGGTTTTATTCTACATTGATTCTCATGTCTGCTTGGTTCTCAAAGCCCTGACACAATATGGGTAAATATGCCACTGTTAGCAAAGAAAGATATTTTGATAAATGATATGAGGTAGCCAATGTTAATACCCAAGATGTACCAACAATAGATGAAGTGTTGGTGAGAAGTGAGACTCTGAGTGATTGCATGTTTAATATTTATGAACAATTCTGTAAGGATTAGATGAATAGTGAAGTAGACTGGCTGAAATTACTTACAATAGGCACAATGGCAAAAGAAAGAGATGGATTCAGGGTTTCGGAGGCACAATTGGTCTAGAAGTTGTCTGCCTGTATCTCATTGCCATTGAGCGTGTTTTGACTCTTAGTCATCATATAGGACAGAACAGAAGTGACCCTATATGTTTCTGATAAGGGGACTCTTTATGGAAGTAGAAAGCTTCATTTTTCAACTTTGAATCAGCTGGTGGTTTTATACTGCTGACCTTGTGGTTTGAGGCTCTACTTGCGTAGACTGAGTAAATACTTAGTAGTTTCCCATCTTTTGTACTGTTAGGGACACCTCCTAGGTAGACAATACTATAAGCCCATAGTAGTTGGGCTATTCAGATTATTACTTTTGTTCTACTGTCCATTATAGTAACCCACACACATTATTTCTGTCAATTAAATGTTGTCACTTGGTTCCTACAATCACAGGGCTCACTCAACCCCATTGTGGTTATGTGTCTTACTTATATTAGGGCAGTTCCTACTGTGCAGCCTGACTTATTTAAAATATCAATTGCAAATGTATTCAATGATGCTGGGGCTCTCTTCACAACTGAGTTTTCACTGTTTTGATATAAGGTATATCCTCTAGGCACTCCATGTGTGGGTCTATAAGTCTGTCCTGATAAATCCACTCTAATATGCTAATTCCCCTAAGTCTTTGGATACTTTCTTCTATAATAAAAGAGATTAAGCCAAATCACCAGAATATAGAACGTAGCCCCTCAATCAATGCCTAGAATTGAGCCATTTTATAGACTAACAATGCCTTGTATGAAGGAGAGGCAGGGTCTCTTGGTGGAAGGACCCCACTATATCATTAAATATCTATTCTATTAGCTGCTCTCCCAGACTTTCCCAAAGGAATCTGTTTCCTTTTCAAGAGTGGTGTGTTCATTGAGAAAAGAGAAATCGTCAGATTTTAAGGAGTTACTAGACACTATCTCTAATCACCATGAATTCTAAGAGAACTAAAACATTCAGAAGACTCATATGTCAGAATGAGAGCATATAGAAATTCAGGTTATTAATGGAATGTTAGTTTACACTGGATTCATTGGATCACTAAGTCCAAATTGTAGTAATTTCCCCAGTTCCAGAGTACATAATTGAAATAGATGGACTCAGCAACTGAGAGAGCCCCAATATTGGATACTTCACATAAGGAATATGAGCTATTATTATAGGAAAAACCAAGTGGAAACCACTAGAAGTGCCTCTACCTAGAAAAAATAGTAAACCAAAAGCAATATTGAATTCCTGGATGGATTGCAGAGATAAGTGTATCTAAGGATGCACTCGTGAGGATACCCACAATGTCCTCGTTGAACTCCCCTCTTTGTTTTGTATTCAAAACATGGATTTTGGAGAAGTCTAGTTGATGATCATCAACGTAATCAGGAAGTAACTAATTGGAGCTGCTGTTCCAGATGTAGCATCCTTGCTTGAGCAAATCAATACTTCTCCTGGTACCTGGTATATTATAGATCTGAGAAATGCCTCTTGCTAAATTCTGGTTTTCAAGGACTACCAAAAGCAATGTGCCTTCAGCTAAAAAGGGCAACAATTCATGTACACCATTCTATCAACTATCATTATGTCTTTATTGAGTCCTCATTGACCTTCATCAACTTTTTAATTCTACAAAATGTCAGACCGACCCATTGAATTGGTGTCATCACACTGACTGGATTCGCTCAAGAAGTAGCAGGGACTCCAGATTTATTGGTAAAATAGCTGTGTCCTTACAGGTTGGAAATTAACCCAACAGAAATTCAGACACTTGTCACCTAATTTTGAGGGATCCGGAGTTATGGGGAAAGTAGAGGTTTTTACTACTACAGTGAAGGATTCATTACTATGTATGAGTCGTTTCACAACTTAAAAAGGGGTACAGAGTCTAGGTGGTCTCTTTGGATTTCGAGGGAATCTATTTCTTGCTGGGTGTGTCATACCTTTTGTATCAAGTGACTCAAAAGGCGGCTAACTTTAAGTGGTGCTCAGAGCTCGAAAAGGCACTGCTATAGGTCTAAGCTGCCATGAACGCCACTCTACCACTTGATTCTATGGTGCTTCAATGGTAGCACAGTTTGAGATGCAGATTGGGGGCTCTAGTAGGTCCCTTTTATTGATCTAGGACCCTTGGTGGCATAATAATTCCTCATTGGGCTTCTAACTACAAGGTTAGCAGTTTGAAACCACCAGCTACCCTGAGGGAGAAAGATGGAGATTTCTACTTCCACAAAGAGTTACAGCACTGAATGTTCATATTCATGTACCCGTACCTCTATCAGCCTGTGCCCTTTCTGCTTCTAAGTTCATGTTCCTGCTTCCTGGTTCTTCACTCCAGGCAGCTACATGATTTTGAAAAAACGTGCAGCTTAACATCTGACCACCAGGTTTGAATCAGACTAGACTTACACTTTTCTACAACCAGGTGACCGCATTTCTTGATATGAATTTATATCTTTATATAATCATATGAGAAGCACTGTTTTTGCTTCTGTAGAGAACTCACCCTAAAATAATAATGAGAGACTTTAACATACTACCTTTACAACTTTAATAACATATGCAACAATTAAATGAAGCAATTTGTAAGCCTTGGTACTTTAGAGAAACAAACCCACAGAAACTCGTGTATAAGAGAGAGTTTTATATAAAGGGCAAGTGAACACCAAGAAAACACCCCAACCCAGTGCTCTCCAAGCCTACAAGTCCAACATTAACCCATATGTTCAACATTAATCCATATGTCCGACATCAATCCACAAAGTCCTCCTTCATCTCACAAAACACACATTATGATGCTGACTACAGGAGGAAAGCTGAGTCAGTGAACGTGTAAACATCTCAGTGCTGGCAGGGGTCTCCACATAGCTGCTCCAGCACCCAGGGCTACATCAGGGTAGGTCCATGTGGCTTCTCCTTGGGGATGTCTTGCAGAAAGTGAGCCTTACAAGCTGAAGCAGGGAACTGGCTAAGGCAGCTGCCCCCTGGGGCTACCATCACAAAGCAAGAGACCCAAGAACTCAAAAGGTGAGGTATACTGAGCCATTTATCTCTGTGCCCTTCTATTAACCCCACATGTGTTTATCAGCCAGGTTGGCACAATAAACTAACTACCTCAAACAACAAACACACAGAAGATATGAATGACACAATCAACTAACTTCACCTTATAAACATACATAGAACAAATTGCCTATGAATAGGACAGTACAAACTCTTCTCCAACACACATGCATCATTCTCCAGAATATTCCATATTTCAGGGCAAAGTATGCCTCAAAAATTAAAAAATATATAAATAATATAAAATAACATCTCCAGCCATATCACATTAAACTTACAAATTAATAAGAGAAAGAATAAGGAAAATAAATTAAAAACATCGAAGCTAAGGAGCACCTTAGTTTTAAAATATTGAGTAATGGAAGAAATTATCATTGAAATCACACAATATTTAGAGTCAAATAAGAATGAAAATACAGGACACTTCTGGGAAGATGGCAACGGAGTTACACATAACAGAGGGACTCCAAATTCAGCCGAGGAGAGTTGCTTAGAGGGAAATTCAACACTGCTGGAATATAGGAGGAACATCATAAAGGTAAGTAGGCACAGACCCACGGGATTTTGAGGTGCTGAGGGCTTTTGGCTTCCCTCAGTGGAGTCCAGCTGGGGCTTGACCTTGGCCACGCCACTGTCTCTGCTGGACCTGGGACCATTTGTAGCCTGTAGGGCAGCTTGGTCTCAACACAGCCAGTTTGCCACCACTCGCCTCCAGGAATTTACTAGACGCTTGCGGCTCCTCTCTGTCTCCACCTCAGTCTTGGAGGGCTGCACAGCGGCCTCTTCTCAACACAGCCACAGCTTGCCTCTGCTGCCTCTGAGCAGGGACTAAACCCATGCAGCTCCACTGGCAGGGATCAGACTCAACTTTGTTTCCATCTCTTCACTATATCTCCCCTCCCATACCCCCCACAGGCTCAGCTGGCTTGCTTTTTAACTTTTTTTCTCCTTTTTTTCTCGTTCTTGGTCTCTCACACACTACTGCTAACCTCCATCCCACTCCCCTTAGCCTAGGGCATTTACACCTGCGACACACCCAGCTAGGTGAGCTCCATCCTGTGCAGCTAGCCTAAGGCTTGGGAAAGCTCTGCTGACCCCCACCAAGCTTACGGGATGAAGACACAACAAAGAAGTCAGCTACAACAATAGTGAGAGAATTCTTGGAGGAGAGCTTCCCCAGTTTAAGAATGAAAACCAGGCAACCATTCAGGAGGCTGAAAGAACACCAGCCAGACTGGATTCCAATAAGAAGTCACCAAGGCACATAATAGTTAAATTATCCAACTTTTAGGAAAAGGAGAAAATCATGAGAGCAGCTAGGGAAAAACAAGCAATCGTATATAAAGGTTCCCAAATAAGAATATGCTCAGACCTATCAGCAGAAACTATGAAGAAGAGGAGAGAGTGGAGTAACATATTCCAAAAATTGAAGGAAAACAATGCAAACCCAAGAATACTCTACCCAGACAAATTATCGATCAAGATAGATGGAGAAGTAAGAGTCTTCCCAGACAAGCAAAAACTCAAAGAATATGTTAGAAGAAATCCAGCTTTACAAAAGATTCTTGCCGACCCAGTATGGACAGTAAAACAACATTCACCAAGCATAAATAAAGGACCACCACATAGAACAACCTCATCCAGAGGGCAAAAAAGAGAAAACAGACCTCAAGATAGAACTGACTTAAAGATGGAAAGACATCAAAGGCTGCTGATGTAAACTTAAAAAAAAAAAAAAAGGCAAAAGGGGCATACGGAAAAAGCTACGTTATAAAAACATTCCTGGAGTGAGGACCAGGTAATATGACAGGGACCAGACCAAATACAGGGATACACATGGTAGACAACTAAAAAGGAGGTGGAGAAAGGAAAAAATAATAATAAAAAAAGAAAGGGGTAGCGGGGCACAGGACACTAACCCACCAAAGGGGACAGTATTGTTTTTGTCTCCACAGGGAAAGAGGGCCTAGATTTCAACCCGGTGCTCCAAGATGTGAATGCAACATGCTGGCGTGGAGTAGGGAACCAGTGGAGAGGTCTGGGGGTCCGGCCCCAACCCCAACTACTACATGGACACCTACCCCTCCCCTCAGAAGAATTTATTTCAAAGGACGGCACTGAATCTACATCTCTGGAAGAGGGACATATCTGACGGGAGTACAGGGGAGCAGATAAAGGGGGACGAGGAAAGAGTGGAGCACATCATGACCCACCAGGCCAGGAGGTCGATGTTCCCAATTAGAACAGACAATCTACAGAGAGGATCACATGGCTGACCCTACTATGAGACATGACGCCCCCTCACTGACCCATAGCCCTATAGGAGACAACACCAGAGACACAGTGTGGGAATTGCATCCGATCAGATCCCACTACGCCAAGGCAAAACATTAAGGGGGTGCAACAGAACAGCAAGGGAATGGAGCAGCGAGGTCCCCAGGCAATGCTGAAGGTGGACTTTGGGGCCATGACGTGGTGCCCCAACAGACTGGACTGGAAAACACTCCTAAAGGCCAACAAATGATCCTTGAACTAACTACAAGCTTTTCTTTCTTGTTGTATTGTGGTTTTTCTTCATGTCATTGGTTTGTTGTTGTTTTTGTATATTGTTGCTTGGTTGTGCTCTTCTTGTTTTTGTGCATGTTATTATCTCCACAAGTCTGTCTAAATAAGATAGGATGGATGAACAATTGGAGGAGAAAACAATGGACAATGGAGAGGGGGAGGTGGGGGGAAAGGTAGTGGTGTTAATAAACCCAGGGACAAGGGAACAACAAATGACCCAAATCTGTGGTGAGGAGGGTGTGGGTGGCCTAGTAGGGTATGATCAAGGGTAATGTAACTAAAAGGAACTGCTGAAACCCTGGTGGGGACTGAGCATGATAGTGGGACAAGAGGGAAGTCAAAGGAAATAGAGCTGACAGGCAAAGGACGTTTTATAGAAGTCTAGATAAAAACATGTACATATCCAAATATATTTATACATGAGGATGGAGAAATAGATCTATGTGCATATATTTTTAGGTTTAGTATTAAGGTAGGAGAAGAACATTGGGCCTCCACTCAAGTTCTCCCTCAATGCAAGAATACTTTCTTCTATTAAAATTGCATTCTATGATGCTCACCTTCCCGACACAACCACTGAAGGCAAAGAGGGTGAACAACCAAATGTGGTGAAGAAAGCAGATGGTGCCCAGCTATCAAAAGATATAGCATCTGGGGTCTTAAAGGCTTGAATGTAAACTAGCAGCCATCTGGCTCAGAAGCAAGAAAGCCCACATGGAAGAAGCACACCAGCCTGTTTGACCATGAGTTGCTGAAGGGATAAATTATTAGACAACAGACATCAAAGAACAAAAAATCATATCATTGTGTGCTCACCTCCCTGATAGGACCGCTGAAGACAAACGGGTGCAAAAGCAAATGTGGTGAAGAAAGCTGATGGTGCCCAGCTATTAAAAGATATAGCATCTGGGGTCTTAAAAGCTTGAAGGTAAACAAGTGGCCATCTAACTCAGAAGCAAGAAAGCTCACATGGAAGAAGCACACAAGCCTGTGGGATCAAAAGGTGTCAAAGGGAGGAGGTATCAGGCATCATCAGAACAAAACAATCTTACCATAGTGAATGAGTGGGGGAGTGTGGAGTGGAGATCCAAAGTTCATCTGTAGGCCACTGAGCATCTTCTTACAGAAGGGTCTTGGGGAGGAGACGAGACAGTCAGGGTGTGATGTAGCAATGATGAAAAACACAACTTTCCTCTAGTTCCTAAATGCTTCCTCCTCTTCCCTCCCACTGTCATGATCTGATTCCTACCTTGCAAATCTGACTAGACCAGAGGATGTACACTGGTAAAGATGGGAACTGGAAACACAGGGAATCCAGGGAGGATGATTCCCTCAGGACCAGTGGTGTGAGTGGCAATACTGGGAGGACATAGAGAGGGTGGGTTGGAAAGGGGTAACCGATTTCAAGGATCTACATGTGACCTCCTCCCAGGGGGACATACAATAGAAAAATGGGGGAAGGGAGACGTAGGACAGATCAAATTATGACAAAATAATAATTATAAATTATCAAGGGTTCATGTGGGAGGAGAGAGTGGGGAGGGGAAAATCCTTATCTTCATTGGTAAGTGCTTTAGGTTCTCTTTGCTTTCAGCAAGCACAGCTGTGTTTTCTGCATATTGAGGGTGTTAACAAGTCTTTTTCCAGTCCTGATGCCACATTTTTTTCTTCATAAAAGCCAGCTTCTCTGATGATTTGATCAGCATACAGATTGAATAAGTGTAGTGAGAGGATACAACCCTGATGCACACCTTTCCTGATTGTATACCATGCAGCAGGCCCTTGTTCCTTTCCCACAACTACCTCTTGATCCATGTACAATTTCCTCCTGAGCACAATGAAATGTTCTAGAATTCTAATTCTTCTCAAGGCTATCCAAGGTTTGTTATGATCCACAGAGTCATCTACCTTCACAATGTCAATAATACACGCATAAAGATTTTTATGGTAGTCTCTGCTTTGACACAAGATCCACCTGACATAGCAATGATATCCCTTGTCCCAAATGCTATTCAGAATCCAACCTGAACTTCTGGCAACTCCCTACGTACTGCTGCAGCCACTGTTGGATAATCTTCAGCAAAATTTTACTTGCATGTGATATCAGTGATTTTGTTCTATAGGTTTAACATTCTGTTGGCTCACTGGTCAGTTGGCCAAGTAACTGTCTTCCAAATTTCCTGCCACAGATGAGTGCTTCCAGTGCTTCATTAACTCATCAAAGCCTCTCAGTTGAATTTCCATCAATTTCTGGAGCCTTGTTTTTGGTTAATGCTTTCAGTGCAGTTCGAATATCTTCCGTCACCACCATTGGTTTGTGTTCAAAAGCTCTCTCCTGCAATGGCAGAATGTAACCTATTCCTTTTTGGTTCAAAGGTCCTGTGTATTGTTTCCATTTTCTTTTGCTGCCTCCTGCATTATTTAATATTTTTTCAGTAGAATTTTTCAATATTACAACTTGGGGCTTAATATTTTTCTGTAATTCTTTCAGTTTCAGATATACGCAGCATATTCTTCCCCTTGGCTACCTCTAAGTCTTTGTACATTTCATTCTAATATTGGCCTTTGTCTTTTGGAGCTGCCCGTTGGAGCTTTCTATTCGGTTCTTTTACTTCATTGTTTGTCCCATTTCCTTTAGCTACTCTACAACTTATGGCAAGTTTCAAACTTCTGACATCCATATTGAGATTTTTTTCCTTCCCTGTCTTTTGAATGATATTTTGTTTTCTTCATGAAGGATGGTCTTAATGTCCTCCCACAGCTCATCACGTCTTCTGTCATTAGTGTTCGATGTGTTAAGTCTGTTTTTGAGGTTTTCTTGAAAATCAGGTGGGATGCATTTAGGGTCATATTTGGGCTTTTGTTGACTTGTTTTAATTTTCTTAAGCATTATCCTGAACTTACATATGAACAATTAGTGGTTTGTTCCACAGTCCGTTCCTGGTTTTAGCTGCCAATATTGAGCTTCCATGACATTTTTTCCCACAGATGCAGTCAATTTTGTTTCTGTTCCATTTGGGGAAGTCCATGTATATACTTGCCTTTTGTGTTATTGAAAGGGAATTTGCTTAGAACAAGTCATTGGTTTTGCAAATTTCTGTCATATAATCTTCAGGTTCATTTCTGTCATCAAGATTATATTTTCTAATGCCAGTTCTTTCCTCTCTGTTTCTAATGTTTGCATTCTAACCACCAATGATTGTCAGTGCATCTTGATTGCATGTTTGATCAATTTCTGACTGAAAATTTTGGTAGAATTTTTCAGTTTCTTCATCAATGCCTTTAGTGATTGGTGCATAAATTTGAATAATAGTTTTTTTAAAGGATTTCTTGACGGTCGATGGATATAATCTTATCACACATAGACAAGTGGTCCTTTGCACCTTAGAAGGACACAAATCCTGTTCTTTTGAAATATTACTTGACTTTTAGGAAACAAAGAAATGTAAGGCAGCAATATCAAGGCTGTAGGGTGGATAGACTATGATTTTCCAATGAAATCTCATAGAACAGCTCATTCTACCCTCAAAGGTGAGCACTGATGATGGGGGAAACATTCCTTAGCTAAATTTCTGGACATTTTACTCACTAAGTTCATTTTAAGTTTTCTTAAAAGCCTTCATAATAAGATCTGCCTGCCTCATTTTAGAAACACTGTGAAAATTACCTCTTGTGAATCTGAGAAATCAGTTGGCATAATATTCTAGCTGATCTTTATGCCTTGATTATTTTTGAGATCTTCTTGGCCTTCCTTAAAACAATCCATGTACAAACTTATTTCAAGCCTTGAGTGAGTTGAGAAGATCTCACTTGATTCATGTTAATAATTTGATATGTGTTCTCTATTGCATGGAAAGTATGCATGTGTGTATATAGGCAACCTTTGAGACTAACACAGTATATTATGGAAAGAATTTGTCTTCAGATCTCCACAGATCACAAAGGTATGTATATTTACATATATTTTTTGTTATAAACCCATACATGTATGAACTAGAACCCTAGTCTGAATATTATTTTGAAAACACAGAAAACACAGCTTGTGAATGCAACCTCATTGTGTGTATAATGCAATATGCCTACTCATAAAAATTATGTGGTCCAGCCTTTACCAATACTGCGTGTCAAATTCTATCATCATAAACAAAAACTCAATGTTACCTAAACAATGATTCCTCCATTCCCCATCTCTAAAATACCTGGGAACTACTGTTAAACTCTAATATTTACACAGTTCAAATAACGAGATAGAAGTTGGGGAGGTGATGATAACAGGATTCTTCATACAAAGGAGAGAGGGAGACCTGTCTCCCCATATACTTCTCTGGCACAAAGGAAGATAAAGGGTAGAGAGATACATTTCCTTATCAATGGAAGAGACTGGAGTCAACCAGAAGGCTAGGTAGAGAAAGACAGGTTGATCACATTACACCAACAATGACTGATAGACTCTTGGGTTTGGGGTCTAGAGAAAAGGGCACAGCATGAAGCATGGGGTGAAGGGGTCCAGAAATTTACATAATTGGAAAGAAAAGGCACATTACTGAGAAACTACCAATAGCAAGAGACCCACCAGAAGCTGACCAGTGGTGGGAGGTTTGCCAATAGTCGAATTAGAGGCCCATCTTTACATTCTACCATGGCTTTCAGAATAGCTAAGGATTATTTGGAATTATTTCCCAAAATATCCCCTTCAATAAACTCACTCATTCTCTGGCTCTAGTCTGAATTTTGTACCTTTCCTTAAAACTTTCTTCCAACAGGGACAGGAACTGAGGAATTAAGAGGCTGGTAACCTTGAGCCATTTCCATTATTGCTATGCTATGATAGATCAGACTTGATCATGATGGATGACATCATAACTACTAACTCACTGAGAATCATGGCCCAGACAACTTGACTCAAGACATTAGCCATCATATTAGCCTAGGAACGTATAGAATCTATGCTGCAAACCCTCATATCTCTTCTGCCTCTGTTATTTAGTCAAGTATTGGTATATGCTCTGCTGGTAGCTCTTCATTCTTGTTGATCCTGGAATTCTCTCTCTACTTCAGAAATGTCTATCTTATAGATAAAAGATGGTGATCCTATAGAATGGTAAAAATGACCATTGCCCAGTGTTTCAAGCGTACTATTTGCATGATACTATTCAATCATTTGGTGGGTATTGAAAAGAAATGCATAGAAGAGTCAGAGTAAGTAATTTCACTTCACCAAAATATAATAAAATAGTTATTTTGTCCTCTGTCTAGGAAAGTGACCAGACGGGACAAGAAAAGAAGACGAGGAAGCATGGAGACTTTCACTGAGTGAAGGCAAAGAATGGTAGCAGTTGAGCTAACAATGATAGATAAATAAGCAGCACATGTTTGGAGCTCTATGTATACATTTTTTATAGAGTAGAATGATCAAAAGGTTCTTGGACACATGCTAGTGAAAGTGTAGGAAGATGATTTCAGTACATGCTGGAAGAGAGATTTCTTCCTATTCTAGGAAATATATTGTCCTTTATTTTAAGCTGTCACTCATTGCTTATAGTGATTTTTAGCAAGAAAATGCCTTTTAAAATCTGAAAAAACATAAAGTATGCCAAAAATCCAAGTGATCATTAGCAACTATGATTTACTTTTATCTCAGAATTTGAGTTGTATCCTCTTCAGATGTTGAAAAATATATTGTGACATAGCCCATACTCACAGATAGGTTCACAGACAGTTTTAATTAGGGAGAGGTGAATGGGTTACAAGATATTTATATTATTAACAAATTAAGATATTAATTTTATTTTTTAAATATCAAATATATGTACAACATATATATGCACTTTGCGTTTTAATGATCCATCACTCAGTGAGGGAATGTGACAAGTTGGAAAGCCTGGGATTCAGCCCAACTCAGGTCAGGATTAGTTTCACACTTCTTGTGTATAACAGCTATTTTGTACAGGGCACATTTTTTAACCTCAATGAGTATCATTTTTCATCCTCGCAAAGACTGAATTGGTTGAGGTTTATAGTGAACAGTATTTATTTTAAAAACCCTCAAATTCATTGCCATTGAGTCAATTTCTACTCATTTTTAAGAGCCCTGGTGGTGTGATGGGCCTATAGCATTGGCCTGCTAACCACAAAGTCAGCTGTTCAAAACTCTCAGCTATTCATGGGGGAAAGATTAGGTTTCCTAATCCCATAAACAGTTGTTGCTGTTTGTTTTTGTCTTGGGGATTTTCTCTGATGTGTTTTGCTGTTGTGAGCAGCCTTCTTGAATCTTTGCTATGTGTTTTTCTATTTCTCAGTATCTGAAACCCAGAACTGATGAACCTATGGAGACAACAGACCGAATAAGAGTTCCTAGGAGGGGGAGCAAGGTGGGAGAGTTGGGTCAGGGTAAAGGAAGCTGATATCAAGGAGTTCAAGAAGGAAGAAAATATGTTCAAACTGATTTTGGTAGCAATTGTACGATACTGTTTTATATAATTGATCTATGGACTGTTATGATATGTGTATTAGCTCCCAATAAAATGCTTTTGAAAAAAGCAAAAACAAAATGTGTTATAATCTTGGAAACCAACCCGGGCAGTTGTACGTAGTCAGTATGAGTCAGACTTGACTTGATGGCAGTGAGTTTGTTCCTTTTTAAAAGAATATTTGTATATGAACATCATGTAACATATGCATGTCACAACCCTCAAAAAGGAGTCCCTGATAAGTATAAACACATAACGTGCTCGCTTTCTAATTAAAGGCTTGGAAGTTTCAGTCTATCCAGATGAGCGTCAGAAGAAAGTCCTGGCAATCTATCTTCTAAACATCACTCATAGAAAACCCTATGGAAACAGTTCTATCCTATCATACGTGGCATTGCCAACCATTCAAATCAACTCAATGTTAACATTTTAAAAGGTAATAATTATATTATTATAACCATTTTTAAATCATATTGTTGTTACTCTTGCTATAACTAAGCTGTTATACTGCCAGTTGGCAGAGAGAAGAAAAATGACATGATAAAAGATTTTGACTGGGTCCATCAAAGGTACTCGTCTGGGGAAGGAAAAGGTGAAACTATCGTTATTTGCAGATGATATGCTTTCATATATAGAAAAGCCCCAAAGCTCCACAAGGGGAGTACTGGCAGCAATAGAGGAGTCTGGCAGAGTGGCAGGATACAAGATCAACAAACAGAACTCCATCGGACTGCTATACACATCGCATAAAACCACAGAAGAGGAGATCAAAAAGGTGGCACCCTTCACAATAGCCAAACACAAATTGAAATATCTAGGGATAGACCTGACTAAAAGAACAAAAGATCTAGATGGGGAAAACTACAGAACACTATTACAGGAAACCAAGAGTGACATCAGCAAATGGAAGAAAATCCGATGCTCGTGGATTGGAAGACTCAATATAGTCACGATGTGGTAGCCCAGGGCACTACATAGGTTTAATGCAATCCCAACACAATTCGCCTCATCTTTCTTCAAAGAAATGGAAAAACTGATTACCAACTTCATATGGAGAGGGAAGAAGCCCAGAATTATCAGAACTCCTCAAGAAGAAGGACAAAATAAAGCCCATATGAAAGAAGCACACCAGCCTGCGTGATCATGAGGTTCCAAAGGGATCAGTTATCAGGCATCAAAGAACAAACACATCATATCATTTTGTGCTTACCTCCCTGATATGATCACGGAAGACAAAAGGGTGAATAAGCAAATGTGGTGAAGAAAGCTGATGGTGACCGGCTATAAAAAGATATAGCACCTGGAGTCTTAAAGATTTGAAGATAAACAAGTGCCCATCTAGCTCAGAAGCAACAAAGCCCACGTGGAAGAAGCGCACCAGCCTGTCCAATCATGAGGGATCAAAGGGAACAGGTATCAGGCATCATCAAAATAAAAAATCTTACCATAGTGAATGAGCCCAGTTATCAGCCATCATCAAAACAAAAAATCTTACCATAGTGAATGAGTGTGGAGTGGAGACCCAAAGCCCATTTGTAGGCCACTGGACATCCCCTTACAAAGGGTCTCAAGGAGGAGACCAGCCAGTCAGGGTGCGATGTAGCAACAATGAAACATATGAATTTCCTGTAGTTTCTAAATGCTTCCTCCCCTC